>NC_045607.1:2189250-2502000 GCF_009762305.2 Zalophus californianus
ACCTGTCAGGGGCACCATTGTCTGGCCCGCTCCAGCATCCCATCTCCAGGTGAGCCCCAGGTAATCATGTACACCTTTACCTCTGAGATCTGTCATTCCAGGTGGGACAGAAGATGGGGGCTTTGTGTAGAGATGACAGGATCAGCCTGAGAAGCAGTCATGTGCTCGGCTTTCTTACCCCTGCAGGTCCCCCCGGCTCAGAAGGTGCAACACCCAGCTGTGGTTGGTGCTTCCCAGAGGATCTGTTCTCGTTTTCCTTTTATTACAGATGAGAGCCTTCTACAGATAGGGTACACACATGTGGCTTTGCTGCATCCTTCAGAGAACCCGATTTAATTCTGGGCCCAGCAACACGTGTTTAGGACTCACCGCGGTGCGGAAAGCAACAGAAACCCGGCCACCTGCAGCGCCGTGTGCTCAGATTTCTTTGGTTTACCCTTTTGTAAACTGTTTTTTTCCCTCCTTCTCTGACAATAAAAAGCTTCAGATCATTAGGACAAAAATGTTCAAAGCAAAGTAAAAATTCATCAGTTCAGATCCCATTATTTGAGAATGTGGAATATGAAGGCTCCGAGCACCTGGTTTGATGAACCGATTTCCAATGTGAAACATTGGCAATTTTTAGTTTTCCCGAACACCAAAGCCAGCTGCTTATTCCACCTGCTAACCTCGTGGTGGAAAATTCTGTGATCACACCAGTGGAAATGTGCCCACGGAAGGGTTGGAACGCCCTTCGGAGATGCTCCCGTGGTGGCGGAAGGTATGATCCGGTGGTGGGGTGGGGCTCAGAGTCAACCTGGGACCTGGGTCCTCACACCGTGCCCCTTTCCTGCGGCAGCCTCTGCATATCTAGACCCTTGTTAGTGACGGCGAGGTAGGCTTCATTCCGCGCTGCCACAGTCGGTCTCGACTGCCGTGCTAGGTGGGGTCGACCTCAACCCCGAGCACAGCCAGGTGCAGAGGGAGGCAGAAAATCACTAAGAGGAACTTGCTTGGGCATCTGAGGTGGACGTTCCACCAACCTGGCCTACGGGGCTCTTCCTAAGGGCAGCCCAGGACTTAGTTGTGGAGGGTGGGGGGTGAGGAGCCCGGTGGATCTGAAGGGTGGGAGATGCTCCCCTCACTGACTTAGCAGCACGCTGCTGAAACTGGGCTTTGGAGGACAGAGATAGGCGTCGGGGTAGAGCGCCCCGAACAGAGGGCCCAGAGAAGCCTGTCTAACGTCTGGTCAAGCAGGGAGTCCTTGTCAACGTGTTGTGGTGAGCTGGCAGGGGTAGCAAATCAAGTCCTGAGTCCCAGCCGTGGGACCCGATGCTCACAGACACAGGCCATGGAGATGAGCGATCTGGGTAGAATCATCATCTGCCACTCCCTCGGGGACATGGGTCCCTTCTCTCTGACCTCAGGTTCTGTGTCTGTAAAGTGGGGGCAAGAATTCCAGATTCATGGGATGTGGAAATGCTTGGCATAGGAACTGGGCAAACAGTGTATTTTGTTTGCCATCACTGGTGTTATTACATAAATGGGAAACACATTTTGATCTTGAATTATTCAAGTAAAAATGTCTTTAGAGTAAAATTTGGAAGTTTCTTTTCTTTGCCACGTGCTCCTACTAAATCAACATTAATTACCTGCTCTTTGGTGGGAGCGTCTCCTTCCTGTCCCGTTTCTATGCATTCACATATCTCTCTGATATCACCATCATCACCGCCACCATCAGCATCATCATCACCATCATCATCACCATCATCATCATCACAATCATCACCAACATCACCACCATCATCATCATCATCATCACAATCATCACCACCATCATCACCATCACCATCACCATCACCATCATCATCACTACCACCACTACCATCACCATCATCATGATTATTTTGCATGAATGGGATTATGCTATACATAACCCCTGGCTAATCAATGTTTCTTAGGAGTCTTTTCATGTCAGTATGAAGAGGTACGTTTAATTCTTCTTAATGATTGAACAGTATGTCATTGGATTGGAGCAGCTTTTTCTTTTTATGGATCCATTCCCATAGCGATGGACATTGGGTTTTTAGGTTTTCTACATTTGCAAATAATGCTGCAATTAACATCCTTGAACAACCTGTGTGGCAGACAGACTAACAGCTCCCCCTCCCAAAGATGTGCACTTCCTAATCACCAAAACTTAAGAATGTGTTACCTTACACAGCAAAAGGCATTTTGCAGATGTGATGAAGTTAAGGATCTTGAGTTGGAAAGGTTATCCTGGATTATCTGGGGGGCCCAAAGCAATCACAAGGGTCCTCATAAGAGTCCCATCAACACCTTGATCTTAGACTTCTGATCTTCATACTGTAAGAGAATAAATTGTTCTTTTTTTTTAGGCCATTACATTTGTGGAAATCTGTTACAGAAGCAATTGGAAACCGATAGATCCATCTTTAAGAACATGTACAAATTTCTGTAGGCTAGATTCCTAGAAATGAATTTGCACAATCAAAGGGTATGCTCACTTACAATTTTTCTTAACTTTGCAAAAGTGCCCAATAAAAAGAGTTTACAAATGTACACACAGTCACACATGTGGTCTGACCTGTTTCGATCCCACATGAGAGCCAGCACTGGATATTTTCATTATTTTAAACATTTGTCAGTTTGTAGAAAAAAATGCTACCTCACTAAAGTTTAATTTTAATTTCTTTGGATGATGCTAATTGCGTTTTCTCCTCTCTGAGTTGCCTGTTTACAATCTTTGCTTTGTTTGTCATGATTTTCTTATTTACTTGTAAGAACGCTTCATATTTTCTAGATAGTAATCCTTTATTTACCTTAGGGGTTGCAAATATTTTTTCTCAGTCAGTTACTTGTCTTTTGAATTTTTAAAACAGTGTCTTTGGTCAAGGAGAAGATTAAAAAAAGGTTTTACAAATAAAATATGTCAGTCATTTTCTTTACAGTTTCCAGGTTTGTTGTTTACTTCACACATTTTTCTTTCCCAAAGGATATAAAAATGTACCTCTCTGCTTTCTTCTAAAACCTTGATAGTCTATGAAAATGTTTATACCTTTAATTATTTTTAATTTCTCTGAATGGTGTGAGGGAGGGATCCAGTTTTGTTCTTCATAAGGGTAGCCAACTGTGTCCATGCATTTGTTGAAAAGATTATCCCTTTTCCACTGTGTTTGCTGCATTTTTCCTAAGTCGATGCTATACATGTTTGGGTCTATGTCCGGAATTTCTTTTCTGTCCCATTAATCTACATGTCTATCTTTACATCAGAACCTCTTTGTCTCAATTACTATCACTTAATAATAAGTCTTGAAGCCAGGTCATGTAAGTCCTCTAGCTTTGATCTTCTCTTTTTTTAATTTTTTCTGAAATTTCTGAAATATTCCAGGTGTTTTGCTTGTCAATTTCTGAGATTTTGATTGGGATTGCTGTGACTCTATAGATCAATTTGGGAAAAATTGGTATCTTAACAATATTGGATCTTCCAGTTTATGATCATGGTCTCTCTCCCTTTTCTTAGGATCTCTGCAATGTCTTTCAGCAAAATTTTGTCATTTTTCACCATACAGATCTTGAACCTGTTCTGTTAAATTTGTTCCTAAGTATCTCATTAATGCTGTTTCGCTTGGTTTTTAAAAGGAAATGTCACTTTCTGGTTGTTTCTTGCTAGTATATAGAAATAAAATGGATTGCATCTCCTCGTGTCCTTGGAATTGATACACCGAGTTATTAGATCTGGTAACTGTGTCTGTTAGTTTTTCCTGCCTAGACAATCTTGTTCTTCGTGAATAGGGACGATTAGCTGTCTCCTTTCCAAGATGCATGCAATTCCTGTCCTGCTCCTGCTTAGCGGCACTGACTGTGATCTCCAGGACAATGTGGAAGTGATGGGGGTCGCTGTGCCCCATTCCCGGTCTCTGGTCACACCACTAGGTCTGTCAGCAGCTAAGGATGGTGGCAGCTGTAGATACCCTGCAGATACCTTCACCAGGCTGAGCAGGGTCCCTTCTATTCCTGAGAATTTAAATCATGACTGGATGTTGGATCTTGTCAAATGATTCTTCTGCGTCTGTTGAGATGCTCACGTTTCGACGTCAGTGTCTATAACTTGGTGTATTAATGTAGCAAATTGCATCGACTGATTAGCAAATGCTAAACCAACCCTGCACTCTGAGGTTAAAACGTACCTGGCTATAGTGTGTTATCCCTGCTAGATGTTGTGGGTTTCGGTTCGCTAACACTTTGCGGAGGATCTGTGTGAATACGCTGTGAGGGCGACTGGCCCGCCATTTCTTTTCCTGCAATGTCTTTGTCTGGTTTTGTCTGGAATCAGAGTAACACCAGCTTCACGGAATGAGTTGGGGTGTTCTCCTTCGCCCTGAACTTTCTGGATGAGTTAGTGTGGGAGTTGGTAGCATCCGGTGAACTTCAACCCCATCACGAGGTCAGACCTTCTGCGCCCCTTGCCATGCCCCATGTACCAGGAGGTGTGGGCTGTGGCCTGGGGCCCCTCTCCATGGGGACCTGTGGAGGCCTCCCCTGCTTGCTTTCCTGCTCTCCGGGGTCGCTGTTTCCTGGTGCTCGTTGTCTGAAAACCATCCCTTCCTCTGTTTATCCTGGCTGCTCCAGGCGCCTAAGGCAGAGGGATGAAGCCAGGCTCCATTACCATTATGGCTGGCTGTGGAAGGAGGTGGAGATTTATCATTTCAAAGTAAGTTTCTCTCTAAAAGAAGCTGGGAGGGAAGGGAGGTAGATTTATCTGCTTCAGGCCATCACCTCAATTAAAGCTTCTGAATTTTTATCTAAAGCTTAGAGCAGGTCCAGGATGATCTTTGCTCTTAGTGACATGTCCCCAGAGTGCCTTGGGGTACAGGAGAGGGTGTTTCCATCTTGCGCGGTAGGAGGTGCGCTGCGTCCTGCCACCGATGGGGGCGAGCCTGCGTCCGGGGGTCCACGACACGGTCCTGCCCCCACACCTGGCATAGGGAGAGCCCTGTGGACAAGCCTGTGTGTGAATTAGGGACGTGAACACAGGCCCCCGTTTGTTCCAGCAACTTCTGTCTCACACACTACACCACTCAGCCATCTTCGGGCCCGTCAGGTCCCTGCGGGCAGGACGCAGCTCAGGAATGGTGATGCCCGCATCCACCACGTCATGCCTCCCAGGGCACCTCCTCCAGGGCCTGCGGGGCCGTCCAGGGGTTGACGTGGGTCACTTGCTCACGGGAACTTGAACGGCTAGCAAGGAAGAGCATGTTGGGGGCTCCCTGCGGGTTCTCCAGGGAAGGGACTGGAGATGAGGGATGGACCAGGTGCCTTCCTGCAGCACTGAGAGAACTTGCAAAGAATTTCCACTTCTTGCACCTCGTTCAACTGGGGGCGCCTGGAGATAAGGACAAGACAGAGAGGAGGGTGATTTAAAAACTTGACACTCACGTCTCCAGGCTCAGCCACAGTCAGAGGCGTGGGAGAGAGGGCAGCGGGGCTGGAAGGACCCAGACTCGAGGCTGTCCCTCCCTCCTCGGGCCTGGCGGCCCACCGCCCTGTCTGACTGCATCTGTCCACCTCCAGCGGTAGGACGAGAAGCCCACCTTGCAAGGATTTGGGGCACTGGGGGCAGGCAAGGGCTTGCCCATCGTACATGTCACGCGCACAGCAGCTCCCGAGCCCGGGATGGGCGGAGGGGCAGCTTGGGTGCTCCGCGTGGGGCAGCCCATCCCTCCTGCCCTCCGTCTGTCATTCCCTGCCCTGAGCCCTTCCGCCTCAGCCTCCACCTCCCCGCCCTGGTGCCATAACTAGTCCTGCCGACCCTGGTGGAGGTGACAACCATGACTGCACGAGGTGAGAGACACACTCTTCTCCCAGGAAAGAGAAGGACAAGAATCTGCTGGGTCTGGTCCGCTTGCTTCCTGCCCTCCCCCGGGGCAGGAGGGAGAGAGCCTTGTGATGTGTGCACTTGCTTCTCTGCCTTCCATATCAGGGAGTGTTCTGGAAGGTCAGACAAGACAGGGAACTGCTCAGCTCTGTGCCTCCGGGTGGTAGGTGGCCAGCCTCCCTCATCTGTGGGGCTGGTGCCCTCCTGGCCGCCGTGAGTACGACAGGTGACTCAGGCTGCGCCCCCAGCCCCAGGAGGCCACTGTGGGTGCCCCTGCCCCACCTCACCACGGCTCCCCAGGCTCACAGCCCTCCCACTCTGCCTTCCTTACCAAACCACCATACTCTGCCACAGGGCCTTTGCACAGGCTGTTCTCTGGGCCAATGTGCTGCTCTCACAGCATCCCTGTGGTTTCCTCCTGTGCCCTCTCAGAAGGGCTTTCCTGACCCCCTGGCATATGGCAGCCCCCTCCCCCTGCCTTGTTCTAACGTGCGTATAGCACAGCAGGCCACATGGAGGGGCACAAGGCCCAGTCGTAGGCAACTCGTCTCCATGGTGGGGAGCCTGGCAGCAGCTCCAGACACGATCCTGTGAATGCACAGAAACTCGCGTGACCGGGTTCCTGCGGGACCAGGATTCCGAAAGCAAGGGGACCTGAGGCCCCTGGGGCCTGAGCCCACCCGGGGAAGAACGAACGAGGGGAAGCTGCTGTCAAGGCTGAGTCGGCGTCTAATAAGGGACACGTATTTGCTGTGTCCCAGACAAGCCAGAGCTCCGGCGGTCCTAAAACAGAAGTGCCTGTGCCAGCCCACGCAACAGCCCAGGTCTCCCCGCTTCGGGGACTCAGTCAAGCGGCCGCTGGGCTGGGGGCACAGGTAGAGCAGTGGCTGGTTGGCAGGCTGTCAAGGGCAGTCAAGGTCACTCACCTGGTCGTGGGGGAGGGGCTGTGACCAGGCTTGGCTCAGCCTGTGAGGTTCTTTAGTGAGTTCGGGTCCTGGGGATGTGCCTCCCGCGGGAGTCCCCCTAGATTGGTCTGCAGCTGGGACCTCTACAGACCTGCGGACAGGGCAGGGAAATACCACCCCCGGACTGTCGTGCAAACAGCAGGGCCACTTCCCAGCCCCGAACCAGCAGACCGGATGTGCAAGGTCCCGAAAAACACCTCTCTGGCCCCTGCTCTTGGCTCAGGCTGAGCTCTTACGCTGAAGTCCACTTGTGCTGAGCACTGGCTGTGGGCCAAGAAAGCTGGGGGGTGCGGGCAGGCCTCTGAAAGTCGGGGGGCCCTGGTCCACCTGGTGCCTGAGTTTCCACCCCTAGAGCCACTCCCTTGGGAAGGGCCCGGAGCCCGGACCTGGGACAGGTTGCAGCCATCTGCTGGTTCTGCGGGATTTTTAAAGTAGGGCTTGAAATTGAATGGGTAGAGACCCAAAAGATGTTGACAGAGGGCATCAGAAACCCCCAAAGCCTGGAGCTCCGCCCGGGGCCAATCTCGGGGAGGCATCCCATGGGTGGGGGTGGGGGCTGGGGCAAGGGCGGTGGGTGTGGAAGACAGAGTCAGAGGTCGGGGCAGACGGGGCCTGAGGAACCCCGTGGAGGGCACTGTGTCGGGGAGGCTGGGGACCGGTCCCCTGGCCCTGGCGAAATGCTGCTGTGTCCCGGTGGCCCGTTTGTCATGGGAGGCCTGTTTTACGGCTGGGTTGCAAATCTCCCCCTGCGCTCCATCACTCTGGGGGCCCAGGAGGACTGGGTGGTGCCTCTCCACAGGAGCCTTTCAGAGCAGGGGGTCTCTTGCTCTGTCACATTTCCTGTCTTTTGCTTGAATTGGCACACTTCCCCCATGTTTGGTCTCCTGCCTGACCCTCACCCTCTCCTCCCCACGTGCCGTGCCGTAGGGATAATGTTCCCAAATGTACATTGTACCCTGTCTCTCCTCTGCTCCCACACCTTCCATAGCACCCCGGTGTTTTCGGGCTAAAGTCCTGCAGTGCTCCCTTCCCTGGATGCCGTCCCCAGCTGTCTCCGGCTCCCCCCCCATCCTGTCCAGGGGGGTCCTTTCCTGCACCCACGCAGCCCAGGCACTCAGAGCAGATCTGCTGAACGGAGGAAAATGCAAATTACAGACACACTGCATTTCTTGGAGGTGAGAGATGAGGCCTCAGCAGGGAGGGTGCAGATGGGATGGAGCTCAGGCCCTGGAGGGGCTGCCTAAGGGAGCCGCAAGCCGGCTTCCTCCTGGACACCAGTCCTCTGGGCGGAGCTGTTGGCACTTCTCTTATTGACCAAATGGGACAAAGCCACGTGGAGGTGCCCCAGGCTTCCCGCCTCTGAGCTTCTCCTCGGAGGAGCCAGTACTATTACCCTGATGCAATTTAGGGAGAAGGAATTTGTGTCGGGGAGGCTCTGGGAATCATAATGTGAGGCTCCAGCTGGAGCCAGCACCCCTCCTGCTTCCAGTCAAAGGAGGGTCAGTGTTGCCTCTGGACGGTGGCAGAGACCGTGGTGCAGCTGCTGTTGAGGGCGTGTGTGCATGTGTGTGTGCATGTGTGCACGTGTGTGTTCTAATCTAGTTCTAAAACATAACGCCAGCCACCTCACAGGGAGCATCGATGAATATTTACTACCTTTTTTTTCTCCCCCCCAAAAAACTAATTTCACTGTTGGGTTATTAAATCTATTTTTATTGCTACAAAAATGCTTCCCATCCATTAAGATGAGGGGCGCCTGGTGCTCGAGGATGATTGTGTCTCGGCCACCGGTGAGCCTCCTTATTCTGCAGGAGGGAGGCTGGTTGCAGGGCCCCCAGCTGCATTTCTGGGGCCCTGACGTCCTCTCTTTGCTTGGATACCATAAGGGACGCAGTCTCTTTGGCAGCTGCAGGTGGACAGGTACTCGGGCTGGGCCACCCCCCAGACCTGGGAGCCCCCGCAGGGCCAGGCCTGCTGGTGGTGAATAAGTAAGTGATGCTCAGTTTGCCTTGGCAAACTTTGGCCACGAGGGCCTCAGGCCAGGTGCCAGGGCCCAGCAGCCCTCAGGGGCTCAACACGGTGTCTGGGAAACCAGCCTGACCAGCTCTGCCAGCCCAGGAGCCCTTGGGTGTGGAGCCACTCAGATGGACCCACTGCAGTGACCCACATGATGCCTGACTCAGGCCGCTACACCGCACCCTCCGCTTGTCCCAGAGGTGGTGGCTCCCCCCGCCCCGGACCTCAGTCCCTGAGCAGACTGTGCCTTGGTGGGAAGGGTGGGGCGGCCCCTCTGCCACCTCTACTCTTGACCTGGGGGGTCAAGGGGGATCGGGGATCCCCGTCTTCCTCCTGTAAGCTGTTAGCAGCTCATGGCCAGCAGCATCTGCCCGGATCACCCAGGGATGAGGCTCTTCGAGGCAAGGGTCTGGGGCCCACCTCTGTGCCTGGCCCTGGGGTCAGCCCTGCGAGGCTCAGGACCAGCGCTGCCAGCCGGCGGCTGGAAACGGAGAACACAGCCCAGGATGCTGGAGGCACAGGCTCCCTGGACTCTGGCTCCAAGGCCCCCTCAAACCAGGAGGACCTGGTCCCAGGAACCAGGAACCAGTAACCTCCAGGCCCTGGACTGGGCAGGTGTGTTCAGACTGACGTTCCCCTTCTGAAGTTCTTCCCTGCCTTGCGGGGGTGCAAACGCTCCAAATACACTGAGCTGGTTTCCGAAGAATAGTTGTCGACACACAACGTTTACTGATCCCTGACTCAGCACAGTTAGCCTGGGGTAACTGAGGCCTACAGCACCCACCCCCATGTACAGGAGGGAGTACCATCCTCTCCATGAGAGGTTAGGGATTTGGCACCTGGGCGCACAGCAAGGGAGGGGCCAAGCTGGGATTTGAACCCAGGCCTCCTGCCTGAACCTTCTATACTGTCCCCCAACACACAGCCCTCAGGCACCCGCCGTAGGTCCTCCAAGGACTTTGGCAGTCCTCAGCATAGAGACCAGCCCTCACCTGACTTCGGGGCTCTTGCAGGCTGTGCTCCTCGGCTGTCACCACTCAGCATGGCTCCAGCCACTCTCCGGCCTCTGGTCCCTTCCCCTAGGGGTCCAGACCCTCCCGTTCAGGCCCTTCCCAGACTCTGTTCCCGGCCCCGGATAGCCCACCCCCCTGTTCTCTGCCCTGCACTCTGTCAGACTTCAGCACCAGGGAGCCTTGCTCAGCAGACCCTCTCGGGACCTGCCCCACCAGGGCAGCCACCTGCCACGTCCAGAACACCACATCTTCCCTTCAGAGCGCCGGTCACTGTCTAGTGCTGTCACGTGAGGTCGGGCTCCCCGTCCCGATGGCCAGCACCCGAGGGCAGGCTCCTGTGCCCTGGTCAGGCCTGACCCTATTACGCTCCCATGAACGAATGAGCAGCAGCGAGGTGTTGGCTCCGGACGGCACCTCCTATGACAACCCAAGAGGCAGCCGTGATTCCCACGTCCCAGGTACAAATCTGGGCCCAGAGAGGGTCTGACACTGGCCCATGGCCACACAGCTCTGAAGCCAGCCTGGGTCAAGCCCAGGTCTAGCAGGTATCGGCTCAGGGCTCTGGCTACTACCTTCCGGCAGCCCCAGGTGCTGGACGAGCTGGGCTGGACGGTCGGAGGTGGTAAATCACCTACCCCGCTTACAGCCCCCTTGGGCAGCCGGCCAGGTTCTGATCCCATGGCTGCAAATGGCATCTCCAGGGAATGCTATGGGATGCCTTTAAACTAGTCCATCAATGATGCACAAAAGGGGCCCGGGGGGGAGGGGGTACAGTTGAGCGGTCCCGACACTCCTGGGCCCAGCTTGACCTCCCGACCTGCCCTGCCATCAGCCCACCCTCACCCCTACCTACAGAGCCAGGCCTGGGCAGACTTCCTGGGAGATCTGGGTGCCCCCGTTAAAGCACGCTACACCCCATGACGGCCCGGGAGAGAGGCTGGGCTGACCCCGCGACCCCGTGTTCCCACTCAGGGACCGGGAGACAGGGACCAGCGCCCTGCCAAGGGCTGGGAAGCATTTAGGGGTAGGGGTGGGGCTGTTGGCGCCTCCGGGCAGGCTCCCGTGTGTGTAGCTGCCCGATTCCAGTCCCTGGTGCGGGGCTCCAGGGCGCCCAGCATCCCAAACTCTCCCTGCAGCCCGGCTTCTGCCCGGCAGCTCAGTGCGCCGCCTCCCTGGACAGCCAATCTGACTACAGGGGCCTCTCCCCCGGGCCCAGCGGTGCCTCTGCTCCATCTGCAGGGACCAGGTTTCTGGGGGCAAAGGGAGAAGAGGCACAGATGAAGAGCTGTGAGGACAAATCCGAAAACTGGGTCTCGGTTCTGAGTTTGCCAAGGGCTGGGCCAAAATACAGTCAGAAATAGTATCTGGCATGAAACCCTCCTTTGGCAGCTCTCTTTGGACAAGGAGAAGGTATATCCAGACTGCGGCAGGGGGTGGGGGGGCAGCTTTCCAGCATATGGCGGTGGGGCAGGGACCCTGTCCGGCGCAGGTGGGGGCAGGACCGCTCGGATGGTATGTGGGATTTCAAGGTAAGCTTCTTAGGTTTGCCTGTGATGTTTCTGAGTTTGTGGGGTAGACCCTGGCGGGGTTATAGGGCTCCAAGTACGGCACGCCCCGGCTTTGCCAGGCTGTGGGAGGAAGGGAGTGCTTGCTGCTGGGGGCTGACAACGGGTGTGGGAAGGCCTCACAGGCTGGGGGTCGGGGCCTGGCTGCCGCAGATGGTTGGGAAACGTCACTGGAAAACCAGGCTCGGCGTTTAGAACATCCAAATGCACACTCCTTACTCCCACCCACCTTGCACACACTCTCCCTCCTACTAAAGCTGCCAGATTTATGGGAAACAAACATAAAACAAAACAAAATGGGACATGCTGTTAAATGTGAACTTCAGGGAGACAACAACAAATACTTGTTCATCGCAAATATATCCCATGAAATATTCAGGATATTCTTACACTAATACAGTTATTTATTGGTTCTCCGAAATCCAGATTTCACGGGTGTTATGGTTCTACTCCCAACCCACACCCACCCACATACCAGGTGTGGTCACACACTAGCCCCCACCTTCTGCTTACCCAATACCCCCACGCGCCCGCCAGAGTCTGTGACGGGCTTGTGGAGGCCCAAGGGAGGAGCATCCTGGAGCCGAGGCAGAACCTTGTGTGAGAGGATCATGTTTCTGGGGCCTGGGGACCAGTGTCAGCAGCTTCTCAAAGGGACCCCAGAGGGACAGGGTGTGACTGAAGTGTGGACAAGTGGCCCAGGTGCCCACCTCCTTGGCTGTGTCCCAGGGGAGCCAGTGGGTCAATACGTTCAGCCGCCCAACCTCCTCAAACCCAGTATCATCCTTGGGGAGGTCCACGCCATGGGCACTTGGTTCCCCACTTGGGGCTGATGCCCACCGGCAGCCTGGGCCCCAGAGATTAGCAGGGGACCGGGACTGCCATTCTAGTGGGAAACCGAGGCTGGAGTGAGCGAGGGGCCCGACAAGTGCACCTTGGTCTCCCCGTCTACCCCGGCCCTCTCTGGCATCTCGGGGCCCTCTGGGCTTCAGTCCAGGCTCCGACGCCACGTGAGTTTCCTGTGGCCTCTGGAACACGTTACCATGAATTTGGTCACTTAACCTGATGGAAATGTGTTCCCTCCTGGCTCTGGAGGCCAGAAACCCAAAACGGGTCTCACTGGGCTAACTGAAGGTGTGGGCAGGGCTGGTTCCCTCCGGAGGCCCCAGGGGAGGCTCTGTGTCCCGGCGTCTTCCCAGCTGCCGGAGGCTGCCTGCGTTCCTCGGCTCCGGGTGCCGGCCATGGCCCCCGTGTCCCATGGCTCCGAGTCTGCTCTCCTGCCGCCCTCCCACACATTTCGGGGCCCTTGTGATTCCGTGGGCGCTTCTGGATCATCCTGGATCGCTACCCTCTTTTAAGGCCGGCTGATTTGCAGCTTTTGTTGCATCTGCCACCCGTTGTGTGGACCGGGACACGGACATCTCTGGGGGCCATTTTTCTGCCCAGCACCTGCTACCAGCATGTCAGTGCGTAGCCTCTTGGAGCCTCAGCTTCTACTTCTGGACAATGGGGGAGCAACACCCCTGATGGGATTCTCGGGCGCTGGGAAGCAACGTGTGTCCCTGACCAGCGCCACTCCAGGATCTGCGGCAGCTGCTGTTCCTTCAGAACAGGTGGCCTGGCCACGGTCAAGGTCTGACTTCCAGACACAGGACTGCAGGTGCCACACAGGCAGAGACCACGAATCCTGACCTCCCAGCCCAGGACACAGAATCTGGGGCTGAGCGGGTGGAATGGGGTGCATGCGTGAATGAATGAGTGGATGGTGCAGATGCAGGGGAGATGAACCTTTGTAGTGGAGGGCCAGAGAGTGTTTGGGTGGGGAAAGAGGCATCTGAGGATCCTGGAGCTCCCCCCGCCCAAGACCGGGATGAGGTGGGGGGCTTCTCTCTCCAGGGGAGGCAACCCCGGAAAGCCTGAATATCTCTGCCCCCAGCTCCGCCTCCTGGGGTCACTCGGATGCCCATTTCTCCCCCACAGAAGGTGCAGAGTGTCACAGGCTTGCTCCCCTCCCTCAGCCCCTGCTGGGTCTGAGGGTACCTCAAGAAGGCAGCACGCCACAATCAATGCCGCTGATGTCATTTGTCAGGGACAGAGGGCCCTGAGCACGCTCACCAACCGCCAGCCACGCCCCGCAGCGCGCACTCTGAAGTCCTTCCCCCCTGTAACCCCTTCCCCGGGGCTTCCAAAGCAATGACCCTTGGGCCACAGGAGCCCAGCCCGGGTGCGTGTCAGGCAGCCTCCGGCCTGCCCTGCTCGCCTACAGGGGCCCAACCCTCTCCTGTGGAGCCAGGACCCCGTTGAGGGCCCCAGGGGGCAGGGTGGGCTCCTGGCCCGGCCCCGGGGAAGAGGAGCTGATTCCCCATGGCAGCTGCAACTGGGCGGCCAGAGCCTGGTGGGCGGCAGGGCCAGCTGCTTTCCCTTCCCTGCCGGGGCCAACCTGGGTGACGCCCCCCCCTCCATCCAAGCCGCCTGGTGCACACCAGGCCCGTGCCTCTGAGGGGCTGCGCCGTCCCGAGGGTGGCGTGCGGGGGTGTGAGTCCTCACCTCAGCCCCCCTTCCCCTGGAACCAGGCAGCTATCCCACGGACTCACTGCTCCCCCAGACACTTCGCGAGCCCCCATCTTTGTGCGAGGAATCCCATCAAGTGTTAGACACTCAACCCTGAGGGTAGACGCACCTCCCTTGTCCGCCCCCAACTCTGGGACTGCAGGCGCGCTGGCGGGGCTGGTGGCAGGGCACTGGGCGCTTCTGCGGGACGGTTGCATGGGCTGCCGGCAGGGCTGGGTGGTGGAGGGTGAGGCGAGCAGGGGCTGCTGGGGGAACTGCAGGGGCAGGTGCTTCCTCCCCGTGGACAGGAGGCCACGGTTACCATGAGGGGTGCCTCTGTCCAGTGAGCACCGGTGGCTCCCAGTCCTTGCAGAATAAGGTCCAGACTCCTTGAACCCTACCTCGATGTCTCTCCTGTGTGACCCTGGTCCTCCCCTCCGTCCCGCCCTCCCACCTGCCCCGCACCTGCAGCCTGGTCTATGCGGGCTGCTTCCTGCCACCCTTCCTTGCTCGGGTGCATTTTCCTGCCTCTGTGCGTGGATCCCTGAGGCCTCCACCTGTGGGGTCGGCATCCTGCAGGTCAGCGTCCACACGTCTCCTTCCGAAACCTCCTTGTCCTGGGCCTTGCTCCCTCCAGGCCCCTGAGCTGCCGCACAGGAGCCCAGCGTGAGTCCGTGTAGACCCTTGCCTTGGACCTTCTCACCTTCCAGGGTCCTGTCTTCGCTGATGTGGCGGGAGGAACGATGTGCCCCCAAAGGCGACCCCACCCTGGTCCCCAGGCCCCATGAGCGTGGTGGCTGTGATGAGGGGTGGACCGTGAGACAGGGTGAGTAGCCCGGGGTGGAAGGGCCTCAGAAGGGGAGGAGGCAGGAGAGGGAGACAGGTTGCTGGGAAGACACAGGAAGGGCTCCAAGGCCGGGGTGACCCCCGGCCATGGCCCCGAAGACAGAGCAAGGGCCACCAGCCAGGGCGGACGACTGGCCTGTGGACCCCGGAGTGGCCCTCCCCAGAAGGAGGCAGGGGTCTGTCCTTCAGTCAAGGGACTGATTTCTGCGGACATTCGGGACTCGTGGCCGCCAGCACCGTGAGGTTTCAAGCTGCTGGATCTGGGGCAGCATCAGGTAATGAACACGACTGTCCTTCGTGGCTTTGCTCAAGTGCCCTAGGGATACGTGCGAGCATTCTGCAATTTCGCAGGCTCTTAGAAGCCACGTGGCAGCCAGCCCAGCACAGCACCCCCCCCGCCCACCCCCGTGGCAGTGAGCAGACTGGTTTCTAGAACAAGTGTTGGGGCGAGAGGAACGTGGGCACAAATCCTAACAGCTCATCCACTACCTGAGGGGCCTTGGTGCGTTTCCACATGCCTCGTGCCTCAGTTTCCCCGTCTGTAAACCGGGAACAACACTGCAGCCGAGGATTCGGTAAGACGGTGTGTGTGAAGTGCTCCCCGCAGGGCCCGACTCTAGGAATGGTCAGCGGTCAGCAGCGTCCCCATTATTTCAGCGTCCCTGAGTGCTGGCTTTCTGGTCCGCTGAATCACCTCTGGGGCCGGGAAGCTCACTCTTTTATGGGACGACCACATGGCATTTGAGGGCCCAGGGGTGGGTGTTGGGAGAATGAGGTGGCAGGCCCAGCTTTGGCACAGACACCCGGGTCCTTCCGTCTCTCTAGGCCTCAGTTTCCCCAATCGTGAAGCAAGAGGATTGGCTCTGACTTTCCTTTCTGGTTTTGAGATTCGAGGATTCTGTAAATTCAGGTCAGCACTACACTGTTGATCTCATATGTAATTATTTTTTCTCAGGATTACACATTCTTGAATAAAAATGAAATAAGACCTTCAGAAACACTGATGAAATTCTCTTTGACCTGACATTAATATGCCACATCCAAGGCAGGAAAATGAATCAGTAAGATTAAAGATGCGGGGGGCCCAGGAGTGGAAGCGCCGGGCCGCGGTGAGGCGGCGGGGGCGGGAGGGAGGCTGTTGCCATGTATATTTATTTGTTCTGACATGAGCGCACGAAGCTGGTGCGTATGTAATCTCACATAAACACGAACACCGGTGGACTGTTCCTCGGCTTGCATATGCGGCCCCCATCATCGGATCAGAGCCCTCTGACAGATGCCGGAGGCCCCGGGCACCCCCAAACCAACGGCACCTGCTGAAGACACATCCTTCTCGGAAGACTTGGTTTGGGAGGTAAAGGTGGGCCGCGGGTGCCTAGGAGGGATTCTGATGAGGTGGGAGGGAGGAAACCTGGCAGGGACGGGGAGTGGGGGGGTCACAGCCGAGAGACAGGGAGCAGCTCCGCTCCCCTTCCCGCTCCAAGGGTCAGCAGGAAGGACCGTGCGATGGCACGTGGCAACAGGTCAAGTGGTTGGTGGAGGTCCCTGTCGCGCCCCGGGGCTGGCCCAGTTCCCGTTGTGCAGGTGCCGGGAGAGATCCTCCAACCCTCCCCTGGCTGATGCCCCAGGTCCTCGGGCTCCAGGTGACCTGGTCCTGCCTGAAGACGGACCCTCCTTGAGGTGTGATGGAGCCAGAGGCCTTAGCTGTGCTTGCTGGGGGTTCCTGGAACGGGAAGGTCAGACCAGCGCTGGCCCGTTCTCCTGCCCAGCTGTCTTTAAAGCTCAGCCCTGACCGAGCACAAGCCCAACAAGGCCAGTGTTAGGCCCGAGGCCTCGAGGGCGTAAAGGTCACCTCTGTCCTGCAGCTGGCATTCTTCCCTGTGGCTTGGGCAACAATGGAGAGCAGAGAATGTGCAGGGGCGGGGTCCTGCAGGGCTGCCTGGGGGCTGGCTTCCAGAAGTTCACTAAGCTGGGTCTTCCCCGCAGGGCAGGGCAAACTTGGCCCGTGGGCTATAGGGGTGGGCCCAGAGGGTCAGTCATGGGATAAGCTTCCAGGGGCAGAAGTGGATGGAGTTAGTGGAAGGGGCAGGGCGACCCTGGTGGGGTGTGGGGCGGTCAGAGACCGTCGCCCCACAGCAAGGGAACGGCCCTGGACACCTCTTCAGGCAGGCTCTTCCTCTGGCTGCATTCGGAGCCCGCCCAATGAACGTGGGCAGGAGAGCATCAGGGCGCCCACCCCCAGGGTGGGCGCCGGGCATCGAACTCCTCTTACACTTTGTGCCCGGACGCCTCTCCCACCTCACCCTAGTCTGAGTCAGATGTTGTTCCAGGCCAGTGATGGAGCCCCATCTGCAAAGTGGGGTCAACAGAGCCCGCGACTTGGGGGGCAGGCTATGAGCACTGCCCTGTGGGAAGGACCTGGCACACAGCCCCCGGCCGGGGCTCTCCAGAGGCGGGGGCGCCCGGTGCCATAGTCACATTGTTGCTGTGGTCACCGGCTCCCGAGTGCCAGGACTGCTGGGCTCCTTCCAGGGGGAGGGCCTGCGGCGCTGGGCACTCCGCGGGAGGGCTCCCGGGGGTCAGCAGCGTGCCCGTGAGCAGAGCCGACCACAGGCGGCGCTCACGTGGAACCAGATGCTGCGTGGATCACCTGTGCGTGGCGCTCTGCTCTGGCGCAGGCTTGCGAGTTGTACATTCCTTACAGGTTTTAAAAGACCCCGCTGGCCTGCTTGGAGATGTCAGGCTCAAAACCCCAAGGGAGAGCTCCGTGTCCTGTCCGGAAGGCCTCCCCTCGGCTCCTCTTGGTCAAACCCCGCCTGGCCCACACCTCCAGTCATCGCTCAGAGCACGGAAGAACACACACGTGTTTGTGAACTTTCTAGAACGTTCTAGAAAGTTCTCAAACACGGAAACAAACATCCTCGCTGATACCGTCATCACTAGCCACCTTATCAAGAAACCCAGAGGTGGGTCTCACACCGAATTCAGGGTCCCAGGCATGTCTCTGGGATCGGTGTCCCCTCCCCACTTTTAAATTAGGCAGAAAGCAATGTCAGAGTGGATTCGGGGTGGAGGCTCAGAGACAGAATTTGCTGTTCTCCTGGGGCGCCTGTCAGGCCCACGTCCAAGCTGCCCACAGTCTGGCCGGGAGGCAGAGGTAGTCCTCTCTCTGAAAGTTTCCTTTAATTGCCTTAGAAAAGAAAAAAAAAAGTTAATAGACTATTTTTTTAGATCAGTTTTAGGTTTACAGAAAAACTGAACAGAGAGTACACCGGTTCCAATACACACCTCCACCCACCATTTCCCTATTATTTTATTATTACTTTTTTTTTTTTTTTTGAAGTTTGCTTTGCTGGAACTTTTTTTCCGGTTTTTTTAGAAAAGCGACTTTATTTTTTAGAGCAGCTTTCAGTTCACTGAAAAACTGAGCAGAAGGTACAGAGAATTCCCTTATCCCCTCTGCCCCCGACACGTGCGCAGCCCCCCCACGTCTGTGTCGGCACCCCCCCCAGAGTGGGACCCTTGGTACAGCTGATGAGCCTACCCTAACGTCGTGTCACCCAGAGTCCACGGTTCACCTTGGGGCTCAGTCCTGGCCGAGCACAGCCCGTGTGCTGGGACAAATGCACAGCGCCCCGTGCCCGCCCCATCCCGTCCCGCCAGCACCCCGCGTCGGTGTGGTGCAGGAGTTACAACCGAGATGTGGCCGCATCCTGCAAACATGAGTTGTGTAGTGTTCTACTCTACGCGTGTAAGCAGCACAGTCAAATGCACTTTACAGCTGAGACACACGTTCTGTCTTGGTTTGGCACGGTTCTCACGGCGGGAACCACAGCCCTGAACTCCGTTTTCTCTCTCCTTTAAACTTCCACGTGAACACCTGCCTCGTTAAAGGAAGGCACGAGGCTTACCGTGAGTCCCTGGGAATAATGCAGGGCCAGGGCTGGACCCACCTCTATGGAAACACAGTCTTTGTGGGAAAAGGATGTGTTCCTGGGGAGCAGAGTCAAGGCCCCAGACCGAAATGTCTGGACCCGATGTGGAGGGCTTGCCCAGAGTGGACACCCATTCTGCCACATGGTACTTCTGCCTCCCTGCTGCCGGCACACCCTGCTCTGATCCGCCTCGGACCTGCAAGGGCCTGTCAGGGACGTGGTCGCTTTCACAGGGGACTGTGCTTCGCGTCCGGGGCCAGGCAGGGGATCAGAGGTGGGGGCGCCAAGCTGGCGGCCGCTGCCTCAGTCTGCTCTTCCCCGAGGTCCCTTCATCAGCAGCAGCGTCCTTCGATGGCTGCTTGCTTCTGGAATCCATCCTTCTGCTGCCTTTGCCTGGCTGGGTCCAGCACATGGTCCGAGCGAGGCTGACCACATTTCCCTCCTCACGATCCAAGCCTGCAGCCGACAGGTGCAAAGGTGGGCTGTGGCTGGGGGGGGTGCCCCTGGAAGCGACCCCTTCTATGGAGAGTCCGAGTGGCCATCTCTGCTCCCAAGATCCCCGAGGGGCCCAGATCCTGACCCTTCTGCGCCAGGATCTCCCGTGCTCCTTGGACCCTGTGAGCTGCCCGTGTCCTGTCCGCAAATGCACTGCCAGTCGTTTAGGCTGTGGGCTTAGGCTGGTCAGTATTGGCTTCTGTTGCTGGCAACACAGAGCCGCACAGAGGACTCTGCTGTCCTTGCTGGACTCAGCAGGAAGGAGAGGTAGATCGCTCAGTGACATCAGCCCTGGGAGTGACATCTGTCTCCAGAGTGACATCAGCCCTAGGAGTGCCATCTGTCTCAGGAGTGATGTCAGCCCTTGGGAATGACATCAGCCCTGGGAGTGACATCAGCCCCAGGAGGGACATCTGTCTCAGGAGTGACGTCAGTCCCTGGGAGTGACATCGGTCTCTGGAGTGACAGGAGCCCCTGGGAGTGGAGTGACATCTGTCCTGGGAGTGACATCGACCCCGGGAGTGACGTCAGCCCAGGAGTGAGGAGGGCACACGTGTCCAGAATCTCAGGCTTGGGTTGGGCCACCATGCCTCCCTCCTCCCAGGAACACAAGCAGGCAGAGCAGGGGCCTGGCCTTCCATGGAGGCCAATTGCAAAACCTGCCTTTGTGGCTCAAGACGCAACTGTTGGAAGTCCTTGCTGCTGTCTCCTCTACGCCCCTACCAGACAGCTCTCAACGGTCAGCCTTTGTGGTCTTGCCGACAGAACGTGCCGGAAGATGGACTGAAGAAGCCGAACGCTCCGGCACAAACCCCAGACACACTAGGTCCCTCGGGATGACTCCATTTCCCCACATCCTCTCGCCACTGGGGGACACCCATGTCCTGGGGAGTGTGGGGGGCCCTTCCCATCTGCGGCCGTGCCTGGCAAGGCCAGTCTCACGTGAACCCCTGAGCCGTGCTGCTTACGCCAGCCAGCGCGGGAGAGAGCCTGGGTTTGCCCTTGAAGAGCAGGACGGGGACTCTGGGCTGCGCAGAGATCCGTTCCTTAGGAAGATGAATGCCTTTGCGTCGGGGTGCCCTTGCTTTCTGCGCGGAAGCCAAGACATGTGTAAAAGGCCTTTAAGGGCGCTCATTTACATGGCCGGTGCAGAGCCTGCAGAATCTCGTATTTCACTGTTTACCGCCGGCCCGCGCTGGAGCCTGCCCCTCTCAGCCCTGTGCATCATCAATCTCAGGCCGGAGCAGGCTGGCCGATTGCATTTGCTCCCCCTGACGTGCCCTGTGGCCAGGCTGAAGAGTGTCTCATCTGGCTTTTTCCATTTTCCTCCTAACAGTGTCAATATTTTAACATCCAAGTACTGTATCAACTGGGGGTGGTTTCCAGGAGACGGGCTGTGCTCTGCACGCTCCTGCGTGGTGATGAATCCAGTAGCCCGTGACTCATGGACTGGGGGGCCTCCCAGCCCTGCTGCACCCCTCCTGGGGCCGCGAGGCCAGCGAGCTCCTTGTCTGGGAGCCCGGGGTTTTCTGTTCCCCCCTCAGTGGGGCTCGTGGCACCTAGTGACCCGGCCGGCACTTGTGGGCTTACTGCCTCCAGTGCTGGGCTCAGGGAGATGCTCAGAGGGACACACACACACACACACACACACACACACACACACACACACGGCGCTGACTCCGTCCTGGGCAGGCAGCGGGGGCTCCAGGACCCCGGGCACATGCTCTGCAGGCCGCAGACGGGACCCAGCTCCGGGGTGGTTCACCAGCCTGGGCCTGGGAATGGAGGTCCCAGCGAGGCAGTGCTGTTGGTTCCTGAAGAACCTGGAGCCCCGGGAGGCGAGGTGGCTTGGCTGTGAGGCACGGTGGCCCCAAGAGAGTTGGGACTTGACGCCACGCCATGTTCCCCCTGGTCTGTGTGTCAGCTGGGTCTGCTGAGAGGCTTCCCGCTGCTATTGGGGCCTTTGGAAACGCCAAGGAGGAGGCGCACTGCCGCCTGAGCCAGGAGGACCCTGGGACCTGCAAGGGTTTGCTGATCAAGGACGCGAGGTGTGCTGCCTGTTGATAGGACAGAACCGAGAAGGTCCTCTCCTGAGTGTCTCCTGCATTTCTTTCTGCTGCCAGGCTCTGGCCCATACTCATGGAGGGTCTGCAACCTGCTCCCCAACAAGGAAGTGCACTGACGTGCCGCTGGTGCTCAATGATGAGGCATCTGTGCACAGGGCCCGGCTGTGGCCTCTCCCACTTCCCAGATGAGATCTTGAGTCAAAAAGGAATAGAAAGAACAGCAGATGCCCAGGGCAATGAGGTCATGTCCACAGGGTCAGCAGCACGGACAGAGGGCAGGAAGGGCCTCAGCCAGCAGAGCACAAGGCTGGCAGACGCGATGAGCCCATCATTCCCATTTCACAGACAGGGAACTGAGGCAACTCGAGACTGCCAGGTTCTGAGGGAGACCTCAGGGACTCCCGTGACAGGGTCACGCCTATCAGGGCAAGGCCACGGCCCCGGGCCTCTGGCCTGGGTTCTCAGTTCCCAGCCACATACTTGACCAGAGCAACCGGGCCTGCTCGCCGGGAGAAAGGAGATGCCAGTGTGTTCTGTTTGTTTTTATTTCACGTTGCTCATTAATTAAAACATTGCTTCCAGGAAACGTATAAGCAAGCCTCAGTGTCCACAATATATATATATATATTTTTTTATGTTTTCTGTCTTTTGTGAGACCGTTGGGATGAACTGAAACAATGAATCAGTATCCAAATGTCACACTTGGCTGGGGAGACAGTTTCCATATGAGTACATGTGTGAATCCAAAATGCAACAACAAGTCAAAACCCTTCGTGCCCGTGGGAGTCCAGAGCAGTGGCTTTGCACATTCGCAGTGGGCGATCACAGCCCCTGAATGGTTGGGTTTCAATCTTGCACGATGCCCACTTTTCCCCCTTTGGGGTCATCCCCAAGCACAGTGCTTCCCAAAGCCAGCTCTGTGGGACCGGCTGGGGATTTATCAGCTGCAGAGGCCCTGAGGCTTTTGGGTTCCTCTCGGGGCACAGGTGGGGTTCCCTGTGGCCACGGGCCTTGCTCTGGCCGATGAGACTGGGGCGGGGGTGAGAGTCACCTCCAGAAAGAAACATGAAGAGGCGGAGTGCAGCTCCCCCTCCTCTGTGGAGACTTTGGGAGTGTGAGCAACGGTGGACCTCCACCCCGGGGTCCCCGGGGTCCGGCCGGTAGAGTTCCTCTGCCAACCCAACCTGCACACAGCAGGCCTGAGGGCCTTGGGGGCCGTGTACTCCGGAGGCGTAGACTGGCCCAGCCTGAGGGACATGTGAGATCCCATCGAGGGAGTCTGGCACCCTACCTGGAAAACGGTGGACCACCCAGAGTCCAACAGGGTGGAGGGTGTCCTCGGGCCCCTACATTTTACACTAGCTGAGCATCTGAGACAACGCTCCCACGTTCCTCGACCGCACGTCTGCGTTGGGCCCCGGGTCGTCTGACTGGACCTCCCCATCACCCTTGGAGACAACCATTAGCTTCGCTTTACAGAGAAGTGTGTGGGTCACAGAGAGGGAGAGACTTGCCGGGGCTCACCCCAGGCAGAGCCACGGGCAGTGTCCTGGCCTTGCCCCCACGAGGCGCTCACCTCAGGCTGTGTCCCTCTGGGCTCTTCCGGGTTCTGTGGCCGCGTCACCCTGCCAGCTGGGGGACCCAGGTGAGGTCTGATTTCTGATTCCACTCCTGGGCCATTGGGCTGGTACAGACACTAGTGATCTCATCGTCTGAAGCAAAATGGAGATGTCCCAGGGCAGCTGAGCGAGAGGCAGGACCATCAGATGGACAGGGGGGTGGACTCCGCAGGCTCGGTGCCCCAGCATGATGGAGCTGCTGGAAACATGGCAGGGCCGACCCCCGCTTCCAGCCCCCGGGCGCGGCCAGACCGGGCAGTGTGTCACTGCGGGGTTGCTGATGATGGGGACTGTGCAATGGGGAAGCAGCAGACAGCCTGCTCACTCTGGGGTCCGCTCTGTGCCCCACATACACTAACGTTCGTCCAGCCCGGGGCCTGTCCTTGGCCAGGACCCTGCAGGCCTGGGGGACGCTCTGCGGGGACAGCAGCTCACAGGACCCTGGCTGCCCTCTGGCTCTGCCGTCTTTGAGATGACCTCCCCGATGGAAGGGGCTGCAGGGCACCTGTCGTTGGGCACACAGGGTCCACCAACCTCCCACAGGTGAGCCGTCCTGAGCAGATGTAGCTGCGAGGCAGCGGGGGGCTGCGCAGTCTCCGTGTCCCTGGATACCAGGATTGCAGCCTCCACCTGGGGACTGCATTTGCCCGAATCCCGATGTCTGGGCAGCAGGGGATCACACGCTTATCTGTTCCAGGTGAGGCGTGGGGCGGGGGGCAAGGGCCAGTTGTAAAAGGCGCATTGAGTGTGACTCACAGTGGAGGCATGTTTATGGGACGGAGGAAGAGTGTTCACATGTCCAGGTACCTGAGTTCATTGGGGCTGAGTGGGGGAAAGGGCCGTTCCGAAAACGAGCCAGGTAATGACCAGGAGGACCATGAAACCCTGCAGGTTCCAGCACACAGATCCGTCTGTCTGCAGAGCTGGTGGGGAAGCCGTCCCCGAGGGCCCTCTGTGCCCTCCTTCCGCCTGGGGCTGAGTGCCCTGGGTTTCAGGCTGACGTGCCTGGCTCTCCTGTGCTGAGGCAAGTTTGGGGGCCAGCGTCCTGTCTGGGGTCCCTCCTGTCCCACTGTGAGCTCTTCTGCTGTAGGGTCAGGCTGATCACGGGCCGGAAGACCAAGACGCAGCTCCAGGGCTCCACAGCAGACCCCGAGGCCAACTTCGCAGTGGGACACCCCCGGGGTGGCGGGCGCAGGATGCTGGTGGCGGTGGCCGGGCCGCACTCTGCTCCCACTGCTGCGTGGGCTGCCCTGACCTGGGGGCTCCGGCCATCCTGCCCGGCCACGGAGTCCACGTGAACTTGCACAGTCTGTCCTGCACTGAGCCTGGGGCTCCCCGAAGCCCAGAGGCTTGTCACCAGGGGCTCTCAAGTCCCACAGGCCCGCCACAGCCCACCTGTAGCCCTTCTCAGTTGCGGATCTTGTCACTTAAACAAGAACAGTGACACATTGAGCTGCCAGAGGGCCAGAGCCACGTGACAGCCTGCCTGGCCCTTTGGCAAAGTCACTTGCCTGGGGAGAAAGTGCCTGGGGATGAGATCTCCTTCCAGTCGCTTCCAGAGCAGCTGCCAGACAGAGCTCTGGGAGAAGGAGAATTCTGACCCCAGGGCAGCCTCCGCAGGACCACGGCTGGGATTCGAGGCCCTAGGTGCTGGGTCTCAGCGCCTATCTTCAGGAGCGAGCCCAGACAGCAGCTCAGACCCGGAGGCTGCCGAGTGGGTAGCAGGGGGCAAAACAGCTCGATGGGGCAAGAAGAGTCCATTCCCCTCCACTCTGGTGCTGGGAGCCACCAGCCATCCTCCTGTGGTCAGTCCAGATGGGCTGCACGGAGGCGGTGACGGAGAGGAGGCTCTGTACATGCGTGTGCGTGTTAAAGCAAACAGCTGATAGGCATGTCCTGTGTGCCAGGTAGTGTGGTCACCAGGGCGAGCAAAGGTCCTCCCGTCATGGAGCCCACCTCTAAAGCAGAGGCACCAATAAAACCCAGCAACATGCTATGGCTCTCCCAGGTCAGGTTGGAGCGGCACCGTGGCATCTGCGCTGGGTGCCCGTCTGCTGTCTCAGACGCCCCGGGCTGGGGCAGCCCTGTCCCCAGGCCCTGCGTGCTGAGGTGCAGGCCAGCAGCCACGGGAGTCCGCCTGGGGGGGGGGCGCTCCTCCAGCCGCACCCACACCCGCGGCTGGGGCACAGCCCCACGGCCAGAGACCTGAGCCCGGACCCCCAGGAGGCTCCTCCCCGATTCTTGACCCACGGGAACTGAAATCCTGAGTGTTTTTGTTGTCTCCTGCAGCTAGGATTTGGGGATAATCTGTCCCAGTTCTTGCGGGACTAGGTAACTGATACCACCCACCGGACAGAGAGGCTGAGAGGACAAACGGGAGGGGAATGTGGAAGCTCAGCTCTAGCTGGCCCCCGGGCCTCGTGGCCGGCGTTGCTGGTGTGGACGGTGTGGCAGGTGTGGCGGGTGTGGCGGGTGTGGCCAGTGAGGCTGGTATGGCCGACGTGGCTGTCGTGGCCGCCGCGGTGCTCTCCTTACACTTGCTAATGCTTGCCAACCAAGAACGCACTGTCAGCCTCCCCCTCTCTTCTGCAGCGTGGCTCAGGAATTTGGGTGATTTCCAGAGCAGACGCGGAGGTTCCGGCGGCCGCGGGGGACGGCGGCAGCTCTGCTCTACACGTTCCACCTCCCGCCTCCACGAGGACACTCAGGGCCTGCAGTCTGTTCCCTTCGGAGCTGGAGGAGGCAGAAATTGAATTAGTCTGCACATTTGGGCTGCTATGGTTTTACTCACAGCCACTTCGCTTGCTCATTTTTAATTTCTCCTTCCATTTTTAAATAGCTGGCAGCTAAGTGCACCTGAAGTGCGTGTTCCAGGCATGGTGGCCAGACTCCTTCCTGGCCTGAGCCCCTCTCCCGCGCTTCCCCTCCAGCCAGTGGGAAGGAGGGCTGCAGCCCCGCAGAGAGCCCAGGAGAGCAGGCAGCAAATCTAGCGAAGAGTTGGGCGACAGGTCGGAAGGGAGTGCAGGGGACCCAGCACGCAGGGGAGACCGTGTGCCGGGACGAGGCAGGGTCCTGGGGGTGGGTCTCAGGCGGGGCATCGGCCTGGACTTGGGCTCTGGCCGCTGCAGGGGCTGTGGGCGGGGCAGGAGGGCAGCACGCCCCCAGGACAGCTCACTGCCCAGACCCCGCCTGGCCTGGCCGTGAGCCCCCCGGCCCCCACCTCGCCGCTCCTCAGACCCCTCCGCTCTCCAGACATGCCGGCCGGGGTCTGTGTGCGGTGGTCCCACCCCATGCCAGTCCTGGGACAGCTTGGGGCGTTGATAGCTTCTCCCTGAGGAGCACGGATCTCAGATGCCCTGCTCACAACCAACCTACATGTAGGGCACATATTTGGAATTAATGCTACTTTTTATCTTTTTAAAGCACTAGATCGTCCCTAATAAGAGTTGATTCATTTGGGAAGGCACATTCCTTGATTTTAAAAACGGATAGGTGCCCAGATAAGAAGGTTAAAGGGGAGGTTGGCGTCCCCCCTGGTCTGACGTGGCCTCAGGGTCAGGGTGTCCTGCCGGGCCGGGGTCTGGGGGTCGGGGGGCGGCTCTCCTAGACCGCATAAGACGGAGGCCCATGCTGCATCCCTGCCCAGCCCCTGCCTTTCTCACCACGTTTCCACCTGTTAACAGACAGGGCTATTTTTAACCAGCCTGCCAACACCTCTGTGGTTCTGTATTCTTCACGTTGAAAACCACATCTGAGGGGGATTTAGGGCTCCTTAATACCATGGAAATCTGGGGCAGCTCGTGTGGGAGGAGGAGGAGGAATTTCAAAGGGAACCCCAAAGATCGGCTCTGGGGCACCCAGCAGGCACCGAAAGAATGGATCGAACTTTGTGCGGCTTTGGTGTCCCGGGAGGATGGCTGAGGACCGGTGTCCCACGGGGTTGTGTCCTCCTGCGGGCTGCTCTGGGGTTCCAGGGCAGGCCGGGAAGCGATGGCATCCCCAGTTCTGGACTCTGGATGGGGAGAGTGGAGGGCACTGAGTCCCGGGACTCGCTTCTTCGAGAATAGAGGTGACGAGCCGCCCTGGTCCTGAGGAGATGCCCCTAAGAGTGTCCCCGTGGCCAGATTCCATCCCCTGTACCTGATCGGGGCCCAGACAAGCCCCTGACACCAGCCCCAGATGCGCTGGCCCTCACTGCAGGGCTGCACACCAGCCGGGGCGCCCACCAAACCCCCCGATGCCTGGATATTGATGCCCTCACAGGGTATGCCCAAAGGGACCTGGGCTGCTGCTGGAGGGGGTGAGCAACCTGTCTCAGGGGTGCAGAGAAAGTGGTGCTGGCCCTCCTTCCGGAAACACGGTGCAGAGAACCTGAGCATCACAAGGAGTGATGTGGAGTGGTGGGGACAGGGAACAGGGGACGGGGGATGGGTCTGACCTGAGTGTCCTCAAGCGCCTTCCCAGCCCTGGACTCAGGAGGACCCAGACTTTTGGAGCCCTGAAAAAAAATGAGAAAATCTAATAATAGAAAGCTGAACTCAGAACCCCGCCCCTACCCCAAATAAAAAGTCTCCTGCTTATACCTTTCATGGGGATGAGCCCAGTCTTCAGAATAATATCAGGATTCAAGGGCACTAAGTGATGTGCATACAGAGGGCTGTCCATAAATGCTTGTTGAAAGACTTCCCGCCATTGACGAATCCCCAGGGGAGTTTTTTATTTAGATAAGTATGGGGGACGACCTCCCTTCCTGGAATAGTCCCTGCTTTCTAAAATGGACAAGTCAGGAGGTTTCTTCCCGACTGTCCACAGATGGGGCAAGGCTCATGCCCCTCATCCTTGTCTCCACACCCCTGGCCCAGCAAGCAGTAGGGGGCCCCATGTAGGGTGTGGGGCTGGGCCCCGTGACACTGGGCCACCTGCATCCTCGGTGGTGTGGGAGACTGCTCTGTGGCCAGGCCACTCTCCAGGGCAGCTGTCCCCCACGTCCTAACCCAGCCAGAGGCCCTCACAGCCTGGGGCCTCCCCGCATCTCCAGGGGGACGGGTAGGGGTTGGGGAGGTAGAGGCCCAGAGACTCTAACCACCTCCACCTGGAAAGGCCGCTCACTCTTCGCTGGCCGGAACCGGTCACGTGACCCACGCACCTGGTCGTCCACTTCCCCAGCCCCAGGAGGAGGACTTTGAAATGGGATCTGATGACAGGAAGGACTGCTCCGCCCCTTACATTCATCATAAATGAGCTAACAAAGGACAGCTTGCCGGAGCCTAGTCTTTGGCGGTCGGATAACGGCCGAGAAAGCCAAGTGGATGATTTAGATGATGTTTAATTCTGGGAGGGCGTTGTCAGTCCAACACCTACCAGATGCCTTATTACACTTCACTGAATCCCTATTTAGGACAACGGTTAAAAGGCGTGTCAGAGCCAGGGAGCCGGCGCTGGGCGGTGGGTGTCTGGCTGTGCCTGGCTTCCTGGAGAGGCATCTTGTGATCAGCCGCCCGGGGTGATGGATTGCCCCCAGGGAGCATGGCCGGCCCTGGGCAGGGGCCAAAGAATGAGGCTCTTAATGATGGATGACCCGAGGAGGCTGGTTTAATTTCCCACCATCACCTGCCACTCCAAGGCCGTCCCCAGCGGTGCCTGCACCACTTGCCATGCTCTGTCCATCCATCACGTAAACTCGAGGTCAAAGTGCCTCTCATTTTACTGTTGGGGGCGATCTCATGCTGGGCGACGGGGGGAAGTGGTGAGATGCGTGCCTTCTCTGAAGCAGAGAAGGGAGTTCAGCAAAACAGAAAGAAAGCTGTCGTTGGACACAGCATCTGGTCCAGGCTGGCCAGTACAGCGGGGAAGGGCAGGGGTTTATTTGCTGAGACCCTGAGGTGTACTCAGTCCTGGTGGGGCCCCATCCTGGGTCCCGGCTAGCTCCGGCAGACCCTCCCCGCTGCCGGGGACACAGGTCGACCAGGACATTGTCCAGAACTGACAGATAGTTGCCCGATGGGGCCGAGCCCTCCCTCCCGGCCAGGTTTTCCTCCTTCCCCACGTTGGTGTTCCAGAAAGGACACTGTTTTCCCTCCCCACCCACCCCACGCCTGCCTGG
Organism: Zalophus californianus; assembly: GCF_009762305.2. Classification (NCBI taxonomy): domain Eukaryota; kingdom Metazoa; phylum Chordata; class Mammalia; order Carnivora; family Otariidae; genus Zalophus; species Zalophus californianus. The sequence goes on from NC_045607.1 coordinate 2,218,302, forward strand.
TAGAGGTGTTGCATCCGTGTGTGTTATGTGTGTGTTGCTGATTTCTCTTTGTTGGCAGAGAGCAGCCCGGGAGAGCAGAAGGACGGCCCATATGTTGGTGACAAAGCTGTCTCGTCGCTGTCAGGGACCAGTGCCTTCCTCCCTCCCGCCAGACCCCTCTGTCCTGGGCCCTTCTTCCGAGCCCCCCCCATGCTGACCCCCTGCAGGGTCCCCGGCCTTGGTAAGTGCTTGATCTGTGCAGGCAGGGAGGGCCTTCGCCTCTCCCTTAGCGCCATGCCACCAGCTCTGTTGCCCACGGTGATTCATCACACAGCTGGCCTCAGCCTGCCACAATCCCATCCCCAAAGTGTCATTGCTAGCCTTTAAAAATAGCTTTATTGTTTCCTTCTGACTATAAAACTAATCCATAGTGGGGCGCCTGGGTGGCTCAGTTGGTTAAGCGACTGCCTTCGGCTCAGGTCATGATCCTGGAGTCCCGGGATCGAGTCCCGCATCGGGCTCCCTGCTCAGCAGGGAGTCTGCTTTTCCCTCTGACCCTCCCCCCTCTCATGCTCTCTCTCTATCTCATTCTCTCTCTCAAATAAATAAATAAAATCTTTAAAAAACAAACAAACAAACAAAAAAAAAAAACCTAATCCATAGTGATTGCAAAAAAAAAAAAAAAGTTCAGGAAATTCAGAAAGCCTGAAGAAGGAAGATCTGACCCCCACCAGCTGCCACCCATTCTCTGCAGAAAGACACACGCATCTGGACATGCGGAATGGCTCTGTGCATACGTGATCATAACTGCTCCGGGGACACTGGTCCACAACCACGGATGTCACACCACGTGGTCACTCTCATGACTACACCAAGGAGCCCTGTGAGCCTCCGTCTCGTGTTTGGAAACACAGACCGACGACAGTCCCGACCATTGAGCGTGGTTCCCCAACTTCAGGGAGAACTTTGTGCACAGAGTTGGGCTCGGACTTGGTGCCCGGCCGGCATCCTCTGCACCCTGGCTTCTGCTGGCCCTGCCACCTTGATTCCTCACTTGGACCCCAAGGTCAGTGCAACCCGTCCCGTTAAAGGGCCCACGAGAGGTTTTCTGCTTTCCTCGGTAGACGACACAGCAGCAGCCCTGGGTCTCTGCGGCGCTAAGATCACTTCCTGCAAGAGAGTTGTTGGTCCCCGCGTCCCTCCTTGTCGGATCCTGGGTTCCTGAGTGTGTTTGGGGAGCAGATGCGGAATGTCTGACGTGGCTCTCAGGAAGCATTGCTCAGCGCCTGGAATTCTCACACAGGCCATGCAGCCCAGGGTGGAGGGGCTGGCCAGAGGCCCAGGCCAATCCGAAGCCCCCGCCTGGACCATGGGGCTCCTCGTGAGCTGCGAGCCAGACCCAGGCTCACACTGCCACTGTCATTCCTGGAAAGTGCTCCCGCCTAGCCTTCTTCCAGGCAGTAAACGAGACCCCGGCAGAGGGCACAGCCCCTAGCCTCCCACTCCCTCTCTCCAGGGCAAGGGGACAGCTGGCTCTGGGCCGTGCGTGAAGAACACGGCGGCCCACGCATGTCCTGGCCGCTCCCGAGGGATGGCACTTGCTGTCTCTCACGTACGAGCGAACTGATTGTGGTGAAAGAAAAGCCCTTGGCTGCCTCCGTGAGAAACAGCCTCCACTCTGCACCTTGCAGCCTCCCTGCTCGTCAGGCCACTCTTCCTAAGAGGGGCATCAGTCTGTGAGGACCCGGCTCATACACCTTGCCGAACAGTGGCACATGTTGGTGCGTGTCACCAGGCTCTGCATCCTGAATGGAGCCCCTGGGCCCCCTGGCACTCCGGCCGCTTGACCACACCTGCCCCTGGCCTTCAACCCAGCCCTCCGGTGCTGCAGGCCCTGCCTGACCCTGGGGCCTCGGGTATGGTGTCCCCAGGGCAGGCTGCCCAGCGGTCCCCTTGCAAGCGTGTGTCTGCTTCACCCCTGGCCGGCTTGCCCGGCACGGAGCAGAGACTTGGCAGGAGTTAGTGCACAGATGAGGGCCACGTGCCTGATACTTGCACGCCTTCCGAGCGGCCACAGAGACTCACCCGGCCTCCCCTTGGCTGTGCCATGGAGGACAGCCGGAGCTGGGCCCGTGAGCGGCCGCGGAGCCCTCGGACACAGGGAGAGCAGCTCACGGCGACACGACCCTCCACGGCAGGCTTTCACCCGCAGCAGGAGCAACTCCACCTGGCCGCCTTTCGCCAGCCCCTGCGCTGCCCACTGGGGTCTTGCCCTCACCCACTGACACCCTTCCTGCTCCAGACTCAGCCTCAGCATCGACCAGACTCTGGCAATTGTGTCACAGCCCAGAACGGCCCCAGCATCACCCTGGTTTTGTTACAAGGCTTGTGCTAGCCTTCTCGGCATGTGCTTTTGTAACTACATCATAGTGATGCTGTCATTCCTCATGAGCTTATTCCACGCTGAGGGCACTCCGCATCCCAGGCTTTAATCCTGCAGGGTGGTTATCAGGAGCACCCCAGCCCCCCAGCCGGGAAGGGCAGAGCCAGAACGGTGGCCGGAGCCTGGCACTCTTTGCTGTCTGAGGGAGGGACTGTACAGGGTGACCTTGACCCTGGTCTGTGCCCTTCCCACACTCTCTAGTGACCGTGGAGAGCTATGGGGCTTCTGGGAGTGGGGGTCCGTGGGGTCAGGGGTGGTCAGTTCTCAGACACTGGAGAACAAGGGGCAGGTGTGTCTCCCGCCCAGAGCACCCCCTGCTCACCGACCTTGTACCCACTGCTCCCTCAAAGCTGGGGAGGGGTGATAAGGCCCTAAGACCCCTTCAGACAGGGATCCTGGAACCTGGCTGATCCTCCCGCGGAGGAAGGCTTGCTCCCTGGAGAGACCTTCCCTCCAGTGGGTCTCAGATGGGCCTGACCCAGACGCACAACCTCTGCTTCATTCTGGAAACGTCTCTCCCAGCAGAACGCAAGGACGAGACTCCCGAGTCCCCCTCCTCCACGTGGCGTGGCGGTCAGAGGACCTGCAGTTCCCTGGGCCCCAGCCAGCTGCAGAGTGATCAGCACCGCGGAGTCCCAGGAAGATCAGCTCTGGGGCTTCCGGGTGCCTCAGGCAGCTGCTTCTTACCTGCTCCTGCACCATCAACACTGTCGGCTGACGGGAGCCAGATGGCCAGGAGCGGGGGCCTGCCAAGGACACGGTCACTGCCCTCCAAGGAGTGAAACCACTGATGGGGACGACGGGAGAACACTTTGTAAGTCCTTGTGACCCCAGCGCTCAGGGCTCCTGCTGCACCTACTCGGCCCCTTGCAGGCCTGGCCTGGGGTGGTGATGGGGCCGGTGTGGGAGCCGCAGGGCCTGGGACTCAAAGTCGCCGGACACATGGCCCCAGGCGTTGGGCTGGCTCTAGACACGCACCCTCCGTTTCAGCTCCCACAGCCCTGCGAGGCGTCTTCTCTGGATGAGGGAACGGAGTTTCGGAGAGGCGGGAACTTGCGAACAGTGGTGCATGTTGGCGCGTGTCACCAGGCTCTGCATCCTGAATGGAGCCCGTGGGCCCCCTGGCGCTCTGGCCGCTTGACCACCCCTGCCCCTGGCCTTCAACGCAGCCCTCCGGTGCTGCCGGCCCCGTTACAGCGGGTCAGCAGTGGCGATCCCCAGGGCGGAGAGGCCCAAGCGGGGCTGCAGGGCTCTGGAAGGGCTGAACAGCGCCCTGTACTTAGCCGGCTCCTGTGGCCTGCCCCCGGACCCCACCTGCCCTGGGACCCCGCCTTCCCCCGGGACCCCGCCTGCCCCCCAGGACCCCGCCTGCCCCCCAGCATCCCACCTACCCCTGGGACCCCCGCTTGACCCCGGGACCCTGCCTGCCCCTGGGACCCCGCCTGCCCCCAGCATCCCACCTGCCCCTGGGACCCCCGCTTGACCCCGGGACCCCGCCTGCCCCCAGGACCCCGCCTGAACCCGGGACCCCGCCTGCCCCCAGGACCCCGCCTGCCCCTGGGATCCTGAGCCCCCAGACCCCACCGGCTTAGGCCTGGCTCTCTCCAGGCGCCCCAGACAGAGGCCACGCCACAGATGGAAGCGGTGCCGGCTCATAGCAGATATCTTCAGCAACACATGGCCACCCCTCCTTCCAGATGGGCACCAGCGAAGGGTGGAGTCATGAATGAGAAATGTCCAGCTGAGGAATGGCTGACCTGTGGCTCTGAGATCCCGTTACACTGTGGTTCCCCCTATCGCCAAGCTCAGGGAGGGGACCGTGGGCCGACCCATGGACCTGCTCTGTCGGGAGCCACCCCTCTGGCTCCTCTTGGCACTATCATTCAGCCCCGGGGGCCTGGGCTTCTCGCTGAGTGCTGACCCTGGCCCGGGGCAGAGAGCGCGGCTGGCACAGTCTCTGCCCCCAGGGGTGTGTCCGGCCCACCTGGAGACACCAGGCCGGCAGGTGCGTCAGCAGTACATGGTGATGTTTGAACCCCATGTATGAACGTGTGCCCGGCCCTGGCGACACACGGGGGCAGCTTGTGATCAAGCCTGGAGCCATGACATCCAGCTCAGCCTTGCTGTCTGGCGGTATCCCAAGGACAGAAGTTGTTCTCAGTCACAGCTTTGGGGCCATAGATCTGCGGATGGTTCACTTATGCGTTGATGGTCTTGCAAATGGTGCCAACCTTACTTGTCCTGCCTCAAAGAGGCAGCTTGTGTCCACAGAGAGACACAGACACAGAGACACAGAGACAGAAAGCTAGATAGAGGGGGGTGGGGTGCCGTGAGAGACCAGGACACTGGCGGCTGAGCTGGGACGAGGCTCATCTCCTGGGATGTCAGGTGCATCCTCACCGCTGAGGTCCTCTCTCCAACAAATCCTGCCCTGTGACAAACCACACTGGGTGGGTCCTACTTCCCCAGAGCTCGCTCCACGGGGGGAAACATGGTAACCAAGGACTCCACATCAGCTTTTATGGAAATAATCACAGAAAACATCTTTTGCTTTTTATGTGATTTTATGGTTTCAGAGAAAGAGCACGAGTAGTTTGGATGCCCGGACAACCCCGACCGCCCTAACGCAAGAGCGTGCGTTTCTTAGGAGCAAGGACGGGCTCCCGTGGTCTCTATGCAGCGGCCAAAGTCGGGAGACGGTAGTTTGTGCCGTCGCTCGTCCACACCCAGCTGGAGCCCGGCCTTTCCCACGGAGAAACCCCGGTGAGGTTGGCTCTGTCCAGAGCCTCATCTCAGGAGGCAGATGCTGTCTCTCCAAGAAATTCAGAGAAGAAAAAGCACATCCCCACTGCTGACCCGCTGGGCCCTTGGGCAAGTTCCCACCTCTCCAAAACTCTGTTCCCTCATCCAGAAAAGATGCCTTGTAGGGCTGTGGGAGTTGGAACGGAGGGCTCGTGTCTAGAGCCAGCCCAATGCCTGGGGCCATGTGTCCGGCGACTTTGAGTTTCTCCACAAAATGGTCTCCACTCCTCCTTCAGACGGCAATTCCCACCCAGAATCGGGTCCTTCGTCTTGAGGGACTTTCTTCCATGTCTGCTATCACGCAGGTCTGTTCCCATCTGCTGTGTGTCCCATGGAAAATGTTGGGGCCCCTGGGCAGATGAGCCAGTGAGGGGAAGGAGCCTGCCGTGCAGGAAATCCCAGTAAGAGGGGGATGCGTCTAAGAGCAAGTGGGAGCCACAGAGGGCGACAGGGCAGGGAGGAGCCTGAGCATCCATGGTGGGTCCATTTGGATGAGGAAGCTGGGCTCCGCTCCCGGCCCTTCCCCCGGGAGCTCCTGGCCGCTCACTCCAGGTACTCACCTGAGCCTCCTGGCCCCAGGGTGGACAGCTTCATGGAGGGTGTTTTTTTCCAGGCAAAAGGAACCCAAGACCCTTGGATGTGAAAGCTTTATGGGCTCTGTCTCCAGGCCTCACAGGCCCTTCATCATCCATGACCAAGGTGCCCCATCTCCACCAGAGCACACTACCCTCCCTTCCCAGAGTGACCCCTGAGACCGAGCTCCACTTGGGGCATGGAGTGATGGATGGGTCCAGTTCCCAAGCTCTTCTGCTCTCTGGTGCTGGTGTCGGGGCAGGAGGGCACAGGCCACGACTCCCCGTGGCCTCGTAGACCTTTGCTGGTCCCTCCGGACCGGGGGCCCAGCCCTGGCCTGCTGGCTCCTGAGACCCCTCCCGTGGCGGTCTGGGGCTGCCCCCGCCCTCCTGTGGCTGCACTTGTCGTGGGGAGAAGAGTTGGAGGGGGACGTGCTTGGAGCTGGAGCTTCAGACCGAATCTCGCGTGCGGGTCCTTCCATCTCTTTCTCTAAGTGCCTGAAAGTGGGCTGCAGGGGGTCTCTCCGAGGCCAGGCAACTTCGGATCAGGTGACAGCCATGCTTGTGGCCAGGCTGTGTGGTCTCTGCAGAGTCAGGGCTGAGGCTGTGGCTCCTGCGCAGGGCAGGCCGTGAGTGGCCGCCACATACAGCTGTGGGATGGGCTGGGATGACACACCCAGGTGAGCCCCGGACACGCTGCTGTGTCGTTCTGGGTGGACCATCGTCCAGGGAAAGGGCTCACTGTTCAGAGGCCCAGGTGAGCAGTGGCCCCAGCTCGACTCTTTCCGGGACAGGGTCGGCTTGCCGATTCTGGGCGCTGTGACCCGGCTCTATGCCTGGGTCATACTCAGAGGCCATGACACAGGCACAGGCTGCTGTGGGCATCACTCCCCAGGCGCCCCAGCCCACAGCCAGTGTCCCAGTGAGGGCCCCTGTCTGGGCCCTTCTGATCCGCTCAGCAGTGGCCCAGGCCTGGCTGCCGAAGGGACTCCGTACGGGTTGCTGGCCTGCATCGATGGACATGTTCCCGCCGAGGGGAGGAGACAGGGCCGGCGTACAGAGGGCGCACGCTGGAGCTTGGCTGACCGGCTGCAGTGACACCGAGGTCCATTGCCACCGCATGGGCCACCCCCCACCTTGGCAGCAGCCCTGGAGGTGGACGGCAGAGGCGACCGGCAGCTGCGCTGTCTCTCCAAATAGTGCCTCACTTCGCTTTGGTGCTCCGAAGGCCTTCGGAAGGGTTTGTGCCCCTGACCTTGGCAGGCTTTAGCTTCGTCCCTCTGGTCCTACTCGGCTCTTGTGACCAAGAGGGACGAGGTGACCCTATCTTCTCTTCCTTGCGTAGCGCCTCCTATGTGATGGCAGGGGACAGTGGGCTGTCCCTGAACCGCGCCTCCGGCTTCCCAGGGCCTGGGGCCTCTGACGGCACCCCTGCCCAGGTCACCCTCGCCCGGGTCACCAGGTCACTCCCCACCTTTCCAGGGCCAGGCGCAGGGGCCACTGACATGGAGCTGGCATTTCAAGTGCTCCAGAGATTCGCCTATCCACATGTGGTGGGTTGACTCATGTCCGCAAAGGAACGCTGAAGTCCTAAGCCCTGGCACCTGTGAATGTGGCCTTATTTGGAAATAAGGTCTTTGCGGGAGTAAGGAAGACATCATTAAGAAGCGGTTGCGCTGGGATGGGTGGGCCCTGACCCTCTACCTGGTGTTTCTGGTGTCCTATTAAGCAGAGCAGAGTCAGACCCAAGTGGAGGGGGGCATGGCGGGGGATGGCACGGGTGCAGAGGGAGGGGAGACGGGGGTGGGGGGGGCAGGTACAAGGCACGGAAGAACCAGCCTGCCAACGCCGAGACCTGGGGCTTCTAGCCACCAGAGCCGCGCAAGAACGCATTTCCCTTGATAAGCCATCGTCTGGTTGGCGGGACTTGGTCACGACGGCCACAGGAGATGGGGGCGCATGGGCCCCGGGCCCGGCTCCCACCTGTCCTTGCAGACGGCTCGCTGGAAAACGCCACAGCGTTATCTCCACCACTTTTGATGATTGGAGCCAAGCCCGCCTCCGGCCAGGCTCCCTTCCCCGCAGCCCAGGTGTGGAGCTGGGGCTGAGAACCGCCCATTGCCCGTGCTTTTAGGGGGCACGTTTTTGAGAAGAACCAGTGGACCCTGGCCTGAGCTGGAGGAGGAGGTAAGGGGGGCAGTAGGCCAGTGAGTGGGCAGGCCTGCAGCCTGTGGGGCTCGGGGTCCTGGCTGCACCACCCTGCCCCCCTGGGGTCCCACCCTCCACCCTTGAGCCCCTGTGAGGGGCAGGGACACACTGGGGAGAGAGGGGACCCAAGTTCAGATCCCTGCCTGCAGCCCCAAGGCCTCCCGTGAGCTGCTCTGCCCTTGGAGGGAGCAAAGCAGAATAAAATAACAAGTCTAGAAGGAAGAGTAATAGTAACACCTCCTGTGGGGTGTGATGGTTGCTCCCCTGTGTGAAGTGGCTGAGCCATGGGCCGGCCGTGGTTAAACCCTGCTGCGGGTGTGTCTTAGGACACCTGGGTGGCTCAGTCGGGGAAGCATCTGCCTTCAGCTCGGGTCACCATCCTGGGGTCCTGGGATCGAGTCCCACATCAGGCTCCCTGCTCAGCGGGGAACCTACTTCTCCCTCTGCCTCTGCCCCTCCCCCTGCTTATGCTCTCGCTCTCCCACTATCTCTCTCTGTCAAATAAATAAAATCTTAAAAACAAAACAAAACAGAACCCTGCATGTCTGGAGGCTGTTCCTGGGTGCGGTTAGCATTTGAATCGATGCACTGGCTAGAGCCGACCCCCGTCCAGTGGGGGTGGGCCTCGTCCAACCCGGTGCCAGCCTCAACAGACTAACAAGGCAAAGGAGGAAGGGGGCGTGCGCCCTCTCCACCTGCCTGTCTTCAAGCCGGGCACCGGGCCTCTCAGCTTGGGCTGCCCTGGGACGGACACTGTCCATTCTTGGGGCTTAGCTTGCGGACCGCAGACCTCGGGCTTCTCGGCCTCTGTAACCGCGTGAGCCCGTTCCTCATAATGAATCTCTCCAGACACACCTCTTGTGGGTCTGCTTCCCCCAGCAATGCAAGGAGCTCGGAGGCACTGGCAGGAGGGGGTGGGGGGCCAGCTGGGCAGAGGCTCCTGGCAAGGGAGTCCACCGCCTGCCAGTGGGAGCAGCGGCCTCCCTGACTCTGCCTGCCCATCCCTTGGCCGGTCCCCTCGGGGCCAGATGGGTGTCATGGGCACCACCAGAGATGTTCTGAGGACTGAACGACATTGTCCAGGGGCCAGCGAACGGTGGCCCACGGGCTGAAGCTGGCCTATTTTCGTCCATCAAGTCTTACCAGCACACGGCCACTTCCATTCATTGCCCCATCCTGGCTTCCTGCCGCCCGGCAGAGCTGACCCTTAGGACAGGGGCTCCGCGGCCTGCCAAGCCTGGAGCACTCACCACCCGGCCTTTTCCGGAGCCCACTAGCCCCCCGCCCGCGCCTCGTGCGGCGCCCTGTAGGCCGGAGCGGGTGGGCTCGGGGGCCGCTGTCCTGGGCACCAGCCTCACCCAGGCGCCAGTCTCCCTCCGCTAAGAGCGGCCCCCCCAAGGGCGTGCATGTGGGGATGGCCGCGGGCGGAGGCCTGGCGCTGCCCTCCCTCGGCGTCCCCTCCTGCCTCTGGCTGACAGTCAGGCCACCTGGTGCCCATCGCCGCTGCGCCTGGGGGACCAGCACCTGGCAGAGGTGCTCCTGCTAATGAAGGTGCTCGCTGCTAATGAAAGCCGGCTCCCGAGGGCCAATGGGACCAGCCACCCAATGCATTAACCTTTCAAAAGGGAAGTTTGAAAGGCAGGAAACCCTCCAGGATTCTGAGCGAGGGAGCAGAGAGGGCGGAATGACAAGGAAGCCGGAAGTTCTCGGGCTGAGGGCAGTGGCTCACGGGCGGGGAGGGTCCTCCCGCGCTGCGGGGCGCCGGCTTACACGCGTCTCTTTCAGAAAGCAGACGGGACGGTAAAGCCGTGAGGATGTCTCTTGGCCACCCAAGGACGGTGGTCCGCAGGGTTTGCCTTGAGAAGCTGGGGATGGCGGGGAGCACGCAGCTAGGCCCTTCCTCCTGCCTCCTTTCCCCGAGGACCATTCCTGGAGTCCCAGAGGAAACGCGGCTCGGGGTATCCGAGGACATGGCAGCCGGAGGGCAGGCGTCCCTGGTCTCACCAGCCCCTGTCCCTCATGCCCAGTAAGCCTGTCCCCATTACAGCCTTCATGCTGGGGGGCATGCCCTCCCCAGACGTCGCCCTCCCTGAGGTCGCTCCCCTTCCTGCCCGTCTCAGGAGGCCCGTGGCCGAGGTGCTCGCTCCAGGCACCTTCTCTGTGGGGGCAGGGCCCGTTTTGCTCTGTTGCTCAGAGCCTGGCACACAGGTGGTGTCTACGAAATAGTCCTTGATTGAGCGGTGGGGAGCTCCCCCCCAGAAGTGCAGGGAAGGGGGCTTCCTGGGGCCGAGTCTCCCAGCCCATCTCTTGGGGGGCAGGTGGGATTTCCCACCAGAGGATTCCTCCACGCAGGAAGAACTGAGGTGTGGGGGGTACCAGCTTATACGACCGGCGTCTTCCCCCAGCCCCTGGAGGGGAAGCTCTTCCAACGGGAATATGCCCAATGTTTACTGAAATGAAGTGCATTCGGGACTGTCAGAATTTTGGTAAAAATAATAAAATCCCTTAAACATCGTGTTTTCCGACGGCTGCTCTCCTGGTGGCTTTGAAATGCACTTGGACACGAGCGTTGGGGCCCTTCCTGGGCCGAGAATGTCAGGAGCTGATTGATCGAAATGAAAAACGGCCCAAGAAGAGGGGCCCTGATTGAGAAATTCTTCTGATAAGCATTTCAATGCTTCCCCAAATTGATTTCAGATACCAAGATCCCTGATAGAGTGGAAATTTACAGTCTTACTCCTAAAATTCCTTCTCCATCATCGACTCAACAGATGGTATTTCTTCAGGCTACCTTTAATAGCCCTAGAAATTAAATCAGTGAAAAATGGAGAGCTCCCATAATATTAAAAGTCATCTGTGGCTTCAGGAACCCGGTGAATTTCCACCCACAGAGGCAATCCTATATGAAAAGAGGTTGGAAATGACTCTCTGCTATAAAATGGAATTGCTTATCTGTCACTCACTTGACTCTTTGGGCCAAACCCAGGGGCTGGGTCTGCAGCTGGCCGGTCCCCTCCATGGATGAGCTGCTGTGTCAGCGAGGGTGACCCCGGGGCCCCTAGCGTGCGCACAGTGTCACGTCCCTCTGCAGGCAGAGGAAGGAGGCACGGAGGTTCCTACAGCCACACTGTGCGTCAGGCACACACAGACGCAGACTCCTCATCCGGGTTGGCACAAAAGTCCCCAGTGAGAGAAATGAGGACGCAGGGCTCAGGTTCTAACCGTGCATGGCTGTCCCCACGGCACAGGCTGGGAGGGACACACGCAGCCCAAGTCTGTGTCTGTCGGACCCCAGACCCGGGTGCCTTCCCCGGCCCAGGGGCGGGTAACCGTGCGGCCAGAGCCTCTTCCAGCCAGAGCCCAACATCAGGCTCCCACAAGCGGGATCCAGGGGACCCCGGCCTCTTCCCACTACCAATCTGGACGTGGAAACCTCCGTTCTCTGGTGTCACACGGTCGTGCTAAGCCATCTGCTGCTTGGAAACCCTTCCCATGAACCACGTCCCCATGACCTTTTCGGTGAGCACCATTACTGGGACCAAGGCAGATCCTATAACGCCTAACCCTTACCCTCAAAACTCCGTAGAGTCTCACAGGTGTTTCAAGCCATGTTTACCACGAAGGCCTTAGGATGTGCCCTTGACGTGGTTTGGATGGGGGTCCAGTGCCCAGCTTGCAATCCATGAGAATGAAGTATGTGTCCTATTTCACTGTCACCTGGACTCGTATTTGTCATGTTTTCCTGTTTTGCTCACCCAGCTGGCCTGGCACTTCCCGTGGACCCCTGCTTAGGGTCTTCCAACTAATTCAGCTTCAAACCTGGGCCGGGAGACCCACCCGCAAACACCTCCCGGGGGGCTCGCTTCCTGCCTGATAAACTCAGGTCCACAGTCGCACACACCAGGAGTGGGGTAAGAGGTACAATTCGCCACACGCAGGGGTGTCCACGGACCGTGACTCTGGGAAGAGATGAAGCCCTGGACCCCTCCCGACCCCTCCCAGCCTGCACCTGATTGCTCGCGCCCTTGGCCCCAGGGAGGGGAGACCTGCACTCTGCTCCCTGCCGGCCCCCCCTTGACCTGGGGCGTCAGCAGAGAACCCACGTCCTGCTGCTCGTCCCCGAGGCTCCCACGTGGCAAGGCCACCCTGTGTTGTCCCTCCCACGAGGGGTCTCGTGTGCGTGGGAGGGTGCCTGCCGGAGCACGAGAGCCCCTTCTGGAGAGCCCAGGGGTTGGGACAATGGCTCTCGGGCCTCCAGTCGGGGAAGCGGGGCCTCTGGGGTCACAGTGATACCGCACTCCTTTGACACTTGAGACTTGAGAAGAGGTTGGGGGAGTAGAACTCAGAACGGCACATTTCTTGAACTCCTTCCAAGCCTCTTCTAAATACCACCTGTTTCTTCTGAGGGTTCCTTCCAGCGGACAGCACGGAGTAGCCCCTCGGCTGTCAGCTAAGCTCTCCCCTCGCCCAACCCCGACGCTCCCCGCTGGAAACCGGCTCCGCTCCCAGAACATTTTCACGCACGTCTGTGGGAACCATGAGGACAGGTACATTTTTCATCTGGACAGTGCAGTCTCGTGACTTCTCCACCAGCGCAAGGCGCCGGTGTGCCCCAACCCCCTGCGCGTGCGCACACCTGCAGGCACTCTCGCTGGCCTGTGTCCGCCCGGCAGTCGGGGGCCAGACGACTTCCGGTCGGCCACGGGAGCCCTGTCCCCAGCTTGTCTCCGGCGCCCGTGGCCCCTGCTGAGGAGCTGCCCACGTCGTGACTGCCCACGAGCTGCTCTCAGCTGCCTCCCGTTCCCCAGGTCCCAGAGACAATAGCGGGTGCTTGGTGGGAAACTGCATCTGGTGTCCTGGGGGTGTGATCCCTGGCACGCCCCATGGCTTCTCACCACCCAGGCCCCTGGTCTGTAAAATGGGAAACAAAGTAGCTCCCAGGTCACAGGACAATCGTGCAGATGAATGGGCTTGTGTACTGAGGTGCTTTCAGAGCCTGGGATGCACGTCGAGCCCAGCAGAGGAGCTCGGGTTTCTCCTGGTTCCACCTTCCCATGTGTTGGCTTTGTCCCTGGTCAGCGGCCCTCATGGTCACAGCGTGGTTGCCAGGAGCCACCCCTTGTCCTCATGTTCCCTCCTTCCCATCTGGGAAGAGCAAGAGCACATGCCATCCTACAATGGTCGAACGAGTTCTGAAGTTCGTTCTGGTGGGCCAGGTCTGTGTCGAGGGGTGGGGGTTACACCTGCTCGAGCCTTTGGGCCACCGTCGTCACCGCGCGCCCAGGAGTGGGGTCGGCATGCTGTCTGGCAGGGGCGGGAGGAACGGGAGGAACGGGAAGAACCTTCCTTTGTAACTCGCGCTCTGCCCCAGTCCTGCTGTCGTTCTTGCTGATGCCACGTGTGGCCCATGATCCAGGCTCCGTTTCTGAGCCGCCGTCATAATCCAGAGTCTGTTCCACTCTCTCTGCTCTCCGGCCCACACTGGAGGAGGTGAGCCAGTGGCCTCAACCCGATGGGGGGCTGGGAGCCTCTGATCTCCAAATAACAGACTATGGGTGATTTTTCTCCTTCTCGGCAGATAAAACCATTTTCCCCCGCAAAGCAGTAGAAATATTCTTGCTCCTTTCTTTGTTGTCCACAAGAAACGGAGAAGACCCCATGGCCACGTCTCACCTTCTTCACCCCAGACACACGTTTGCTCGGTTACTGCTGCGTGTGCAATGGGAAGTACTTGCTGAGAGTGAATCGGATTCTCTTCGTTCTCGCCGGCCCCGGTGTGCAGGATTGACACCACTTGTTAGCCTGACAAAATGGGGGGAGCTCAGGGCACCCTGCTTACCCCCCCCCCCCGGGTCTGGGCCTCGCTGCTGTGTCCTCGGGCTCCCGGGCAGCTCTGCACCTTCCCCAGCTCTGCTCTGCCCTCGCGGGAGAGAAACAGATGGAAACCAGTCCCCCCACCATCCCAGGGCTGACACAGGACCCCCACTCTGGAGCCAGGCAAACCTCTGGCAGGGTTGGGCGGGGGCCGGGAGGCAGGCATCAGACGGCTCAGGACTTCGGCACGAAGGACAGCTGTCCTGTGCTGGCTGACTCGGTGGGGCTTGCCCTCCCTGCGTGTGCCAGACACCCCTCATTCCTCCGTCTGCTGATGGAGACGCTCAGCCACCACTGGGCCCCTGGGGGGATTCGGCATCAACCCCCTCAGGGCCCGGCACCTGTGCAGCAGGGGCTGGAGATGGATGGGGGCCATTACCGGCCCCCCAACCACACAGCATGGGCTCCTGGGGGTGATGTCATGTGAGAGTCCAGTCACCTTTGGCTGTGAGAGCCTCCCCAGTGCCTCCATCAGAAACGGTCTCCCTGCCACGCCCAGTGGCCCTGCTCTGTCCTATCTGCTCACACGGGCGGACATTACCCGGTTTACTTGCCCTGTATTTCTCGACGTTGACCCCTCTCCTGCTGGTGGCACCCTCCTGCAGGCAGCCTCCTAGCCCGGGCCCTGGCACAGAGGGGATGAAGGACAGAGTGAGGGGGGGCACATGCAGAGCCAGCGGACTCTCTCATCCATCCACCAGAGACACCTGGCAGAGAGGGTGAGCATTTCCAAAGAAGTGGGTTTTGCTAAAAATACCCCTCCCTCCCTCCGGCTTCCCCCTGAATTCCCTCTTCTGCCATTTCTAAGACATTTGGGTTATGAGCCTTTATTTGGATGCAGTGTGGCGGGGGGAGGGCCCGGAGGACCCCGGGGGCCGCAGGCGGAGCTTTGCCTCCTGTCCAAACAGGGACTCCTGCTCTGCTTTCCAAGGTCCACCCCCAGCCCAGGAAGATCTCCAGGAGCCAAGTGGCAAAGAGGTCTCTGCATCCCAGGGAAGCGTCAGGTGACTCACCCCTGCCCTCCAGCAGCGAGGATGTAGTGTGACAATCCCCACACCCACGTGCCCACTCACAGCCTCAGGGAAGCGCTAATTAGCATGTTAAAGAGATTTTAGCTCCCGGAAGCTATTAATCCTGAATTACACCCCCCACCTTGCAGGCAGGCAGAGATCTGTCCCAGCCCCTCTCACACCCCACCCTCAGGCTGGGGGCCTTCCTGGGGACACTGCTGCTGGGCTGGTCTTGCTGGAGGGTGGGAGGAAGGTGGAGGCTTGGAAGGGCTCCTAGGCCAGCAAGTCCAGCAGAGGGACCAACAGGTGATACCTGTGTGAGGTGGGGGTTCAAGAGCCACCTGGCCAGCCATGAGACAGACCGAACGGGGGTTTGGGGGCCACCGTGGGATGGAGGACGGGGTTCTCCCCATCGGAAAATCCAGCGGCTGCAGCCAGGCCACCACCCAGAGCCATTCTTCCCGAGCTTCCAGGAGCACGCAAAGTCCCCGGGGCTGTGTGCGTGCCCTTCCGCTGGTCCGCAGGACGTGCGCCAAGCAGCAAGGACCTGCCATCTCGGACCTCAGTCTGCTGTCTGGAAGGTGGGGACAGTCACTGCCAACACACCCATGCGTTGTGAGGGTTTGGTGAGGAGGTACCGGAGAATGTGCCTTCAGCCGTCGTAGTATGAGGAGAGCCCAGGGAGGGAATCAGGCCCTGGCGGGCTCAGGCTGGAGGAGGAGGATTGGGCTGGGCAGGGGGGCCGCCACCGTGGAAAGTGCCCCTATCTGGTGCTCCTCTGGCCCTGGGCACAGCTTCTCAACGGCTTCCCCAGCAAGAGGGCGTCATTCCCACCTTCGGGTTCGAGGCCTTCTCAGATGGGGCCTGTGTCCTGTTGTTGCCCGGCCCCTTGGTCCCAAGGGCTTCCCCCCCACCCCGGGGCAGGGGCCCGCA
This sequence comes from Zalophus californianus, assembly GCF_009762305.2. NCBI lineage: Eukaryota > Metazoa > Chordata > Mammalia > Carnivora > Otariidae > Zalophus > Zalophus californianus. The sequence continues at coordinate 2,234,123 of NC_045607.1, forward strand.
CTCCCCCAGGAGGGTAGAGACTTGTGTGGGGACATCGAGTGTCTGGGCAGTCAGTCATGGGGTCACATGAGTTCGGAGGTGGGTAGGAGGACTATGTCTGGAAAAGTAGGTTCCAACGGGAACAGGAGAAGCCCTGGGACCCGCATGAGGGCCGAGCCATCAGGCCACTCGGGGGGCTTCTGAGCAGGATCCCATTATCAAACCGCCTTGTCAGTGAAGCGAGGAGGCCCTACTCCTGTTCTTATCGGGAGGGAGGGACTGTCACTAATTGAGCAGTGTGACTCAGAGTGGGCAGGAGAGAATTGGATCCTCTCCCAGGAGTGGATCTAGCTGGTGACAAATCTGGCTGACTGTGCTGTGGGCAGAGGGGCAGCATGTGCAAAGGTCCTGAGGTGGAGGCCAGCAGGACAGGTTTGAGGGGAGGAAACGGCAGAGTGCTGGGGAAACTCAGATGCACTGTGCACAGGGCGGGGCTCTGGCCGACTCCAGAGTGAGCTTCTTGGAAAGAGGCAGTGCAGCCTGGGGTCTGTTTGAGGACCTGTGGTTTGATCGCTATGCTCCTCGCCCATGCGCTTCCTGGGTGCAGGGATTGTGCTGCCCTGCTCAGTCCCGGGCCCTGCAGCCAGCCCAGCACCTGGATGGCAGGGGCTGCCCGATAAGTCCAGTGGAAACGAGCAGGTCAGTGCATTTCTCCTGGTTGAGAGGTGACCAGTGGGCCAGAGCTCCTATAGCAAAACGGATTCCCTGGGCTTTGTCCAGCCTCCAGGCTTCGAAGCTGGAGGTTCCACGGGGACAGGGCTGCGGCTGTTAAGGGCTTCCTGCGTCCACGTGGCTCGCCTGTCCTGTTCTACTGACAGGAGTGCTGGCCAGGTCCTCCTCCCTCCCCGCCTTCTCCCCTTCTGCCATGTAACCATAACGCATGTCATGATCTCAGCCTCCGCCTCCGGCTCCAGCCTCCGTGGGCCTCACTTGGGGCCGGGGCGGAGGGGCTGTGCTAGCCTGGGTTGAAGTACGACACCCCAAAGGATGGCTGGAAACATGCCAGGCGCCTCACAGCCTATGCCTGGCCCTGGCTGGCTGTCCCTGGGGCCCACGGTCCTTTGGCCAAGCTCGCCCTAATGTCCAGGGGAAATGGCTCCACCCACAGAGGTAAGGGGCTGGGAGGAGGGAGTATTTGCTGAATCATAATCAACCTGCCTCCCCTCCCCCACCCTAACCATCTCTGTCTGGTATACCACGGTTGTTGGATTCTTCAACTGCAAGACTGAGCAAGGGGCCAGGGGCTGACCCAGCGCCCTAGATGCCTGCCCCCCCCCCCCCCCGCTGTGGCCTTCCTGGGATCCCCGCTGCCTCATCCTACGGTGCCCGCTCTTCCTGGAGGTTCTTCCAGCCTCGGCCCGGCGGGCTCCAGGAGCCCAGACAGGAGGGCAGTCCAGACCCAGGTGCGGAGGCGGGCAAGCTTCCCAAGCGTCGTCAGACAAATGGGAGGCTCGGTCCCCCACTCCTCCCTCCCTCTGCCCGGGACAAGTGAGCTGCCTGTGGGAGGCCTGCAGGAGGCCCGTCTCTCCGTGAGCGGTGGGGCCGCCGCGCTCCCGACATGTGTATCCATCTCCATATCCACCTTCGCGGATCCATCTCCTCCTCCTCCTCCCAAATTTATAGGCGGCAGCACATCCCCTCCCGAGAAAATACATTAGCGACAATAAATACCGGCTCCAGCCTAGGAAAGAAATGCCCTGAGTGTGTCATTTAAAGCCACAGAGGCGGGATCACAGGCATACTCTGGAGAGGCCGTCCACGGAGGCTCGTCCGGCTCCCGCAGCCCTGCTTCAGAGGCCCGTGCGCCCCTCCGCGAGGACCCCGCTGAGCACCCCAGCCCAGACCTCAGAGGGCTGGGGGGGACGCAGGTGGAGGAGGGAATGATCCGCGAGAGTCAAGGCGGTCTGAGGGCAGGAGAGGAGGAGAGGCGCCCCTGGGGGCCCAGCTGGAACACTGCGTCCACAGATGGGAGCCACAGCCTCAGCTCTCCAGGCCAGGGCCTGTGGCCGAGGAGAAAGGCAAGCCTGCCGGGGGTCAGATGCGCTCCACATGGGCCAGCACCCTCAGCAACCCAGACCCTGTTGGGAATACGCCCAGCAGAGGCTCCATGTCCTTGACTCATTTGGGGACATGCCCTCCGCTCCTTCCTGCCCTGCTTGCTCAGTGTCCTGGGGCGGAGTCCGTGGACGTGGTTAGCCCCCTGTCTCCTCCGGGTTTGCTGAGGGGCCAGAGCTCCGTGGGACACTGGAGGCTGCTCACCCCAACCCCGTGGGGAGGCTCCTGTGCGGAGAAGAAAATCTACCACCCCCAAGTGGCCCTGAGCCCGGGGAGCAGGGCAGAGTCGGGGCCCAGTGTTCCTGCAGCGGCCATTGGCCCTGCCACCCTGGCTTCGCTGCCCCCGAGCCACTACCATGCCTCCCCTGCGTGCCGGGGCGTACGCGCCTCACCTCCCCACACATCCGTAACTGTGGGGAGTCAAGAAGGCACCATGCTGGCTGAAAATCCAGCTCCATCTGCTCGCCCTGGCCCATCCACACCCAGTCTGGCCAAATCCTTGAGTCTGCAAAGCTCTTTCTATCCACCTTCCCTGCCGTGACACAGCCCCGCGGAGGTTAACGTCACCCCAGTTTGCTGGGATGAACCCAGCTTGGGGCTGGCACTGCACCCAGGCCCAGGCCGCCCGCTTGGCCCCTTCCCACCTTCCCAGGGACCCTGCTCCAGTTCTGACACTGGAGGGGGGCTCTCCTCCTGTCCTTCATGCCAAGCACTACAGCGATCGCCAAGGATGGTCTCCGCTAGATAAGGCAGGGAACACAGAGAGAGCCATCCCATCTGCACCGGGGGCCCGGGGTTCAGATATAACAGAGGGAAACCAGTGAGTCACTGGAGCAGTAATTAGTAAAAGTTTGTTATGCACACCCCAAACAGATAATCTGCAAATCGGGAGCACTCAAACCAGACCACGGAACAAGGCTCAGGGGCATATGACTGCAAAGCACCTCATGTAGTGGGAAGGCAGTGACTACATCCTTCCCAGGGACTGGCTATTAGGTTAGAATTTTCTTTTCTTTTCTTTTCTTTTTAAAGATTTTATTTATTCATCGAAAGGCAGGAGAGAGCACAAGCAGGGGGAGAGGCAGAGAGGGAGGGAGAAGCCGACTCGCCGCGGAGCTGGGAGCCAGACATGGGGCTCGAGCCCAGGACCTGGAGATTTTCTGAAGTGATACAGTCCACCAGTGGTTACCTTGTGTCAACCCATTTTGCTTATGGTTTCCAAAGGCACAAGCAAGAAATACCCTGGGTCAAGTTAGCCTTGCCAAATAAGCTAAATTCAGCTCTGTTGGCATGACTGCCGGGGTTTTGTCTGCTCAAGGAATTTTAAGTCTGGTCTGTTTTTTTTATTTTAACAGTTGCCCCCCCCCCACCACCACACCCCCTTGGTCATTCACTCAGCGGGCTGGAAGGATGACCGGGCAGGACAGCGCCGTCTGGTCACCACTGTGGACGCCGTCGGGCTCAGGGGCCGCATTCGGGGCTTTCTTCCTGCAGAGCCGGCAGGCTGGAGCACCGCGTGGTCCCTGCCTTCCTCGTTCCGTGGTTACCGTGGATGCCACCCAGGCGTCTGATCCCCCATCGGGGGCTGCCCACAGGCACATAAACCCTCGGCGTGCACACGCGCTGGACAGGCCAGTAACGACTGCAGGCAGGACAATGAACAAGGACTCACACGCTTCCCAGAGTAGAGGTTCCTGGGAGCCAAGATTTAACCACCAGATAACTCAAATGGGGAACAATTTTTTAAAAGCGATTCACAGAGGCACAACAGGGTTATGTTAGCAGTCGCGCATCCTCACGATGACCTGGGACAGGACAGAGCATGTGTGACCCCACTAGGTGGTGGTCCCTCTACCTAAGTTGGGTCTCTAAGTGATCTGAGCAACCGGGTCATTTGATGAGAGCCACTTATATGGACACAAAAGAAAAGCAAAGGGTCAGAGTTCCAGCAAATCACACATTCCGCTTTCTGAGTCGGGAGAGTAGCTGTCGGAAGATTCCAGACCTGGGCTCTGATCATCCCCAAGGAAGGGAGGGCGGGCAGTGGCAGCCTGATGGCTCTGCCTGGTCTGCTGCGAGCTGTCCCTGCTGGTCGCCCGAGGCCATGCGGCAGCCGGCAGGAAGACCGCCCCCTCGCCGGCCGCTGTGGCAATCGCCCCGGAGCTCATGCCCACCTGTCCCAGGATAGCTGGCGTGGCCTCAGAAGAGGGCAGTTTTATTTGCATACTGATTCCAAGTCAAAACAGTGAGAAAAAAATGGGAAATGTTAGCTTTTGGAGGGTTCCAGCCCCACGCTGGAGGAAGCTAGAAGAAGTCCGGATTCGGTCTGGTCACTCGGTAGCAAACAGAAGCTCAGACAACTAGCAGCCCTAGAATCTGATGTCCACGAAGCTGTATCATTGGAACACGACTTTCTTCTCTGTAATCATTCCCCTTTCCATCCCAGATGGCCACAGGAAGACTAGCGTGTTTGCACACCAGGTCTGGTTTTCAATAATCTTGGCCGGATTCTTTAAGCAAGAAGAGTGACTGACTCCTCCAAATCTGCTTTGCTGGAACTTTTCCATCAAGAAGCTCACATTGCACTTTGAAAAGTCTCCGGAGGCCGGGAAGCCAAGCCACGGATTCGCCAGCTTGGGTCCTGTTACAGGAGAAGAGATTCTTCTTGGCCTCATGCAAATACATAAATTGTCATGAAGAATGAGAACACTTCCTAAGAGTTTCTGAATTCTGGAGGAATCGGGTAGGGAGAAAAAGATAAATGTTTCGACCTTTTTTTCAAAGACTCGCTTTGCCAAACTGCTGTAAGTTATAGGCAGCCCCAGATTGGGGGCGGTGGGGGGGGGGGAAGCCAGTCCTTTAAACGCGGGAACAAAACACTGAGAAGCCAGCCACGCGTGAGGTCCTAAAACTCATAATCATCGTCCTCGGCTCATTCAGCCTGTTGTACTCCATTCTTGCTTGGCTCGGTCCAGTTCTCCTCCAAGGCAGAGAGGAGCGGACTGTGGCCTCCTTGTGCAGCTCATAGGAGAGGGAGCTGCCTGCCCGGGAGTCGGGTGTCCCTCGAACCCCTTCACCGGAAGCAAAGGCCTCGACCTCGACTCAGCACTGGCCTTGTCTGGTGGGTGTGGTGGAATCCCCCGGCGGCCAGCACAGCAGCCTGCCTCCTCTCTATCCGCCCGCTGCCCCCTCCTCAGGAACAGCTGTTTGTTGGGCAGACGTTCATAACTACATAGCCCCGAGGCTGGGGTCACCCTGAGACTCCATTCTATAGGGAAGGTGAGCGCACGTCTGGGGTTGGGACTCCTGGAGAAGCTGGTGTCTCCTTGATCAAGGGAGGCAGACGCACCTGCTTCTGTCTTTTGCCTTCCAAGCCTCCCTTCCTTCAGCCTAAAATGCAACTGACGTCTGGGGCTGCTGCAGCCATTTTGTGTCTAAGAGGCTGAGAAGAGGTTCCTGATGTCACTGTGGCGTTGCCACACGAGCCCTGACAGCAGACCTCTGGATTTATGTTGTGTGAAAAGAGAGAGAATCTGAATTTGGAGAAGTCGCTGCACTTAGGTTTCTGTGACATAGAGCTGGATGCCATCCATCCGGTCCCCCACCTCACTGAACCTCGAATCAAGGAACGCATTTACACAGGCTTTCTCAGTCTGTGCATGACGAAGCCTCGGGAAATGATGGTTAAGACTGAGCCGTCCCTACTGCCAGTTATTAGGGCAGGTTCTTTTCATAGACAGGAGGAGACAGCCAGCCTGGCTGTGGGTGGGAGCGTTCGTTCACGGGCACTGAATCCCCTTCACGGAAACAGCAGACTCGATGTTTGACCTGGAAGTTCACAAGAAATCTCAGTACAGTGAGCATTGAGCGGGGCACTGCCCCTGCATCAGGGTCACTGGGGGAGGCCTTTGAAAGGGATCCCTGGGCCTGGCCAGAGCCTCCTAATGAGAAGCCCTGGGGTGGAGGGGACTCTGTGTTTTTAATGGTCTCCCCCTTCCACAGGGAAGTCCTACACTCTCTGCAGCCTAAGAGCCACGACCTGGTCCAGTCTCATTTCACACTTGAGAAAAGAAGGTCCAGGCCCCGTCCCGATGGGTAACACGGCCAGCGCTCAGCCCAGACAGACGTGCCCGGCCCAGGGCATTTCCTGGAAATGTTTGCAGGAACAGGTCCACTCAGCTGCTCTTCTTCCCCGCCCAGAATACACAGCTCAACTCAGAACAGAACCGACATTAACCTGCTGGAGGAAAAGGTGCTGCCCTTGAGGTTCTTGGCAACGTGCAGCCAGAGACAGAGCTCGGTGTGCACCCTGTCCATCTTCCCTCCCGGGTCAGGCACCGCTGGCCCCTGGACCTCGAGTAAAGCACCTCCTCCGGGCACCCTTCTGTGTGGGGTGGGGCTGTGTGCACGTGCACGAGGAGGTGCACTAGCCCCTCCCAGGGCCCTCTGCACATGAGCAGGACACCGAAGGAGATAGTGGACTCGGGACATACTGTATCGAGCGGGTAGCGATGTCACCTCTGGGGACACTTGCCGCGTCACTTCTGGGTGCTCAGCCTTGAGCTGGAGATCTCCTCATCTTCTGGAAGCCACATGAGAGCTCCATGAGGCTGGGCCTTGACGTCCCCACCTTGCAGAGGACCAGGTAAGGCTCGTCCTGCCCCTCAGCTGGCAGGTGAAGGGGCCCATGTGAACCCAGAGGTGCTCCCTTCCCCACGAAGGGTACTGGCCGTGGTCCTGACACCCTCCTGCTGAGGCCTCCAGCTCTCTCCCAGCCTCAAGGTCACCTTCGCCAGTCCCTCTATCAGGAGGGCACAGGCCGCAAGGGGGAGCCTCACAGCCGGACTCCGCAGAGCCCACAGGGAGCCCTGGGTCCCTCTGGTCTGAATCCCCCCTGAAACCCGGCGGGTCCCACTTTGCCCTAGGCCCCGGTGATGGCCTCAGAGGGCAGACTACCATGGAGTCAGAGTCACTGTGATGAATGTCATGCAGAGGATAAAGATACTGTTTCGAGCCCTGCATGACAAATGCAGCAGTCACATGCGGGCTTTGGGTGGAAGGCGAGGGGAGATGGCCAGCCAGGAAGCATGACAAGCAGGACAGCAGAGCAGACCATGGGGTGCGGGAGGGTGAGGGGCCGTGGGCTGGGTGAGACTCAGGGGTCTCACCCAACTGATCACAGCATTGATTACCCCACAGCCACGGCATCCAGCCACGGTGCTACACGTCTCCCCTCTGGTGATCTGCACAGACCCCGTGCAACTGGCTCTATTTTATAGAATAGTTAACGCCCACGGGCTGGAGCGTGGACCCCCCACCCAGGCTGTGCCTGGGCCACCATGTTGCTCTGCTTCCGAGGCCAGCTTGTCTAAGCCACAGGCAGAGGCGGGGGCCTGATGCGCTCAGATCTGAGTCTGGAGCAGTGCTGAGCATAAAGGACAGGGGAGTGGGGGAGGGTGGGTGTGGCAGGAGAGGAGAGGGGGGACCATGGGGGCCCACGCTGAGGCCATCAGGTCCCACTGACCAACAAGGTGCATGCACCCATTTTCACCATTTGCTCTGTCATGGAGGAGGGAGGGGTGGGGGCCGGCAGGAGCTCCCCAACCACGGCGCGGGAAGGGGATTCTCTTCCGAGGCAAGACACAACACCGAGAGGGTTTCATCACAGCCATGCTGGGGGTTCTGGCGTGGGTGTGACCACACTTCAAGGAATGGTCTCCAAAACCCAGACAGAGAGCAGACTGCAGCCTCTGGGAGGCTCTGCTTTCAAAGAACATGAAGTGTCCTAGGCTTAATGGGCAGCCTGATTTGTTAATTTAACAGACATCGAGTGCCCGGGCTGGTACTCAGTCAGGGTCCCTGCCCTCAGGGGGTTTTTGGCTCTGGGAGCAGGAGCGCTGGGATTGGGGCATAGGCAGTGTTGGGAAGCCATTGGCTGCCACTTTCCACCTTCCAGGTACCAGCAGGTGGTCACTTCTTGGGTCCCTGTGGGTGGTCAGGCCATGTGACCGCTTCTGACCAGTGAGCTCTGAGCAGGAGGGGGCGTGGCATTCCATCGCAGGTGCAGGGCTTCCAGGACCAGCGCTGCCCAGGTCTGCCCCGTGGTGACCTGCACCATGAGTGGGCAGAGCCCTCGGCTGACCCACGGTGTCCGGGCGTCGAAGGAGCTGAGACCTTGCCAGCTCCGTCCTGGCTGATTTAGGCACTGAGACGTAGCTGGCTGGTAATCCCAGACTGAAGATCAAGATGTGTATTTTCCTGAGGAGATCTCGGAGAGTCGGGTTAGGGACCCAGAGCCTGTCACCTGTGGGAAGAACACAAAGGGGTTGGGGGTGCCGATGAAGGCAGGGGAGGGGGAGGGTACCTGGCCCTAACCTGGGGCCAGTGAGGGCCTGCGATGGGGCCTCTCTGGGAGCTTGACAAGAGCTCTGCCAAGTCGCAGACACAGGGACAAAATTAAGGGGCAAAGGCCTAGTGTCCAGAAAGGCAAGAAAAGGAGGTGAGGGCCTTCCCCCAGGGGCCACCCTCAGCCCTGGAACTCATGGTAGAAAGCTCATAAAGGGTCGTGTTTAAAGGGACCTGGTCCCCGACGTCTTCTCCCGGAGGTGTGCGGCCCTGTGGAAAGAGGCTGCAGTCGGGGCTGGGGGAGGAGAGGAGAGGCTGCTGGGACGGAGACACAGCAAGAGACACCCCAGCAGGGAGTCCCCCACACGCCCCCAGACATGCCATGGGCGAGAGCATCAGCTCTGAGCGCTTGCTGGTCGGGAGACTGGAGCCCCTTTCCTAGACGGCAGCCCTGAGGGTGGGCGACCAGGAGTGGGGGGCAAGGTGGTGTGAGACAGGGAGGAAGCCCTGCAGCCCGGCAGTCCTCACGCTGGGGCGGGGGGCGGGGGGGACACAACAGACGGTCCGTCCAGCTCATCAATGTCAACTTTACTTGGAAGAAGACCTTCTTCTTTCCGAACTGAGGCTGTGTCTTTGGGCCACGTCGAATGTCACGGGTCTGGGAGTCAAGGAAGCCTCCCTGGAAGAGGAGGGGCATAAGTTAGTGGCCAGCCTCTGTTCACTGAAGGGCTGCCTCAGGCCCAGGGGAAACAACACAGGCTCAGAGCAAGTTGGGAATAAAGAGGTCGGCGGAGGGCAGGTGCCGGGGTCTCTGAGGGGAAGGAGTGGGCTGTAGGTGCTGCCCGGGGGGGAGGAATCCTCCAGCCTCTTGGCGTGAAGTCTTGCGCCATTGCCCTAAAAGCTGGAACTCACCTCTCTTCTTGTCTACACTGCCACGGCGGGTTGCAGGGGAGGGAACAGAGCTCGCCCGCATGGCAAGCGTGTGTTTGGGTGCGGGCTTAGGGCAGAGACTCGGTAAACAAGCGCCCTCACACCCCACAGAGTCGTGCCTCCCGTGGCAACACGGAGGTGTGTCACCTCTCAGCCCACCACCGCCATGCGGCAGGGGCGGGGGGACAGCGCTAATTCACGGCTGCAGCGGGCACGTGGGCACAGATGGCTGTGGAGGGCGGGGTGCGCGGGGGCGCCTCTCGTGGGCGGAGCCGACTTCTCCTCCTGCCCGGCTGTGAGAGGGGAAGGTGTCTGTTCCCCATGAATCTTGCCGAGAAGCACCGTGGCCTGGGGTAATGAAGCCCGTGCCTCTGGTTGCCATGGCTTTTCCACCAGTGCCCGTGCCCATTGGCCGGCAGAAGCGGGTCACGCGTTCACCTCCTCATTTTGAAACTTCTGTAAAATAATGATGAGTCAGATCCCAGCGTGCACCCCTCCCGCTGCCGTGAACTTGCCCCTTGGCTGCTTCCTGAGCTGCCTTAATGAGCTGCCAGCCTGATGAGGGGGTGATGCCCCCCCCAACAAGTCCCCTCCGGGTTCCAGCTGACCTCAGTGCTCCCAGGCCTGCTTGCAGTCCCCACCGTGGAGGTCTGGGCACTGGCCACACACCGCCGAGCAGGTCCTTCCAGGAGCCTGGACTTGGCGCTCTCAGACGGACCAGGGAGCCCGTGGATGCTGCCGGCGGGGGCAGCTCGGTCCAGTCTGTGAACATCTCCACCCAGCATTTGTATTTGTCTGGGGCCCGGGGACCCAGCAGGGACTTCTGCTCGCCACCTACACCCTGCCGGGGTTCCTCGGGGCCAAATAGAGGCATTTTTGGAGCATCCACCTGTGCCAGGTGCAGAGGAGGATGAGATGACAGGGCGCTGCCCTCGGAAGCAGGAGGGTGGGGTGAAGCTGTTGCAGGTGCAGAGGGGCCAGAAACCGGGAAGGAACAAAGACATACTGCGGTGAGGTAAAGGGTGGCCCCCCAAAGATATGCCTACTCAGAGTCTGTCACTGTGACCTTCCTTGGAAAGAGTCTTTGTAGACGTAATTAAGTTAAGGATCGTGAGATGAGATCATCCTAGTTTAGGTGGTATCAAATCCAAGGGCAAGTGTCCTTAGAAGAGAGCCGGCCAAGCGAGGACACGTGGCACTCAGTGACGCTGCCCCAAGCCGGGGGACACTGGGGCAACCGGGAGTTGGGAGAGGCAGGAGGGACCCTCCCCTGGAGCCTCTGGAGGGAGCGCGGCCCTGCCCTGCCTGGATCTCAGGCTCTGGCCTCCGGGGCTGGGGAAGGACACGTTCCCGTGGTTGTAGACCTCCAGGGTGTGCTGGTTGGTTGTGGTGGTCCCAGGGCTCTAATCCACGCTGGCTTGAACGCGCTAGCCTGAGAGCAGCAAGATGGGCCCCCAGCCGGGAAGAATCTGGGCAGGCAGAGGAAATCAAGGCCTGCCCTCCATGGGGCCAAGGCAAGTGTGCGGAGCCTGGACAGGCGGCTCTGGAGGAAGCCCCGCGGTGGGGACCCGGGGGACACTCCGTGACATCACGGGTTAGCTCAGGGCCCGGGGAGCACCAGCAGTGAGAAAGACCCATGCAGACTCTCCATCGAAAAGCCCAGATTCCAGTGCGGGGTGCGTGGTGAGTAAAGAACCAAACAGGACAGCTGTCAGCTTGGAGCAGGCGCAGATCAGAGTAGGCGCGACGGTGAGGAGGCCACGTGGGAGTGGGGGTCGGGGCACAGTCTCCCAGGAGGTGGCGTTAGGCTGAGATCTAACGATAGGAGACAGGCCCTCAGAGACTTGGGGAGGACATTCAGGTGGACGAGCCTCCCCGCCAAACCCCGAGGCAGGAAGGAGCTGGGCCGGACAAAGCCAGCGGGAGCAGGCGGGGGCAGGACAGGGGTGCACCGGGCTCTAGGGAAGCTGGCGGCCAAGCCCGGCGGGAGCAAGGACGCGCGGCATCGTGTCCAGTGTCCAGTGATGCGTCATGGAGGCTGGATGATAGAGCAGCAGGCTGGGGTGGGGGCGGGGAGGGCATCTGCTCAGGCCCAGAAGGTGAAGGTGGTTCCAGTGCAGGCGGAGGGACCTGCATGGTCTGGGGAGTGGAGTGGACACCACCTAATGCTGGCCAGGTATTGATTGAGGGAGAGCCTCCAGCACGTCCTGGGGTTCTGGTCTGAGCAGCTGGAGGAATGGGGTGACATGGGGTGAATGGGAAGGTGTGGGGGCTCTGGGAGTGACGGGGACACACTGAGTGGACATTTCCACCAGACGTCCATGCAGAGACGTCAGTGGGTGAGTCTGGAGTTAGGAGGAGAGGGCGGGGCTGGATGGGGCCTCGGAGCCCTCTGCATGCCCCTGCCTGGAAGGGCCCGGCTCAGAGTGGGGGCACGGCGGATGCCAGCCAGCGTGCTTCCTGACTCTCTGCCCAGTCAGAGGGCATGGAGGAAGGGCTGGAGGTGGGTAGGAGCAGCCCTTGGGGTGGGCCTTCTCCAGAGGAGGGCCCAGGGAGGACGGACGCTTCATGCAGCAACCTGTGGCTTAGGGAGCACGTCAGCAGGTCACCTGCTGGAAGGCTCAGGAGGAAGCCGAGGCCTCCCTTGTCTGCAGTCTCTACTCAGCGTCTCTGGACCCACCCTCTGGGCCCAGGTCAGAGCCTGGGGACCTGACGTGGACGAGCCACACTCTGCCAACCCTCCAGGCCTTGGCAACCCTCTTGTCCGCAGAGACAGGGCGTTGCATCAGCCTGGGGTCAACCTTACTCCTGTGCTTCCTGCCTGAGGTCCCGGCGCAGCAGTCCCCTGCTGGTGCTCACTGACCCCCACCCTGCTCCCCAAACCTTGGGAGCCAGGGAGGTCGGGCTTCTCACATATGATACTGGGGAGCCGAGCGGGTGGTGAGGAGATGTGGGTCCTGAGAGCCTTCTGAGAAACACAAGAGCTTTAGCTTCCAGAGCAGCACCTGGCATCCACCTCAGGGCTCCTGGTGCCAGGCAGAGCTGGAGACCCTGAGGGACACGGTCCCGGGTGGACTGTCCTGCCGGCCTGCTCACCCGTGCCCACGGGGAGTGGGGAGGGGCACGTGGTCCCCTCCTCCCTGGGCTGTGGGTCTCCTGGGTTCCCTCACCCGGATGGGAGCCCTCCCCTCGGCTGGACCCTGGAGGCTTCTGCAGGGGCTCGGGCGTGGCTTCGATGGAACAGGAAATGCCCCCGCTACATGCTGCTGTCCCCGAGACAGCAGGGGCTTTGTTGGAGGCGCCCCTGGGCCAAGGGCTCCCGTTCTCAGCTTGTGGGGGGCGGAGGGGCAGACAGCGGGGGCGGGGGTCCTTCCTGCCGGACCCATCTGCCTCCTCCCAGCACACTGGTCCTCAGGAGAGGGTTCCAGACTGGTCCTCTGCACTTGCCTGTGATGTCAACGGGGGTCCTGGGACCCGTCCCTCCTCCCCAAACTGAATGAGAGCCTCCATCCTCTGGGCAGGGGCTTTAGACACCACCGAGAGAAAGTCCTGACGTGGGAAGCCTTCCACCTGACCCTCAGGCCTAGTTAGGACCAGGGGAGCCCCAGGCCTGGGGGAGTCCCGGGCTCCAGAGGCCTGCGCAGCCCCTCCTGATGATGTGGAGAAGCCCCCATGGCTTCCAGTCAGCCTCTGCAGCCTGCTTCTGGTGAGGGCGGTTGTTCAGGGTGTCCTTGTGGTGTCCAGGCACACAAGGGCTCTCAAGGTCCGTTTCTCGGCTGGCAATGGTGGGCGTCTCCTCCCAGAGAGCACCCCGGGCACCTGGGCCTGGCGGCGGCAGGGGTCTGGAATCACTCGCTCCCTCTCTGGGTCCCCGAGGCTGTGCTGCTGAGGAGGGGGAGGTGAAGCCTGGCAGACAGGCTGGTCTGGGAGCAGAGGGCCCAGCTTCGCGGCCCCATCCTGTCTGGTCATGTTTGAATGGGGTGCCTGGTCCCTGGACTGGCCGGGATGGGTTTGGTCCACCCCCTGCAACGGTGTGTCCCAGGACGGGCGTCTGCAGGGGTTTGCTAAGTGAACCACTCGAAGTCAAAGGCCATGTCCCTTGCTCAGACCCGGGCTCTAACCATCTCTGCCTGCCTCCTGCAACCGGCCACCTCCATGACTTCGCCTCCTTCACTGGCACCTTCCACAGCCCGCTCCCCGAGGCTCGGCCGCTGCCCCGGACGTGTCTGCACTGCCAGACCGTAAGCTCTGACAGCAGAGCTCATGCCCGTCCTAACCCGGCGCCCAGCAAACGCTGGGGTGAGGGAAGAAGGTGGGGTGCACGTGGGAGGAGGGAGAGAGCTGGAAGGGGGGGCGGCTTGACTCACGGTGCAGACACCCGCGGTTTCTAGAATCCTGCTCTCCCTGGGGGGCGCCCGCGCTCTGCCCTGTCCCGCCCTCGGCCCTGCCATCCCCGTGCCCACGGTGGGGCGTCCTGCCGCCAGGACTCTCTGTGAGCTGAGCGGCAGCAGGTTTTTTCCACTGCCCCTCTGTTCCCTGACACTAACTCAATTAGCTCTCTATTTTCCAAACAGGCGACGTGACTCAGCACTTCCGCACGCAGGCGCGGTCTAAATCTGTCCCTAACCCCCAGGTGTCTCTTAGCTCAGTCCTTCGCCAACTGAGATCACAGAGTTAGAGCCCACGGTGGAGGGTGATTTCCAGCATCTTCCCGGGAGGACCAGGTTGGGTCCGGCAGACAGCCCTTTCTCCTGACCGGCTCCCCACGGGGCCACGGCCACAAATGGCCCAGGTTCTTCCCCTGGCGGGGGCGGGGGTGGGGGTGGGGGGCTCAATCCCCGGGAGTTGCTGGAAGTTAAAAGACAAGGCATCAGGACCAGATAGACCTGCTGAGCTCTGCTTCGGCAGCTTGGGGTGAAGGGCAGCAGAGGGGGCATGAGGGGGTGAGGGGTGGTGGGTGGCTTTGGCACGGAGCGGCCAGGGGTCAGGGTCACGGGCCGGGGGCGCCCTCCCCGCCCCTCTCCGGCTCCATTGCTCCATCTCCCCTCTTGCAGTTCTCCCTCCGCCACCCCCCCCTCCTCTCCCCTCCCCCTCTGCCTCCCTCAGTGCGGGGGGGTGGGGTGGGGGGGCACCAGTGGTGAGGGGTTGGACGTGGCCCCTGCCTTCGTGGCTATTAGCAGGAGGCCAGGCAGTAAACCAGCCTCCTGACAGGCGCCGTGACCCGGTGGGGAGGAACTCCGTCCACCCACCCACCCACCGCCCCTCAACCTCACCCCAGGACCAGTGAACGAACTCCCCTCCCCACCCCAGTCCTTAGGGTGATGTGCACGACGTTTGTCAGGACAGTCAGGGACACCCCAACAGCCAGACCCAAGCCTGGTGCCCCCCAACACACACCCCCTTTCTCTGAACGGTGAGAGCAGAGCTCCCCTCCCGCCTGTAGGGCGGGGACGCAGGGTCTGGGGCAGGAGAGAGTGGGCAATGGGGGGCCCGCGTGAGCTTCCTGGAGCTGCTTTAACAGACCGCACAGATTTGCTGGCTCCCGCTAACACCCATTCCAAGTCCTAGCATCCCAGTGTCAGGGATGGGGGGCACTGCTTGTGGGAGCTCTCGGGGAATCCCTCCCTTGCCCTTCCGTGGGTACGCTGGTGGCACACCCATGCCTTGGTTCCCTTAGTTGGGGGCCCCTGTCCTGTCTCCGCTCTGACCCCTGCCTCCCTCCAGTTAGGACCCCAGGACGACGCTGGGCCCACCCGCCACCAGGAGCATTTCTCGTCTCAAGGTCTTTAGCATCGGCAAACCCCCCTTGACACGGGAGCTGGTGGGTCCAGAGGCTCTGGGGTTAGGCCACGGGCCTCTCCGGGGGCTGGGATTCTGTCCACTGCGGAGTCCCCGACTCCTTTCCTATGTGTGTTCCATCCTGACCCCTGTCACCCCAGCTCCAGCCCGCCTGACAGCAGAACCCTTGGGCCCCGAATAACCCACCTTGCTGAGGCTCCGAGGGGCCTGATCCTGGTTGAGGGGCCGACCGCCTTCAGATAAGCTGGGGGCCTGGTGCTCTTTCATTACTGGCTGCGGAACATAATTACGGATGTAGAATAAATTACATGTTAACATGGATGATTACTCCCTGCTTCTCCTGCCATCATTAAGCAACTAAATAATATGGCCAGATGCTCCGAAACAGGCTACCGATGTCGGCGTCCGCCCCGCCAAAGCCCAGATGGAGCACCAATCAGACGGTGAGGGACAAGCACAGGGTTCCTCGCAGTCCTCCTGGGATCAGGGGCCCCCGGGCCGCCCCATCGGCCCTTCTGCTGATGCTTCCCACGGTGGGGGGGGGCTTCTGCCAGGGCCCTGACGCGTCACCGTGCACACCCGAGCCCGGCCCCTCCCCACCACACACCTCCTTTGCCCCCAGTGTGATTTCCCTTGGGCAGCACGCTGCCCCTGGTGAAGCCCCCTCCTCACCATCTCTGTTCATCCCAGGCTCAGAGGGAAGACCCTCCTTCTGATCTCTTGTGTGGCCTCCAAGAGCCACATAATTCCCACTCTCTGGGTGGAAATTGGAACGGTGACCTCGGGGGGTTTGCTTCACAGTGAAGCCTCATCAGCTCTGGACCTGTCTTCTTCAAAACGCCAGCGTGGCCTGTCCCCTCTCAGAACCTGCCGTGGCTGCCCGCTGCCCACTCCGGGTCCAGCTGCCTCGCAGCCGGGCGCCCCGGATGGGGACCAGAAGCACCCCCGCATGCTCTCCTGCAAACGGGAAGCAGAATCCCCGCCACAGCAAAGCCGTGAGGGGCACAGCCAGCGTCCGGGGAAGTCCCCACAGGCAGCGTCCCTCACAGACCCAGCTCCTTGGTGAGCCGGCTTTGTCCTCTGCAAGGACCTCGCGTACCGACTTGCCCACGTGTGGGTGCTGATTGGAGCCAGTCACCCGGCCACCCCGTCCCCGACGGAAGACGGGATGAAAGGGGGCACCCTGCCATGGCCACACCACCACCAGGCTCTGTCCCCCACGATGCCGTCAGAGTGAAGGTGACCCGTGCTGGCTCCGTGCTGGGCTGGGCACAGCGTCGGCTGGGTGTCCTGGCCGGTCCTCATAGCCTCACTGGGTGAGCCTCTACACTGGGGTAACAAGGATGGGAGCTCAGGGAGGTTGAGTCACCTGCCCGAGATCACCCAGCACACGCCCAGTTTCTGTGGAGCTGTGGCCCAAGGGGTCCGTGGAGGTGTGGTTTTTCTTTTAACCACTGTGGCAAGGTCTGGTCCCCCTCCCCCACTGTGGCGTGCATCCACGGCCACTCCGCCTAAGTATCAGGAAGATCACGGCCCGCCCGTCACACAGGGGGCCAGAGAACCTGTGGCCACCCGTGAGGGTCTCTTTCTAAACCCCTGGGAGCAGCATAGGCTGTCCCTGGGAGTGGCAAGTGTCCAGGCAGTGGGTGGCTGGGACCGAGCTCGGGAAGGCCCGCACCAGGCCCTGCAGCCTCCCCCAGAGCCGTGAGGGTCTTCCTGAGGGCTGAGGCTGGCTGAGACCTGGGGCTGTCATCCTCCACCCTGGCAGGTGCCTTTTGGAAAACCCGTCCCCCGGGGCCATGTTCCGTGCCCCCTGGCAGCCTCAGGGACATCTTGGCTGATGCCTTTCCCAGTTTCGAAGTAGACCATCTTACATCCAGAAAGAGAGACCAGGGCTCCTCCGAAACCCATCTCCCTGATTTATAAAGTCGGGGGTTCCAGAAGTGCGTGGTGGCCAGTGTTTATGCGGCCCTTTTATAAGCACAATGCATTTTACAACTTGTTTAAGACAGTGACAGGAAAGGGCATGCTTTTCCCTGCTCAGGAAATCGACACACCCAGCATCTCCAATCAATAAAATCATATTTTGCTGACTTTGAGACGTCACCTCGGGGGTGTGCTCGGCAGGGGGAGCCGGCTGGGGCGTCCGGAGCTGGCTGCTGATGTATGGAAAACCGATCTGACGCTGTGCTCAGACAGATGGCCCCACCGGGGCGGGGCGCTGGGGGTGCAGTGCTGGGGAAGTCACCCCGCCCTGGCCGGCACCCACTCTCCCCGCAGGCTGCAGATGGCCCACTAATGAGGCCCAGTGGGCAGAGGCTGTGGGGAGATGCAGGCTTACATGCCACGGGGACTGGGGGGGAACAGAGGCCCTTCGATCCAGGCCCTCCCTTCACACAGGGGGCACATCTCCTGGGCACCCCACCGGTGATTTCCTCCCCTCTGCTTGCATACCGCCCATGCCGGGGAGCTCACCACCCAGGGAACGCTTTTCCTGCATCTGCTGAAACCCCCTCCCTGGACCTGCCCCCTTGGTGGCTCCACCTGTTAAGCCTGACAGTGTCTAGTCTTTCCTCATCCAGAAGTGAGGCCGCACCTGACACCAAACAGGTGGCCAGCCCCAGAGACACCTGGCTTGGCAGGCCATTGCTCCTAGCTGCCTAGGTGCCTGTGTGTTTCTCCTGGTCCCAGCCCTGTGCCTCCCTCATCACACTCAATGCGGGCCCCCGTCCCCTACGTGAGCTCTCTAATCCCACTGGGAAGCCCCTGCATTCAGGGTCTGCCCCCCACAAACACCTCCCTCGGACAGCCAGTAACCCCGGGGCTGGGACTTTGCTCCCTGCAGCCCCCCTGTGGCGGGCCCTTTCTCCATGTGGTCAGACCCTGTCTTCTGTCCTCTCTGTGAAGCCCGGGCTCCTTCTTCTGTGGGCAGCAAGCCGGGTGCGGTCCCGCCCAGTGGCCCTCCGCCCCCTGGCTCCCTTGGCTTGTTCAGCCCCCACCAGGACCACCCTGGCCGTGGGTCTTGCCCTTAACCCGGTCGTCCCGGCATCTCCTCCACTCAAATCGTCACTCCAGGCTCCAGAGTTGTAATTCCGCAGACAGGGTGGTGTTCTCACGTCTGGATGCCACCCCGCCTGACTGCACGGTGTGTCTGGGAGCCCTCCTGGTCGCCCTGCTCCCACTCCCTCTGTGCCATCCGGCTGACCTGCTCACTGCTCTTGACTGGCCCGGCGCCCGACTGGTTAATCCAACGATCTGTTGCTCTGCTTGCTTGTGGCCGCGTGGAAACAGCAGAGCATCCCCAGGAGGAAGCGCAGCGTGCTGCCTGGTGGCCTTTGAATTCCTGGCCTCGGAGCGCAGCGGCGCCCAGTGCTGCCACCTTGCCTTGAAGCCTGTGATCCTCCCTCCTCTCTCCTAAGTCCCCACACCCTCATCCCTCACCTGTCCCCTGACGCTGACCTCCACTCACTGCACTGAGAACATAGGGACACATAGAAAGGAGCTCCCGGCCCCCCGAGGCCCCCTCCGGTCTTCCATAGCTCTGTGCTCCCGGGAGTGAGGGCCCAGATCCACCACAGGCCCATGCCTCCTTGAGTCACTCCCTCTCCAACACCCTAGGGGTTGTTCTCCCGCAGCTGCCCGCTCCTGACAGCCCCCCGCATGCTCTGGCACCCCCACCTGAGCAGACCTGCCCTTGGCCCTGTGCCTCTCCCCAGCAACCTCCCGACTATGCACCTGTCCCCCCCTCCGGGCTCCAGCCACACCAGCTAGCCCGCTCCTCCTCACACACATGCCAGGGGCACCCGTCCCGAGGACTTGGATCCTGCCAAATGGTGCCTCCTGGGAGAGGTGCCTTCTCTCCTATCCCTCACCACTGCTGTGTCAGTGGCCGACGGGCTTTCTGGTTTCTAGCTGCCCACCCCCCACATGGTAGGCCTGCGGAGGAGGGCCCTCGCTGCCACCTTCACCACAGCATTCCCAGCGCCCGAGACAGCACCTGGCACCTAGTAGGTGCTCCGGAGATACTGGGTGGGTAAATAGGTGAATGGCTATTCGGTTAACCGAGCTCAGAAGCAGATGCTTATGTCCCACACCAACCAATGCACCAAAGCATCCCCAGGAAAACTGGGCCCTTTGGCCATTTACAAGCTGAGCTCACTCATCTCTGTGCAGACACCTGGGTTTATGGGTCTCTGTGTCCCCCATGGCTGCAGGGCCTTTCAGACAGCAGGTGCCCATGAGTGGAACCCTGGAACGTCAGGATAGAAGAGACTTAGATCTCTGAGCATCAAGGTCCGGCAACTCAGAAGGGGAGGTGAGTGTGAGAGAGCCATAGCCTTGCCCATGCTCAGCAATCCTGGCAGGTGAGCCTGACCCATGCGCGGCTCCAGCTCTGGGGCCACGCCCGCCGCTCCCTGCTCACACTGTGTGTCCACCAGGAGTCCTGGAGAGAAGCTCCCAGGCAACTTTGACGGGTAACGTCATTGCCACCAGCCCCAGTGCCCTGCTGCCTTGTCCTGCCATCAGGGAAAGTTCTAGAACCCTGAAGCCTTTGGCTGGTTTGTGTGTTATCTGATGGTCCGAATATCCACACAACGGCTCTGCACCCACTTTTCCCACAGGAATGTCCCATCTCGGGACCAAAAAGCCTTTACAGCTAAGCTTCAATGAGCAGTGTGACCTGAGCGTGCCCCAGACCCAGAGTCAGCAGAGCCCAGTTTGGGATAATTTCACAATAAGGGGAATCACACAGTTCCAAGGAAGCATCTGTCCGCCTGGCTTGAGCGATTGCCTTCAGGCACAGTGGTGATGCCTGTGTCTGGGGCCAGACAGGCAGGTGGAGGTCACGGCTCAAGGTCACTGTCTGGAGTCAGGGTGGGGACAGACATGAGGGGCTCAGGTGGAGATAGCTGGAAATATGATGAATCCCCTCCGCAGCGATGCGCTGCGGACCCGAGTTGCATGTGGGCTCAGGTGTGCGGCCTGGGGGCCCGGTGGCGAGTGCATCCCAAGGGCCCGCGCCCCCCAGGAGCCCACGTGATAGAGCGGTGGATGCCAGCGAACATCTCTGAGAAGACTGTGGAACAGCGCAGGCTGAGCCTGTTTGGAGAAACACAATTTATGGGTATTGTTCTTGAAACAACTGGTTGCATCTAATCAAATAATGTTTCTGTAACTCACCGCTAATTTGTTTTCACGATCAACCTTATGAATTCTTTCGCGTAGGACCTATTTTCTGACTCTGTATCTGAACACGTTCTCTCTCAATTCTGCCTTTCATTCCGGCTGCTCTGAATAATTCACGCACACCAAATTGCTTCTAGCTCCTTCCGCCTAGACGTGGGAACCAGAGGCTGTGCTGTTAGGCATGCTGGAGGTGGGGGCGGGGGAGCTCCGGCCTCCTCTCTCCTCTGCTGGTGTGGGGCCTGGGGCGATTCCAAACTCCCCCAAAGGGACTTGGGCTCGAGGGCTCTTCTGGTCCTTCCTGCGTCAGCGCCCGACTCTCAGTTTTGAGCAGCAGAGAGCCAAAGTGCAGACTCTACCCGCGGCCGAAGAGCTGGGCCAGGTCCTGCTGCCCAGCGGCTAGCTCCCGGGGCTAGCACACGTCAGCACCTCTGAAGTCTGGACAGGTTTGCTCCATGGGAATGGCGCAACGGCAGTGGTCAGAATCTGATTTGCATTTTGAAGGCCGACGCTCTCATGGAACTAAGTGCCCACTGTCATTTATTTATTTGACAAACGTTCACTGAACACCTATAATGGGCAGGCACGGAGCTGGGCCCCAGGGACACACAGAGACTCACAGACAGGTCTATGGACGCACTGCTGCAGGCTTGGGTTCCCTGCAGGTGGAGGGGAAGTCAGCCCTGTGCACATCTGGGGGGCAAACGTGCTGGGCAGAGGGAGCAGTCCACGCGAGGGTGCAGGGTCCTGCTGAGTGACATCGGAGAGGAGCACCTGCAGATCCGACATTTGCTGTTTCCCTGAGACCGTGTGGCCTTGGGGCTCCAAAAGGGGACTGTCACTCTGGCTATCAGTCTGTGGTCAGCGGGGCTGCCCGGGGGAGTGCGGCGAGGCAGTGGGCGTGGCCAACCTGCCCCCGAGGCCTGCTTGAGGTCACTGTCTGCTCTGGCCCGAGCTTCCCAGCCCACGCCATGGCCAAGACGAATGTGCAATGAACTCAAGGGGCTCACCTGGAGCCCAGCATGCTGTGCTCAGGAGTCAGGAGCTAGCCCGGCCAGCGCCCACGACTCACGGCCCCAGCATCCCCACCCAGAGGCCCCATGTGCTGTGCAAGGGTGGGCTCAGGTGCTCGTCAGGGTATCCCATTTAAATCCCTTTCTATGGCTTAGGAAGCTGGCCCCCTAAGGGGTCAGTTGTGGGGCCAGCGCCGGAGCTGGGGTCTGACGAGGCGACACCATCCTCTAGCATTTACCAGCTCCTTGTCGGTGGGGCTCGATGTCGCTTCGGCTTCCTTCGTGAAAACGCCTGCTGCGGAGGGAGGGAGCAAGAACGAGCTGATTCTTATCAGAAAATCACCTTTCAGATTTCCTCGAGCCTGTATTTATGGAATCATTAATGGTTCGAAGAGGCTGCCTACATTTTTCTGGTTTTTTTCCTTTCGTTGCCTTTTTATGGGCAAAATGAGCTGCTGGTTTTGTAACAGAGAAGTGGAGGCTGGTGAACACCTTCTGGAACTCTCTCTGTCTCCTTGGCCGGGGTGTCACGTGAGGGCCTTCAGCACAGAGCTCGGACCCGAGGCAGCACGTCCCATCCGTCTGTCCTCCATCGTGTCCGAAGCCCCACGATGCGTGGGCCGGGCCTGGAGCCACGGAGCTGCAGGAAAACTAATTGACTGTCTCCTTTCTGGGCCCTTCCCGGGTGAGCGCCAACTTCTCCGTTGACCCTGTGCGACCAGTTTCTCTTCTTTATTATGGCCTGCCACAGCCAATTTAGCAGGGACAATGGGCGCCCGCCTAAGCCAGACCGGCAGCCAGGAGCTGAAAGCAGCGCCTGTCCCGCTAATGAAAGGCGGTGGCGGTGGCGGCAGGGCCAGGGCGGACGCAGGCACGTCTGCGTCCCTGCGCCTCAGGGTCCCTGTGCCTGGGGATGGCCGCGGAGGGGTGAGCGAGGTCCTTGCAGCAGCAGCTGCTGGAGGGAGGGAGGGAGACGGGGAGGGGATGTCCCCCAGGGCTGACACGGAATTCGATAAGCAAAAATGAAACAATGAAGAGCGAGCAGGAACAACATCACTCTCGGCGACCTGATTTTCGGGCCCGTAGCGGGAAGGAGAAGATCAATAAGGAAATTACTGTTTTTCTCACAGAGTCAGCTCCTGGAGCCTCCTGTGAGGCCACAGTCCCCCGCCCGGCCTGGCCCCAGAAGGGGGATTGTGGCCCGGGGTTGGGGCGCCGGCAACCCCAGAAACTCTGGCCCGTTAGGGGACAGTCGCATGATGCCCACTTCTCCAAACATAGCTCTGCGTTCGGCAGAAGCGCAACTCGGGCTGACCACCGAGAAGCAGTGCTAGCAGGTTCGGCATTAGCTCGTCTCTCTGGGCCTCACTGTCTTTACCTGCCGAGTGAGGACAGCACTTGTGGTCAGCCAAGGGGCTGCAGGGTCACCAGCCAGTGCACAGGCTTCGCCAAGCAGGAAAGGGAAGTTGAGAGGGCCAAGGGCTCCTGGCCTGGAGGTCACGTGGGGCCTAACTGCAGAGCATCCTCCCCGGAAAGCGGGTGATGGACCCCTGACATCTGACTCCAGGTGCTCCCCCACAACCCCGGCTGGGCAGGGGTGCCACGGAGCCATGGCTGCCTCCTGAGAATGGGGCCCGTCTGCCAGCATCAGATGGGACACTCCCCAGCACACCTCCCACGAGGCCCATGTCAGGCGAGGAAGCTGAGGTGCCGATGAGGGTGCGTGCCGTGGAGGCAGGGTGGAGCCCACTGGCAGGCTTGGAAGGCCAGGCTGGTGGGATGAAGTCTCTTGGGCGGAAGTGTCCTTCGAAGTGGGCTGGGCAAACTCCATTTTGCATTGGTGAACACTGGTCCTGGGAAGGGCGGGGAAGCGAGCTTGCTAACCTGAAGTTGCTCCGGGCTAGGTGTGTGTGTGCGTGTGTGTGTGTGTGTATGTGAGTGATGTGTATGCATGTGTGTGTATATGTGTTGTGTGTGCATGTGAGTATACGTGTGTGTTTGTATGCATGTGTGTGTATGTATGTGCATGGGTATGTGTGTACATGTGTATGTGCACACACGTGCAACACATATGTATGTGTGTGCATGTGTGTATATGTATGTATCCACGTGTGTGCATGTATGCGTGTGCACGAGTGTGTGCATTGCGTGCATGTAGGTGCATGCATGTGTACAGATGTTCATGTGTGTATATGTATGCATGCATGTGCGTGCGTGTTTGTGCGTATGCACACGTGTGTGCATGTATGTGTACACATGTGCACCTGTGTGTACATGTATGTATGTAGGTGCATGTGTGTGCGCATGTGTATAAATGTGTGTGCATGCACGTGTGTGTATGTGTGTACGTGTGTCTGCGTATGCGTCTGTGTGTATGTGTGTGTGCATGCGCACACATGTGCATGTGTGTATGTGTGTGCATGTGCGTGCATGCATGTGTGTGTCTGCGTGTATATGTGTGTGTGTGTGCATGTGTACACATGTGCATGTGTGTACGTGTGTATATGTGTGCATACACATGCATGTATGTGTCTGCATATGCGTGTGTGTGTGTGTGTGTGTGTACACAGAGGAAGGTCCTGCCCTCCCCCCCAACCCCCACCAGCCTCCCCCCAACAAGGGGGAGCAGAAACAGACACCAGTCTCTGGGCTTCCAGAGCCTCCCTTCCCTCCGCTGCCCTGCTCCGCATCCTGCAGCAGTGACTCACCAGCACCCGGGGCTGGAGGACCAGCCTGGATCCTTGCCAGGCACTCCGTTCTGGCACCTTCCACTGCCTGCCATGTGATGAATGAGTTTCGGGCAACTCACTAGCTGGAGGATGTGCTGTGTGTGTCCGTGGGCCAGCCGAGGGCAGGAAGAGCAGAGCACGAGGCCCGGAGGTCCCGGGTTCAGGGCCAGCCTGCCCCTCGGCAGCAGGTTCTGCTGTTGATTCCTCTCCCTGGGTCAGCTTCTGCAAAATGGAGGTAATGCAACAACACGTAGGTTGGGGGATTTTCCCACAGATCCATCAGAAGACGGAACTTCACTTTGCTCTGAGTCTTGGCCAGATCTCTGGATTCAGGCACCTTGTTTAGAACAGCAAATAATTGCTTCAGAGTCCTATCACCCCGAAACTGCTTTAATCCTTGCAGATCCAATGAAACTGGTGAGGCAGAAATCCCACTCGGATTGAGGAACTGCCCCCAGTGACTTCACTGTCACAGGGATTAGGTGTCCCTGCACATGAGCCTTTCAGAGACCCCTTTAAAAAGCCATGGCATACACGCCTATGTCCAAGAAATCATGGATAATATTAATACAGCGAAACCCCACCCAAGCTATGTAAGCGAACCCTTGGGCCTTAGCTTAGGATTTCCAGTGACAGCATCTAAAAGGCTCAGTAAGAGAAAATTCCAGAAAGAGACCCGAGTGTATGGGACAATCAGCATAGAATTCAAGGGGGAAAATGAGACCGTTTATCTGTTGGAAAAAGATAAAGCGGGACACGTGGTTCATACTCCAGAAAGCCCAAAGCACCGAGGGTCTCAGTATAAGGGGATGCCATGCTTCAGTGCTAAGAAGCAAGGTGCTGGTTGTGCTACCAATGTCACCTTCAGAAAGAGTTGCTACGTGAGGACAGCAAGATGCAGGGTCATATACAAGTGGGGTGCCTTTTGTATAAGAAGAGTGGGGTGCGACCACCAGTCGATGCCTCTCCTCGCTATGGGCTTTGAAGGACTCCATATGTCACTCTCATAGCCTGTGAGAACAATGTCTAACAATGGATTTCTTAAAGCACAATCTTGCTACAGGAGACCCCTTTGGAAACAATTTATTCAGGAAACCAAAAGAGATTGTTCTCCTCAATACTGCAGGTCTGGGTCACCAAGGAAGGGACATCTTATCTGATGGTGAGCAGGTCTGCCGTGCCCCGTGCTTCCCAAGAGCCCGCCACACCCATGGCAGCTGCCCCCCTCCGGCTGGCCTGTGAGGGCGTGGGCAGGGAGAAGGGCTCCTCGTGGGGCCTCGTGTAAGTTCTGCACAGGCTCTGGGGATCTGAAGGAGCCACAGCACGGTCCACGGACACCAGGGCTTGGGGTCAACAGTCTCTCGGACTTCCTTCCAGAGGTGACTTTCAGAAACGGGGAAAGCCCCAGGCCCAGCCCCACTCAGAACTGAGTGCCTTGTGCCCTGACCGCCTCGGCTTCCCCCAAAGAACCATGGGTTTGATTCCAAGCCAGAATTTTAATAAAGAAAATTCATCCACAGATGTTCTGCCATCAGCCAATATATCCAGTTATTGGAATCCGGGAGATTTAGTGGCTGGCCGCTTGTTTTATTTGCTCTCCGGATGGAACCATTTCTCTTGTGTATTTAATATCCTGGAGGCATATTTTCCCTAGCAAATATGCAGTCCAAGACAGCAAATCCATTCTGGACCTCTGGGGTCATTATTTTTTTTTCGGGAACTCAGAGCAGGTATCTACCTGCACGTTTGAACTTCCCTCTGTCACTCGGGGGAAGTAGGAAGAAATCGGCCCAACTCGGAGCTGCGATTACAGGGCAGCCCCTGCCCGATGCGCTTGGCTGGGCCCCCATCACACTGGCTCCAGTGGCCTTGTGGATGGAACTGTGGCTTTACTGAAACTCGGGGCTTTTCCTCGAGTAACCAGCTCCCATCTCTCAGGGGGAAGAGTTTGGACCCCTCACTCTGAGAAAATTTGTAAGAACGTAAAAGTGTGAACTGGTCTCCCCCTTGTACAAGCTTTACTTGCAAGCTTGTCCTGCCGAGGCAGGAGAGCCTTCTTGCTCATGGGGGATGTCCAGCTAACGAGGCTCTAATTAAGGCCCAGCCCTCCCCCTGCCGCCCCTCCTCTCCTGATGTCAGTTAGGGGTATCCCTGAGCTCCCCGACAGAAGGACGCTGAGGGGCCAGCAGTAACCGGAGAACGCGAAAGGATTGGGGTGGAGAGGGCTTGAGGCAGGCCCCACCTCCTCATCGAAGGGCACAGCCTGTGAGTTGGTCCTGGCCCTGTGGATGAGCGAGGTTCTCTGTGTCCAAGGCCTGGGGACCCGCGTCCCAGAGAGGGCCGGCTGCTGACCTCTCAGACCCACCACAGCCCCACTGAGCCAGCCAGCCAGGGAGGGCCTGGTTTACCTCCGCTGACCCGTCAGTATCTTCTCCATGGGTGCCCCTGCCACATCTCCGGTGGGTGCCTGTCTCAGACCCCGTCCAGAGGTGCCCTTGGAGGAGGCCCCCACGGCAGCATGAGGTGGGGCTCCGGGAATGCGGCCTCGGGTTCGCGTCCACCCCAGGGGATGTGGAGCCCCAGGCTGGTCCTCTGACTTCCGGGGGATGGGGGTTAGGGACCCGGTGGAGAACATGTCCTAGATGTGGCCTCTTGGGAGAGCCCCCCCTGGGCTCTGGGATTACATCCGCAGGGCTCTGCAAGGCCCCATCATCTTTAAAACCTCAGAAATGACAAGTGAAGCAAAGACATCTCCTAATATCTTTATTGTTCCTTCGATAACTGGACGGTACAAAGTTCCCCTCATTTTGACTTTGAACTGTACTCCCCACGCACGGTTGTCCTCAGGATCATCCCTTTCCCAGCGGAAACAGAGTTTCCCTAGATAAACTCTTCCCATCCGTGGTTACATTATTTAGATAATTTAACAAGAAGAGAGCAATTCCTTTATTATCAACATGAACTTGATTACCTCTTTCTAAGGGTGAACACTGAATTTTTTTTCTTTTTAGAAACAAAAACCATCCACTTAATTAAATCCAAACTACAGCACGGCATTTACAACATTCATTGCATCAACTGAACACACAGAGCTACCACCTCAAGGAAACGACAGACAGACGCGGCACAACAGATCTACGGGGGACGCGAGCTCGAACAAGTGGGCGCTGCCGCTGTCCATGCCACGCACGTGGCCGCCGGTGGCAGGCACTGCACACGGGCCCGTGGGGACGCGGAGCCTCGGCGCGGCTCAGCTATGACACGACACGCGGTCGAGAGACAGCAGGTATGATGGATGAGTTACACTCGCCGATGCGGCCCCTACGGACGCCAAGCGCGGCCGGCCCGTGGGCCCTCGATGGCACACAGCAGGCACGCCCACGGGAGCTGAGCACGATCTAGGGGAAATGTCCATGCGACCTAACAGTGGTTGTTCTCGGGCGAGAACTGGCCAACAGTCGTTGCCTTACTTCTGTGGGTTATTTGACCAGAAAGGGGGCCGGGCGGGGAGTGGGGGAGGGGACCAGGGATCCCTGGACTGCAGTTCCAGCTGCAAAGATGGGGTGGGGGGGGTCTCTTCCCAAGTGTGTCGCCCTCTCGCTCGAACCAGAAGCACACGGAGGTGACGCCACCACGCGGTGCTGGAGCCCACGCTGCAGCTGCTGTTTTGAAATTAGTATTATTAGTATCGTTCGGTAATTTTGGCAGCTCTTCCGCAGGAATGTCCGCGTGGGGGAGGCCTCGGCCCCCCGGGCTTTCCGGGCAGAGACAACTACAACTCGTCGGACCGGATGACGTGGAAGAGGGTGACGTTGTAGAGGATCTGGTGGCCGTTGTTCCAAGCGTACAGGGCACGGTCCTTGGGGTTGTAGTCCAGCATGGAGATGTGCGAGTACTTGTTCTGGAAGGGGATGTCGATGTATTCGTAGGTCGAGGCGTTGGTCTGGTAGGCGTAGTGGACCTTGGTGCCCCCCGAGTAGCCATTGGTGACGTAGAGAGTCCCACAGATGATGAAGGCCTCGCCGGCGCTGCGCTTGGGGTAGCTGGTGTTCCAAGTCTGCAGCACCTGCAGGGACACGGGGTCCAGCTTGCTGACCACGATGTTGCCGGCGTTCTGGTTGGTGGCGTAGACAGCCCACAGCCCGTTCTCGTCCACCATGAGGTCGATGTCCGAGTGGCCGCCCCAGGCGTAGTGGTACATGTTGTTGTAACCGGCGTAGTCCAGGCTGCGCGTCTTGAGGATCGTCTCCGTCTTCAGGTCGAACCGGATGACGATGTGGCTTTGGAACTTGTTGAAGTAGATGGAGCCGTTGTAGACCACCTGCCCTGTGCCAGACCAGGGGTGCGGGAGGCGGTGGGACGTGAAATTGTCCGTGGTCATGAAGTCGGTCATGGACTTGTACTCGCGGACGAAGCGGTTGTTGTGATAGCCGTCCATGTACCAGACCTGGGGGGGGAGAGGGAGAGAGCGCATGCACACGTTAGCAGCTCTGTGGGGTACGGAGTCCATGTACCAGACCTGGGGGGGGAGAGGGAGAGAGCGCATGCACACGTTAGCAGCTCTGTGGGGTACGGAGTCCATGTACCAGACCTGGGGGGGGAGAGGGAGAGAGCGCATGCACACGTTAGCAGCTCTGTGGGGTACGGAGTCCATGTACCAGACCTGGGAGGGGGGAGAGAGAGAGAGAGCATCCACACGTTAGCAGCTCTGTGGGGTACGGAGTCCATGTACCAGACCTGGGGGGGGGGAGAGAGAGAGAGCATCCACACGTTAGCAGCTCTGTGGGGTACGGAGTCCATGTACCAGACCTGGGGGGGGGGAGAGAGAGAGAGCATCCACACGTTAGCAGCTCTGTGGGGTACGGAGTCCATGTACCAGACCTGGGGGGGGAGAGAGAGAGAGAGCATCCACACGTTAGCAGCTCTGTGGGGTACGGAGTCCATGTACCAGACCTGGGGGGGGAGAGGGAGAGAGAGCATCCACACGTTAGCAGCTCTGTGGGGTACGGAGTCCATGTACCAGACCTGGGGGGGGAGAGGGAGAGAGAGCATCCACACGTTAGCAGCTCTGTGGGGTACGGAGTCCATGTACCAGACCTGGGGGGGGAGAGGGAGAGAGAGCATGCACACGTTAGCAGCTCTGTGGGGTACGGAGTCCATGTACCAGACCTGGGGGGGGAGAGGGAGAGAGAGCATGCACACGTTAGCAGCTCTGTGGGGTACGGAGTCCATGTACCAGACCTGGGGGGGGAGAGAGAGAGAGAGCATGCACACGTTAGCAGCTCTGTGGGGTACGGAGTCCATGTACCAGACCTGGGGGGGGGAGAGAGAGAGAGAGCATGCACACGTTAGCAGCTCTGTGGGGTACGGAGTCCATGTACCAGACCTGGGGGGGGGGAGAGAGAGAGCATGCACACGTTAGCAGTTCTGTGGGGTACGGAGTCCATGTACCAGACCTGCGGGGGGCGGGGGGGGAGAGAGAGAGAGAGAGAGCATGCACAGGTTAGCAGCTCTGTGGGGTACGGGCGGGGCTCCCCGCTCAGACTCAGAGTCTAAGTGACTCTGCAGCAGCCCGGCGCCTCAAGAAGGAACTGAAAGAACCAGGGAGGGTAATGAAGACCAGGCAACGTCACGTCCTTCCCCCAAACCGCCAGGGTACTCGTCAAAGGGGACAGGACTGTCCTGCCAGGAAAGAAGGGTCCGGTGAGGACAAAGGATGGCGAGGCACACTCTGGGAAGGGGGTCTGGGGCTGGAGCCACCCCCGCAGATCAGGGAAGTGGGCGGCAACAGAACCGCCCCCGGTCCCCTCTGCTTGGGCTGCGTCCAGGCTCAGGGTTCACTGCGCTCTCCCTGGCCGGTACACAGCAGGTGCTCCCACTTATTTGGGGAAGGAAGGAACTCCGTCAGCATGTGAACCCCCAAGCCAGCAAGACAGCGCTGGATGAGGAGAACGCTCACAGCCCTAGGCAGCTCCTGTGGCGTGGGGACCCAGAGCCAAGGGCACCGGGACAGCGGCCCGGACTGGGGCGTCCCGTCTGCCAGGCAGAAAGGCAGCACTACACGTGGAATCACGGTCGCCCCCAACCCCCACGCTGCTTCTCCAAGAAGAACGAGGGCTTCGTGAAGGGCCCCAAGGATCACAAGCTACCAAGATAACAAACCCAGTGGTGGCCCACGTTTGGGGTTACAGAGGAAGAGATTTCCGATTATTGCTTAAATGCCAGTTGACTCGAAAACTGTCTAGACTTTGTACAACATGCTTTAGTCATTTTCAACCAATATGGGAGCAAATTAGAAAGCAATGCAGTTACTCAGGAAAATCTGCTGGGCTAACGCCATCCCCAGTGCATCTGTCTGGCAATAAGACAGCTGCTTTATCCATCAGGGTTCTGCTGGCTGCAGGAGAGATTAAGGATGCGGGGCTTTCAGACACAGCATTACACATGTGTTAAAAATTTAAAAAAAAAAATCCTAACCTTGTTCCTGAGGCATCTATTTGGATGCTTAGAGGCAGATGCGCTTTTTGTTTTTAATGAGATTTTTTTTTTTTAAGTTGGGTCTCATTTGAGGCTTTTATTACCCTTAGCCCCCCGCAGAGCAACCCACAGTGATGCGGGTCTCAGATTGGAACGGGCGAGTGCTGGGCTGCCAGGGGTCCTGGGGGCCATGATCACGCTGCCAAGGACTGGCCCTCCTGCCTGCACTTGGCTCTCTCCTGAGACGGGGAGCTCACTGCGTCTTCCAAGACCCGGCTCAACCAACATCCCCCCACCCTTGGAACCCTCTCCTGACCCATGCCCACAGAGGCTGCCTCTCTCCCGCTCAGCACGGAGAGCACTCCTGAATGTGCATAAACATCTCCTCCCCCAGCAGTGGGCCTGTGACACTGGGGAACCCCAGGGTCCGGTGCCTCCCTCCCGTGGGCAGAGATGGGTGAAATGGTCACCAAATTGCTCAAGATTTGTAAACTGCCTCTTCTTCCCAGAAAGTAGCAAATCAGACACAGGGCACAATGCTTTTGGAAAATGCAGTTTAGGCTGGGAGGGAAAGCCAGCACAAGGCACTAAATGTTTAACGACCAGCTCTTGGCCCGGCAGCTGTAAGACATCATTGAAAAGCCCCTCTACACAAAGAAGGCACAGCATCAAGCCCTGATGGGCCCTGAGATAAGGAGCCCCTTCCCTCCTAGTGGGCACCCCCTCTGGGTTCACCGTGATCTCCAGATCAGAATGCCTCTCCCTCCCCTCCCGTCTAAGTCCCAAGGCTCACACAGAATCCCATCACCCCCCCGGAGGCCCCCACCGACTCTCTGGCCTGGCCCAGAACCCCCATATCTGGGCGCCTAGAGCCTGGAACCTGGTTGCCCTCTGAGACCCGGGCACACTCACTTCCCAGAACAATCGCGTTGGACCCGAGGGACAGAGCCAGGCATGGGTGTTGGTTAAAGCTTCAGGTGATTCCAGTGTTCAGGCAAGGCTGGACCCTCTGGCTTGGAGCCTGTGCCCCCTTGCCCTCGGTTATGCTGTCAGCTCCCTATTGGCCCCGGGGCCCGGTGCCGCCTGACTGAATCTTCCAGAACTGCAATCCAGACCATCGCTCCTCTGTAAACCTGACTCCTTAGTTCCAGGCTCTTCCCTGCAGCATCCGGCTGCCTCTGCACCTGCCAGGCCAAGTCCCTGGCTCTCAGACAACTCTGTGCCCCCTACCTGCTGCTCCCACCGTAATGCCCCCTCTCTCCACTGATCACGCTCGCTTCCTGGAGGGCGTCTCCTACGGCCCCTCTACCCCCAGGCAGGGAGGTCTCAATTTTGTAGTGGGGTGACTGGTGGCCCCCCAAAAGATATGTCCACATCCAGGAACCTGTAAATGTGACCTTATTTGGAAAAGAGAGCTTTGTAGATGTCATTAAGGATCTCAAGATGCATTAGGGTGGGCCCTAAATCCAGTGAGTGGTGTCTTAAGAAGAGGAGAGTCGTAGACACGGAGGGGCTGATGCTAGCTGGCCTGGGACATCTACAGCTGAAGCCAGCCAACAGGGGGGAAGGTGTCATGGACTGCAGACAGAGTCAGGGAGGAGGGTCTCCTGGGGGGATGGGCACAGTCTGGCATCAGGGGTGAGAGCTTCCACAGCCCCAGCACCACCAGAAGCACGCGGACCGGTCACCACTGGGAGAAGGCAGCTTCTGGACACAGTGGAAGAGCACGAGGGTCCCGTGTAGAGCCTGGCTTACAGCTGGCGCTTAACAAGCGAGTCAAGGAAGGAAGCGTGCAAAGGCATCCCGAGCTAACCTTGTTCTAGCAGCTCAGTGCAAAGGCGTCGGGAAGCTGTGAACTGTACCTGTTCCTCCGCAGCCCCCAGACGGGGCCCCCCACCCGGCACCGCCTGTGCAGTGTTCCCTGCCCCCGGCCTCCGGCCACGCGCCGCTGACCACACCCCGTGGCAGCCTGCCCCGAAGCTGACACGGATTCTTGTTTCCCTTCAGAACAAGGTACCGGTTTCCTGTGTGTGTGACCAAACTGGAAGGGGACAATGAAGAGGATCAAAACAAAACAGCTCTCCTCCAGATCAGTGGCGGGGCCCCGGGGGCGTCCCTCAGCGGGCCGGGAGCTGGAGGTGGCTGTGCGGAGCGCATGGCCCGGAATGGCCCGAAGCACACGGCGTGGGGCAGAGCTGCCCTGTGTCCCCCCCCCAGTGAGCTCGGCTCCCCTCCCCTTACCAGCAGCCCCCCGCCCCCACCGAAGCCTCCTCCCGCCCTGCGTCCCCCCCCCGTGAGCTCGGCCCCCCTCCCCTTACCAGCAGCCCCCCGCCCCCACCGAAGCCTCCTCCTGCCCTGTGTCCCCCCCCCCCGTGAGCTCGGCCCCCCTCCCCTTACCAGCAGCCCCCCGCCCCCACCGAAGCCTCCTCCCGCCACCCCCTCTCCGCACGCTCCGTCCATCCCCAGGGCCTCCTTTTCTGGAGGCCACTCCAGTCACGAAGCAGAAAACAGGCCTCCAGTTATCAAGAGCATCCACCACCCCTCGACAGCTTTGCAAACCGATACCCTCCCTGTTCGGGGCAAACAGCCGGGCTCCCAGGAGCCCCGATACTTGGGATCTGAAAAGGGGATCTCTTGAGCAGCGCTCTTTACAACAAAGGAAGGTGATACCACAGCGGGGGCCAGAGGCATGTGAGCAGTGTCAGGTGCGGGCGCAAGCCCCCAGACCCAGGTGTGTGGGGCGTGTGTGGTAGGCAGGCAGACTGCAGGCAGGAGAGGGGGACGGGGCAACTCGGGGCACCTGCTGTAGACACTTGTTAGTGAAACCACTGGCCGTGCACACGAGACTGGACCGGGGTTTTCTCATCAAACAGCAGGGGTAAGCAGGGGACCTGCAGACTGGCAGGTCGCCGGAGGGTCACCAGACGCCCAACCAGGATAGGCACGCAGAGCGTGCCGCCGAGGGCCAGGGCCAGGGGTCTTGGCACAACCACCGGCACCTCTCATACGAATGGATTACCGTGCACACAGAGGGCTCTGCTGTGCCTGCGCCGAACCCTGCGGTCTCACTGTCACCAAACCCAGAACAGAGCTGGGGTTCACCACGGGCGATGTGGACCAGAAGACCAATCGGGATTGCAATTAGCCCCTGAGACTGTCAGAGAACTTGCAAGCAACCAGCTAACTGTCCCGACTCAGAAAATAAAACAGAAACCACCCTCCAAACACCTGTCTGCACTCCCATCCCAGGTTTGCAGTCCTGGGTCCCGGGCCGGCCCCTCCAGAATCCTTTGCAGCCGAGGCTGGAGTGAGCTGCTCTGGGGAGAGGGTGGGAGGGTGGTGACTCTGTCTGCAGTCCATGGCGCCCGCCACAGGGCCTGTGGTCACTGCCCCCCACCCACCCTCCCCAGGAGAAAGTGCGGGGCCACCTCACTTCCGAAATACAAGAGATGCTGCTTCCTGCTGGGGGGCAGGTGTGGCAGTGGGGAAGGGGAGCTGTAGAGACCAGAAATCCCCAGGGAGAGGAAGCAACCTTCCCCTTCAGGTTAGGAGTCCTCCAGACAAGGCCCAGAAGCCCCTCTCTCAATCCTGCCTGAATGAAGAGCAGAGATTTTTTTAAAAAGTGATCAGTTTCTGAGCGTCCTGCCAGCCCCTGAAAGCCAGGGGGTGGGTAGGATTCGCCCCAGACTTCTGGCTTGTTCACGCCCTGGGGTGTAGCCAGCAAGTGGGCGCATCGCGTGTCCCTCCTCCCTGAGAGCCCCAGGAGGGTCTTCCTCTGTTGGAGGCTCTCAGCGCCTCCGAACAGCCCTGTCCAGGTGTCCCGGTGCTCAGCCGGACGCCCTTCACCCCCACACCCCCAAAGGGGCTCACAAGACACAACCCAGGCCCTGCTTTTCTCTCCTTTTCTGAGTTTTTCCCCAAGGGGGCGGGGAATGTCTGAGAAAAAAAGAACAGAGCCTCTTCCCTAAATCAAAAAGGAACATGGGTTTCCATCAGCGTTGGAAAGAATAACAAATGAAAGACAAATGAGATGCCGTTAAAATTAAGGAAGGCCTCACAGGATGCTCCTCCTGGAGCAGGGGTGGGGCTGGGAGTGTCTGGGAGCTCCCCTCCCCTGCCCTCCAGCCAGGGAGGCAGAGTGGAGCCCGGGAGGGCTTTGCAGGGGTCCACCTGCTCTGACAATCGCCACCAGCCTTCCCACATTGGGCCCCATCCCTGTGGTCCGTGACTCCGTGTTAGCGCAGGGACGTCGGCCGGGACCTGAGACCCTCCCCAAAGCTGCCGGGAGAACAAACCCCCAGGGTCGCCCAGCTGTGCTCCAGCCACAACTGCTGGGGTGGTTTTTGGCGTAGGTGGGCACACGGGCATTGGAGTGAGGGCCAGACATTCGGGGTATGGCCCCAGGCGGGCCCACGGCACCCTCAGACCCAGGCCCAGTGGAGGGGCACTTACCCTGTTATCACCTTCTGGGGCCAGAGGGTCTGTCATCCAGGACCCGAACCTTGATCCAGAGGTCTTGACGGTCACAGGGTCACTGATGCCCGTCAGCTTACCACAGGCTAGAAGACAATGCACAGCGCAGAAGAGTGAGTCCCTTGGCCCGACCCCGACCACCCACTGCAGGAGGATGTGGGTCCCCTCTGCCGCTCTTGGTCGGGGTGTCTGACTAACAGCTGCTCTTGCCCCTCTTCTTCCTGGTGACACCCCCAGCCCCAAAGTCCAGAGAAACTCCCCTTGTCCCGCAAACGGAGCCCCTGAGGCCAGGGTGGACAGGGAGAGGGAAGAGCAACACCCCCACCCCCCTGCCTCACCCCCTCTATCCTGTTAGGCTCCCTGCAAGACTCCGTGTACCACCTGGGTCCCGAAGCACCTCTCTGGGAAGAGCCCACTGCTCCACGCCCCTGGGCCAGTTAGAGCCAGACTAGGGGAAAGGCCCGCTCCTTCCCTGGAGAGCCTGTGAGCGTCTCCCGCAGGGGCAGGGGGAGAAGGTCCCTCCTGCCTGGGGGGAGCCCTGCGGCTAGAGAGCGGGGGCTCTGGAGGCACTGACAGAGCATGGCAGCAGGATGGACAGGGCCTCAGATGTGGCCTCAGTGCCACCCGTCTCACAGATGGAGGCCGGGGGGCGGGGAGGGAGGGACTCAGAGCCATGCCAGCACTCTGCACGGGGGAGCCTGGGACCCAGCTCTCTCTGCAGCCCAGCGCCCTTCCCACAGGCTGCACCTGCAGGCCCAGCAAAGACTCCACAGCCACTGAGGTCCTCCAGAATATATGAATCCCAGCCAGCCTGGAGGGCAAGGTGTTCCTGAGCCCTAGGAGCGGGACCAGCAGGTGGACACAGTGCAGTCAGCAAGGTCCCAAGAAGATCCGGGTGCTATCAGAAGATTGTCAGTGACTTAACCCAGGGACACAGTTTAGCCGGGATAATCCCGCAGAGTGGAGGGCGGGCCAGGCCTCAGAAACTGGTCTCTCTCTAAGAAAAAGTGGGGTGAGTATCTGCATTAGCATCATCACGCTGGGCTGCAAAGACAGACCCCTGACACCCCAGCCCAGCACCCGGCACCCCGTTTCTTTGTGCTGGCGGGAGCACGGAGGCCGCGGAGAGGGATATTGGCCGCCTGCAGGCAGGAATGGTGGGGGGGGGAGGCTGGCTCTGCACCCAAATCCGCATCAGTGGCGCCGCCCTGCTCATGACTAGCCGCTGCCTTGGGTCCACACCTATTTCTACCAGCCTATTCCTTCCCGTCTCTGGATTTCCTGTCTGTTCCACTTTCAGGAGCAATCGTGTGCTCTCCCACGTAAATAGTGTCCCCTCACAGCCCGTGGCTTCCTGGCAGGAGTCACTGCTCGTGGGGCTGGTGCCAGGTCTGCAGGTGGGCTAGGTCCCTGCTGAGAATCCCAGCATGTTTGCTGGGCCCCACGCACACGCCCCCATCTGCAGGAGGACAAGGGGGACTAGAGGAAGGTCCCAGGTTCGCCAGTGTCTACAGGGACTGGAAGAAAAAGGGGGTACTCAAGGCTGGTGTCCCCCTGTACTTTCTTGGTTCCTATGACCTGGGGGCTCCAGGGGCTGCCCCCAGGAGACAGCAGCTTCTCTGACCTGGGTGGGAATCAGGAGATGTTGACAGGGGCCACCTCCAGCCGCCAATAGCGTCCCCACCACTGAGCCAGGGGACAGGTCCTGCCGGCAGCCCGGAAGGAGGAGCCATCGCCCCCAAGGGTGTCAAGGCTTGGGGAGCCCGGGGGTGCGTGGGTTTTCCATCCAATAGCACACCGTGGGATCAGGCACTGTGTAGCGTGATGCTGACTCAAGCAGAGGTTCTGGCCAAGACTGCGCAGCCACAGCCCCCCGGGGTGGAGACCTCCCCAAAGGAGACCAGATGTCTGTCCTCCATATCACACCCAGCAGGTGAAGATGCTGGGCCAGCGCCCCAGCTCGGCGCAGGTGCCTGGCCCTTCCCACCTCCACGCCTGTGCTCTGGCTGATCCTGCACCTGGCACGTCCTCCGCCCGCCCCCCCACCTGTCCTCTATGACTTGGCCCAAACCCAAGCCTCTTCCCGAGACCTTGCCTTCAGAACCCCGCCCACCTTGTCCTCACTGACTCAGGCCAGTGACCACACATGTCCTGGGGCCTCGGACCCCAGCGTCCAGGTCTTGCTGCCCCAGGCTACAAGCTTGTTGTCCTCTCTTGCTGTTTCCCCAAGGCTCTGCCCATGGAATTGTCCATGAATGAGTGAGTGAATCATCTTTCAGGCACTCAGAGGTAAAATGATTCATCTCTCAGAAAACCCTCACGATGTCCTTCGCCACGGGCCCCAGCAGAGGGGACGGGAGGTGAAGCAGGGTCACCCTCCTCCGAGTGTGGCACAGATAGTTGGCCTTTTCCGTGAGCCCAGAGGGCAGCTGCGGGGGCCGAAGCAGTGGGGAGCTTCTAGAAGGGTGCCTGACGTGGATGCAGTGCTCAGTGGAGGCAGCAGCATGACCGTGATTCTGGATTCAGATTAAGGATGTGGAGAAAAGTCGGGGTCGGGGCTGCCTCGGACCACCCCACTGCGTCCTGCCCACTGGGGGCCTTCGGGCCTGGAGCAGAGCAGGGGAGCCGGCCACTGCGGGAAACAGGCTGCAGGTCAGGTCTGATCTGGAGGGGGATGCTCTGCAGTACAGCCTGCCCTCCCCGGGCTGAGGTCTGAACCCCCCCTCACCCAGGTGCTCCCCGGCTCCAAGGGCTGAGCACCAGCCTCCCCAGCCGCTTGAAGGGAGCCTTAAAATCATGGATCAGAGCACCAAGGGTCTGGCTGGCCTGGGTGCCCTGCTCTTCCAAATACTGGCTGCAGCCTCGGGTCTCCGGGGCCTACCGGGCTGGAGGCTGGCCCCCCTGCTTGAGTCAGGGAGTTATTTTTGGTTCTCTGTCCAGACTGGTTCTGCCAAGACCTCAGGAGCTGACAGGATCTAAAAAAGCCCCATGGAAGAGCCTCATGGAGGAGTCTTGGCACATTCAGTTCAGGAAAGTGTCCCTCTCTGTCACGAGGGCTCAGGATGTGCGTAAAGGAGGGGAGGAGGCTGGGAAAGCGCCCCTGCGCAGGTGCAGCTCAAAGGAGGCGGAGCTCCAGGGCCAGAGCACCCAGCTGGGAGGGCCTGGCCGCCCTCACCCTCTTCCAGAGCCCAGGACGGGTGTCAGGAGGGAGGACACCGTGCAAAGCCAGGAGCCTGGACAAAGCAGTGCCCTGCAGATGAAATCATTTGCCTCTCGCTATTCCTAGAAGGAATCCACTTCTGAACAACAGTTGGGACAGTCTCCACAGGGAGCCCCGAGCAGGCCCAGGGTGACATGCCCACCGAGGAACCAGGCCAGAGACCAGAGCAAGGACCCGAGAGCCCCATAGCAGGCAGGCTGGGCCCTCAGCTTGTGGTCTCCCTTGGTCCCAGCTTTTATCCCTCATGGACTGGGGACCGTTTGCAAAGCTGGGAGCTTGGGCAGACACATGTCCTCGTAGCCGGAAGAACCTGAGGACAAAGCAGAGCCAGAGACTGGGAGTGGCACCAAGGGGGGGTGCCTCATCTCCCCTCCGCATGGGCAGGGCAGGGCAGGCACCGGGAGACCTCTCACCAGGCACGACCCTGAGCACCTCCTGGGGGGACTCCAGAAGGGGAAGCCTGCCCTGCCAGGATCCCACTCAGGTCAACACACGAGTGGCACTTTAGCTGTGGGTTGGTTTCTTTCTCGTGGGGTCTCCTGCAGGCGGAGGCATCCCAGACTTAGCTCCCAATCCTCCACTGAATGCAAAACCCGCTCGTGCTACTTTCGGCAACCCCATTGCCAGCAACTCCGTCCCCCTGCCCCTTCAGGCCCCTGGGAGCAGGTCAGGGCCAATCCCTCTGCCTTCCCGAACCTGCCGCATCTCAAGGGCTAGAGAACAGGAAGGGGGCTTCAGACTTGCCTCCCCCAGGAGAGAGAGCCCAGGATGTGGTGCCAAGGCAAAGCACCATGCCCTGACATCCCAAACTGGCAAAGAAGTCTACACCCTGACCATTAGCAACGTGGGCCCCGGGCTGGTGGGGCCGCTGACGCTGAAGCCCATGGGCTTCGTTCACATGTGTTCTCGGTGGAACAAGACCCCCAGAGATTCCGATGCCTGGCTCTGGGTGTCTGGGCACTTCCTTCCCACTGGGGGAAGCCCTAAAACTCAGCTAGTCCCCCCCCTCGCCCCCATTTTACAGTCAGGAAAACTGAGGCCTGAAGCTAAAAGGATGCTCAGGACACGTTGATGTATGAAGAGCATTCTGTATTGGATCCCGAGTCTCTGGCTCAGTTGCTTTAGCTGCTGGGTCATCTGACTGTGTAGGCTCCCCGGGGGTGACCGTGAAGTCTCCGGCCCCAGCCTGGGGGACAGGGTCGCTGGGCAGCTCTGGCGCTCCCCTGTCTGGGAACAAGGGGAGCTCAGGGGAGCAGTCAGAAGCCACCTCTCTTGCAGAGGATCCCCAGAGATGCTGAGCCCCGCCTCCAGTTTTAGAAATGGAGTTTCAGAGTCATTTCTGGCTGGGCCCCTGGGAAAAACATACAATCCCATTGAGAGAGCAATCTTTACAAATAGAAACAGAAAACGAATGGAACCTTGTTTTTCTCTGTGTACGTTTTGGGGTCAGGAATTACCAGCCACGTCAACTTAAAGAGAAGGGGGCCACAAGGAGCAACCCGATTGAGGGCACGTTGTTGGGGGCGGGGGTGGGGTGGGGCTGCAGTGTCTATACCGGAAGGTAACGGGGACCAACTGAGACTTCAGACCAAGGCGCCGAGGCGCCGAGGGGGCGGGGTGGGGGGGTTACTGAGAGGCCAAGTCCTGCAGGAGCCCTAGCCTCCGGCATAGCTGTCAGGGAATGGGGGGCCCCCACAGGCAGGAGGCAGGCTCCTCTGCTCTACGCTCCCGGAACCTCCAAGCAGGCAGGGAGGCTGCTAAGATGGTACCCATTTACAAGGCTGAAATAAAAACCATATCAAGCAGCCACAGGATAGGAATGTGGTCCTTACGTCACTGAGCTTGAATGGAAACCCAGGGAGAGGGAGGGGCCATGTTCAATCTGTCACCTGCCTATTTATCTACCCCCACACCTACCCACCTACCTGTCTGTTCATCTACCTACCAACTGTGTCTGTCTGCCTGCCTACCTATCACTTCCTACCTGCCTGCTGACCTCATGGCCCTGCGGCCCCCCACTCTGCCAGGCACAGTGTGAGCCATGATATGAGGTGTCCCTGGACTCCCACGGCGGTCTCAGGGCATGGGGACTCCTACACCTTCACTGTACAGATAAGCAGGTGGCTGGCCCTTGAGACAGTCAGTGCCTGGGGAGAGTCACACAGCCGCAGGGTGATACCTAACTACAGCCTGCCGCAGACCGAGGACTATCACCCTTTGGTGTTCATGTGACTCACCCGGCCGTTGGTTAAATGCAGATCCCTGGGCCCCCCACAGACTCCGATTCAGTGGGTCTATCCACAAGTCAAGGTGTTTCTGAAGAAAGAAACACAGCGGCGAGGCCACACAGCTGCACCCTGATGGGAGAGCACACGGCCCCTGGGAGTCATCCTCTCTTTACTCCCAGACCAACCACCTCGGCGGCCCAAGGGTAACTGTGTGGAAGCCCCGAGATCCTAAGCTGAAAGGAAAACTGACGCAGCTTCTAAAAATAGGTCAGGTGCCGATGGGAAGGCTGCTCATCCCAAGAGGGACTGTGTCTCCCTGGGAGAGGCCTGTGGCTTCTCAGCATTTGTAACTTTCCACTCTGAATTTCCACTTTGCTCCCTGACCCCCTACAGGGCAAGCGTGGAGGCCCCACCTCGGTTTCTCCCCGGAATACACAGTCTGTATCCCGGGGTGGGTAGGGGGGAATAAAATAACCAATAGCCCCCCCCACCCCTGCATTCTTCAGAGGCTGAGACCCCTGGGTGGAGGGTCTGGGCAGAGAGAGGCGGTCAGCGTGGTGGCCTAATGCTGGGTAGAAACCCCAACCTGTGCCCAACGGAAATAACTATATAACCCGTATTCATAAATATGGTCCCATAATTGTGAGCATTCTAAATATCACACTGACCCCTGGAGTGTCAGAACGGGAAGCGGTGTGGAGACTGCCCAGCCCTGACCCCTCCTGGGCCGTCCCAGGTCCCCCAGCCCCTGACACACCAGGACAGGGGCGCCATGAAGCGCATCACTGGAAGAACGCAGTAGACAATCCCTCATGGGACTCAGCAGAAGTGCCCACATTAGACCAGATTAAACTCCCGATGCCTCTTGCTGTCCTCCCCAGGCTTGGGGGGCACTTTCGAGTGTTTGCCTTTGCTGGGAGGCCTAGCGCAGCATTCGAGAGAATCTGGACATTTGGACCTGCTCAAACAGGGGGGCTGGCTGACTACTTCCTTGCCTTTCGGATGTTCTCTCCCTTTTGCCTCATGGCACCAGGGATTTTTAAAAGTATTTGCTACTTGGGGATGTTGTAAGTTTATCAGAAGGCATTTGGGGTATGTGTGGGGGGTGTGGGGAGGGAATCAAGTTAGAATATCAGATAAAACCTCAGGGAAACTTCTTCATAAACCAAAATTACACTAAAAATTACCCTAAAGTACACTAAGGATACAGTATGAACATGAACAACCTTGGTGTCAAAAACCAGCAGGTGAGAAGGACCAGCTACTCTTCACACGAAAACCTAAGAATGAACCGGAAATTGGAAACGTGGCAGGAGAGAGTGGGCTCAGACGCCAGGAAGTCACGATCTGTGAGAGCCCCCAGTAGGGAAGTTGACAAGGCGAGCGGGAATCAAGCACAAGCCAGAATCCAGAGGGGTCCCCCCATGGCGGGGGACCCCCAGATCTGGTGCCCCCCCAGAGAGCAACAATGGGGTTGAAGAGCCTGTGGGCTCAGGGGCTCCCTCCATCCAAGCCGTTAGGACGGACTGACGCCTTTTCTCGCTGTGAATGGCAAGTCCTCTATGGTGGTGTGACCGAATTTTCTTTCCTCTTTTATTCAAACCACGCATGATTCGCTCTATCTCGGGAGTTTCGTCAGCCCTTGTTCCCAACCTGGAGAGAATATGAGATGTATGTTTCCAGCCCTATTAAACGCGTGTCCTGGACACACCCATTCCACACACAGACACACCCACTCACACATACTCTGCAGATGGTATGTGGCATCGAGTCCCTTTTCCGGATGTGCGACTTCATGGGGTCTGCGAGCCGGCCTTTGCCCGGCGCCCTCGGGCGAGTGCTGCCTCTGTATGCTCCCCAGCGGGAGCCCTACCCAGAAGCCCTAATCCAGCCACGGCCTCCCTGAAGCCAGGCGGGCGCTGTCCATTTCAGCACCACTCCCTAAGCCTGTAGGAGAGCGGAGGTGGGCGGTGCAGCGCCACGCCCCCGCAGGGTTCTGGTCCTACCTAGTTTTTGCATGCATGCACGGAGCCTTTCTTCAAGATTGGACACTCTGCTCTGAAGTTCATCGTAGTCATAGGCGCCAATTTCCTCTTGCAGCTCGTTAAGCACTGACGTCAGATTCTGGACCTCCTCCTTAAATTGCAATACCAATTTGGCATCGGCCTTGTACTCTTCCAACACAGGGATCAAAGGCCTAAGTTCATCCATTTTCGCTTTTATCGCCTGCAAGGTTAAAATAAGCTGGGTTCAGTGCTCTGCGTGCAAAAACTTGCAACACCCTGCCTTGGCCTGGCTTCTCCCCGGGTGAGGGAGCATGTGCACACTCCTGTTTCATTTATAGGTTTATGTATTCTGGCCCAAAAGAGTTAGGAGAGCATATTAAACAGTCTTCAGAACACCAACATATTTGGGAAAGGTCTTTATTGTCAGTTTAGAATGCAACATCTTAAGGTTACATGCTTTTAATCACACACACAAAGTTTCTTTTTTTTTTTTTCTTTTTCAAAAAATGCATTGACAAGGGTTCAAACTATCCATGGAATGCATCTACAGTCGCATGCAAAAGAGGATCCTGGTTGTGTTCAAGGTTCCTTAGTGATATGGTGCTAAGTATTGGAAAATAATAGTAAAAATGCATGGTGCAAAAGCTCTCTGACCCTCTGTCATGGTTACATGGGAGTGGACTGCTTCTTCAGTCACTGCAGCACTGAAAAAACGCTTTTAAGTTAGCCCTGCAAGCAAGAAAACGAAATACTGTTGAAGAGCTACCTCACTAGCCTGCCTTAAACAGACAGCCATTAATAGACAAATATTTTCATGGTCACTTAAAAAAAAAATCACACTCCATTGCTAGATTTAGTCTAAACGAACTGCTTGAACAGTTATAGAGATTCCCTCACAATCCCTGGTGAAATTCTTAATGCAATTAAAGCATGGTCAAAGGCAAGGGGTTGCTTTTCCTCCCCCGGGGCCATACTGCTCCAAATTTTGGACCTGGGAGAGATGCCCGTGTGGACAGTGCTTGCAAAGATGAGCTAGCTCATGGCGGCTAAAGACACCCCCGTCTGCAGAGGAATCGGACTCTAGCATGGTGCAAGGGAATGCTGGCCTTTCAGGGAGAGACACAAACTCTTTTTGGTCAGGAGGGTCAAAAATCTCTCTCTCCGAGATAATTCACGATGACGTTGTCAGAAGCAAGGACAACATAGTCACCTGCCTCCAAAGTGAGCAATCGGCTCATTGCTCCTCGATAAGATCAGGCCTGCTATTATTTTATTTATAATATAGATTTATTACTTCGTTAGCCTGCCGTTTGGTCTGTATAATGTATCGGTTCTAAAAGTGGATTACTTCTTGCTTCATGCAGGGAGCACAACAAAGGAAAACATTAGCATAAAAAGGACACGAAGACGGAGCATCAGCAATTTCTAGTCAAGCAGGGCTGTGTAATTTGACCTGTTCATTTATATCTGGGCTAGATTGCTAATTAACATGCACGTGTACCTTAATTAAGGTGCATATAATTTTTCAATTTAATCATTTTGAAGCTGAGTAAACTAGAGGTGTATATATATGTATATATACATATTTCTATATATGTATATATAATTTTAGGTCAAACTCTGGCTTTAAAGTCCAGAGTGACCCAGAGAGAAAAAGAAAAAGAAAAAAACACTTACCAGGAAGTGAGAAAGATGTTG
Organism: Zalophus californianus; assembly: GCF_009762305.2. Classification (NCBI taxonomy): domain Eukaryota; kingdom Metazoa; phylum Chordata; class Mammalia; order Carnivora; family Otariidae; genus Zalophus; species Zalophus californianus. The sequence continues at coordinate 2,278,319 of NC_045607.1, forward strand.
GTGTCTCTCTCTTTCCTCCCTGCAAATCTACAGTGTGCCCTGTCATAGCTAAATTAGGTCAGATGTGAAAAATTGCCCCGAGTGATCCCTGCTCAGAAATGGCTCTAATCAATTAAACTAATCCTTGGCTAATGGGATTTACCTACAGCAGCTGCAGAATGACAAGGACCAATCATGTCCCTTCCCAGCTAATCTGTGACTTGGCTTCAGAAGCCAGGTCCTGCCTGGGACCCTGGCCTGGGAAGCTAATGGGGGCTGAAGACCGCTGCTCTGTCCACCCCTTTGACCCTGTTTTTCGCTGAACAAGGGCGAGGGCAGGCTGCCTCTCCATTTCCAAGGATGGTGGCAGCCGTTTGCAAGGCCAAGGGCAATTTCTGCTGGGCTCCTCCCCGGCCCCGAGTTTCTAGTTCTGGAGGGGAAGGGGAAAGCACAAAGGGAAACCAAACCCAGTCTCGACTTGGAGGAAGCAGCATGCATACCTTGAACTGCCTGGCCAGGTGTTGCTTATGGCTTTCCTCCACCTGCTTGAACTTGGACTCCAGTCCCTTCATCTGGTTCTCCATTTTTTCCACATACTGCAAGTCCCTCTGAGTCCGCCTGTCCAGGACCTCTATGGATTGAGACATGTTTTGCACCTGTCAAAAAGGCAACAGGTTCAAGAAAGGAGCTGCAGCAGGTGCCCGCCCATCTTATTTGCCTCCTAATACACGACAGTGACCTTTCCCACACAGCCGACACACTGGGAACCAGAGGCGGCCCATGCATTATTTACTAGTTAATCACCAGCAGCAGGGAGTGTTATGACCAAGAACTCCCCAAACAGAGCAAATTGGTTCGGTAAACATTTCCTCTGCCATGTTCCAGAATGCTTTCTCTTATAGCCAGGGATGCAAATCAGGGGTTCAGGAACCTCGGGTCCTCCCCAGCTCACAACTCCAGGCATACAAGGCTTTGGGTGACTTTTTTTTTTTTTTTTGGGGGGGGGTCAGGGGGGAGGGGACTGTGACTCTGCAGGATGAAACCAGTTAGGCAGGCATAAATACCAACAAGGATGAATAGTGCTTTTCGGCTTCCCCCACCCCAGGTGGAGACTCTCTGTCCCCCTAAATCTCACAGGCATCCTGTTGCGAAGGTTGATGGCAGGAGCGTGGAGCCAAGCTACAAGGAAACTGCTCTCCCTGACTCTGCATCAACCCTTGTCCCCATCTCGCGCACCATCCATCACACCTCCCGGTATCATAGGTAGATGACTGCTCTGTAAACATACACGTTCAGTGCATAGAGTCAGGAATCAATCACCCAGCAAATGAAGAGTTGCTGTTCTACATCTTTGCAGGCAGATCTGAATTGAGTCTAGCCTCAAGATGGAACTTTAATATTCAACAGGATTCCAGAGCGCTTAAAAGGGAAACCATTTCAGTGCAGCCACCTGCCAGGGCATTTTATTTCTGGGAAACTGGCTGGTGCATCTGTGCACATGCATTTGGGGCGGTGGGGAGGCGGACGGAGCTCAGGATTGTGCAGTGGTGTTTGGGCCACTTCTCAGAATCTAATCCAATTACCAGGGAGGAAGACCTTCACGACCACCGCAAATCTTCACATCTGATCTCCTGCTGCCTTTGAAAACCCTCTCCCTTTTTTGGAACAGAATCATTTGGGTATGACACATAGCCTGACTCGGTCAGTGAGAATATGACAGCGCGGTTTCTACCACTTACGGTACATCTTCCACCCCCGCAAATAAAATAAAGTAAGGGCACAACTGAAAGGCTTCTCGGTAGGAGAAAAACTGATATTACTCATTGCAGCATTTTCAAATGCCTGGAATTTTATGGCTAGTTATTTAAAAGTAACATACAAATCCAGTTTAAAAATTCAGGTTTGTAAAATACACCATGTGGGTGACTCTGACACTCTCTGATCCTTTCTATGGGGAACTGGAAAACATCCGCTCTATTACTTTCTCTCTCCCTGCCCCCCTCACCTGATTCTGTCACACTGAATAACCACAGGACTTCCTTTGAGAAGAGCTGTGAGTTTTGGTTTTTTCTTCATGTTTTAAAGCCCAGCCCAAACACCATCTCCTCCAGGGAGGCTTCCAGGATGCTCCAAAGCCAGAAGCGGCTGCACACTACTTGGAAACAGCATCACCTCACTGGCACAATGCCTGCCCGGCAGTAACCACACATACACACAACCACCTGGCTGGACGGGAAACTCGGGGTGGGAGGGGCCTGGGGCTTATTCACTCCTACAACCACAGCACAAGCCCCCCCGCCCCCCCCAGCATCTAATGCACAGGAGGGCCTCCTGCAGCCACAATGCTGGGAGGAGGGGCACAAATGGCCGCTCCAGTCAGGATCCCTCCCCCTCCGGAGACGTAGGGTTCCTGACGTGTTGGCAAAACCCACAAGAGCGGGGACTTCCGTGGGCTGAGCAGAAGCTGCTGGGTCCACACTCGCTCCAGACTCAGACCTCCAGCGGGGGCCACACACAGTGCGACGGGCTTCTCATTTGCCAGACAAGGAATGCTTTTCACGAATTTTAAATAAGATTAAATTTAAGATCGAGAAAACAAATTTTAAAGATGCCAAGCTACTCCATTGCCTTAAAACAAAATGCGGACTCTCCTACTGTCTGTCCCACCTGGAGCGAGGACCCCCACTCTGGCCGGTCATAAAGCAGATGAATGGGCCGAGGTGGGTGTTCCCCCTCGAGAAGACCCCGGTCTACGCCCCCGTCCCTGGGCCATCCACCCTCTTTCCTGCAGGATGTGTCCCTGAGAAGCCAACTGACAAGCTCAAGGTCACACAGCTTTTATCAAACAATGCAGTCCTCCCCAGGCTGAGCCCATCCTGTCACTTACTCCATTCAATCTTTATAAAACCCTGGGAGGTGAACACTATTTCAAGTCCCATGTTACGCATAAGGAGACCAAGGCTCAGAGAAGTTAAGCCGCTTGTCTACCATCCCACAGCGGTCAGCCACGATCCAAAGCCTGGCCTGACTCCAAAGCCCCTACTTCCAAAGTCAGGGCTGATGGCTTTTTCAAAGAGAACAGAGCCCACGGCCCCCACAGGCCTTTTCCACTCGGCGGGTTTCCAGTGGCCCTCAGCCCTGGCCGCAGGTCGGCACTGGGGCATCTGTCAGGTACTGGCCTCCAGGCCCTCCCGGGGACTCCAGGCCAACGACGGCCGGACCCCTGGGTGTGCAGCCCACGACTGCACCGCTGGACGCCCCTCAGGTGGAGCTCCACATGCAGCCAGGCTGGAGAAGCACAGAGCTCCGCACCTCGTGCTCAGTTGGGAACCCAGCCCCGCCGAGGGAACACACCACCAGAGCCCCCGTACCTTGGTGCCCCTTCCCCACAGGCAGGAGGAGACCCCCAGGTGGCAGGAGCAGCCCTGCCCCGCCGCACAGTCTGAATGCACGCAGGAAGCCCCGAGGTCCTCTTTCACAACAAAAGGCTGCTGCCCTCTGAAAACACAGTGCCCACTGGGGTATAAGATAGGGCTTTAAACCTTTCAGCCCTGACACCCTGGAGTATGGAGGCAGAAAGAAGGGCCCCAAGGCCTGCGCTCCCAGGAGCTCTGACAGCTGTCTGGAATCCAGAGGGCACCTCCCCCAAGAGCTCCAGGGCCTGAAGCCTGCCCCCCAAGCCCCCGCCTGACCCCCCTCCCAGGTCCCAGAGGCCCCTCCCAGCTCCACCTCCTTCCTCTGCAATTCTGAATAATTAAAGGCCCAATTAGGCTACAGTCTAGTTTGGTGTTAATGAACGTTTGTGGCATCTGCTAAATGCGTTTAATTCTTTCTAAATGAAGTACTGGGTGGGCTAGAAACAGCAGAACAAACACCACACTGTCACCTACAGTAGACCAGGCACCATGGCCAGGCTGCGCCCATGGCCTCCGGGCCCTTCTCCCCCCACACACCCATCCCGGGGACCGCGCAGAGCTGGGCGCACCCGGGAATCGCTTACCCACGCCTTCCTTCCACACTTTGGGAAACTGAGACCAAGACAAGGGCCTGCTTTACCTGCAGTTGTATGAGGGGTTGTGGTTGAGCTGGGCTCAAAACTGAACAGTTCTGACCTAGCACCATGGTGCTGTCCCCTCTCCAAATGCACGGCGGCCATGATCTTCCCCAGCAAGGAGCATAGCCCCGGGGGGTGGGGAATGGCTTCCTCAGGGCTCAGGCCCCACCCCACCCCATACTCCTCAAGGATGGCAAACTTATGGCTTACCGGTATGTGTGTGTGTGGTCTGTATGTGTGTGTGGTCTGTGTGTGTGTGTGTGTGTGTGTGTGTGTGTGTGGTGTGTGTGTGGGGGGGTGTAGGTGGTTTGTGCATGGTGTGTACATGGGCGTGCGGTGTCCGTGTGCGTAGGTGGGTGGTGAAATGGGGTGAAAAATCTCACCAAGTTGACATGATTCTTGTGTAGATTTTTTGCAATGACGGTTTAAAGCACGTGTTTGCACCGCATGGCGCTGCTGCGTTGCGAAGGGGCGGACTCGGTGCACTTGAACCACAAGGCCTGCGATTGGCAGATACAACTGCTCCCGGGCCCGGAAAGAGCCCACCTGCCGAGACCCAAGGGACCCCCAGGGCGCTCTCCCGAGGGGTTACTCGTCTCCTCGTGCACCGTCCGTGGGGGGATCCATCCACCCATTCATCCATTCACAACTACTCTGAGTACGGACACGCCGAGAAAGAGGGACAGACGTGCAGGCTAGCCCAGCCCTGGCGCTGGTGTGGGCACACACACACACACACGCACCTCGCGCAGACTCACCTTTTCCAGTAGCTGCCTTAGCTGTTTCGTGCGGGCATCCCGTGAACACATGGTCTGCTGGGGGGCGACCACTGTGCAGATACACCTGCCCTCACTGTCCTGGGCAGAGCTGTACACCTGCCAGCTCTCTTCAGGGTTGGTGGGCAACACCTGGGGGGCAAGTGGGGTGAGGGAGCGAGAGGGAGAGAAGTGAGACCATAAGGCAGTGCATTGGGCACGACAACCAGGGAGGGCTGTCCAAGTCCAACCCCTGGCAGAGAAGGACAAAAACGGTCCGAAGACACGTTCTGACCACAGGGACGGATGGGAGCCCCGAGAACAAAGGGGTGGAATCCCATCGAGGTCCCCCGGGGCTAGAAGGAAGTCAAACAGGCACGACTCTAAATTTTGTTCAAATTCAGGGGATTTTTCAATTCCAGGGATGTTTGGTGTTCCAGCATCTGACCTAATCGATAGGCCAGGTAGCAGGGAGGGGGAGAGGCCGCAAACCTGTGAGGAGTCAGGCCAGAACACGAGTGCCTGGTTGACTCACAGCAGCACGTAATTCAGAAACAAGATCTCCTCCCCATAAGGCTGGCGCAGCCTTGCAAAGCCGTCCCTGACGCTTGAAGATGGACACCCGTGGTAACAGCCGGGATCCGGCAGCCCGCTAGCCCAGAGCCGCAACGACCCCGAGCCCCAGCTGCCGTCCCGCGGGAGGCCTGGCAGAGACTGCCCGAGGAGATACCAGCCTTCCAACTCTGCAAGGGCTGCTACCCACAAGTCATTTGGTGGCTGTCGCCAAGTTTCTGGTGCCATGTGGGGCCAGGTCCCACCCAAACTCTGTCCTGGGGTATGCCCAAGGAACACCGAGAAGCCAGGGCTGTGCCTGGCTGGTGTCACCTTGCAGCCCAGCTCAGGTGCTGAGCACCAGGTACACAGGGACGACACTACTGTCCAAAAACACTCCCCTAGCACAGACCCTCCCCCGCAGCCTGCCCTGTCGCCTCAGGTCACCTCCCTGCTATTTTTAGCATGGGGATGGGGAGGGGAATCTATAATAGCCATACATTTGTTTCATTCATTGCCAACCCCAGAAGCTGAGGACCCAAACGCAGGAGCGCAGTCATTACGAAAGCAACGCGGGATGCCATCCTTGAAACACCCAGTGGGGTGAACATGACGAGGGTCTTAGGTTGGGGTCACGTGGAGACCTCCTCCCAGAGCACTGTGCCCTGGGCAGCCAAAATCAGGCGGGAGAGGAGCCTCCTGCCCCCGTCCCCCCCCCCCGCCCGAGAAGGAGCCAGCCTGGGGCCCTTCCTCACATCCTCCTCCGCTCAGGGGTGCTTCCCGCTTAGCCTGGCTCAGGTTAGCCTGGCTCACGCAGCTCCAGCCACCGTCTGAGTCAGCCCTGCCCACAGGCGCCCTGGCCACTCTCCCCCTCCCCCAAGGCCTTGACAAGGGAAGAAAAAGACACCTGGGAAGCAGGACAGAGGGGTGATAGGACCGAGAGGGGGCCAGCTCCACAGCAGGTGCCTCCCAGGGCCCCGCCCCAGCCACTGCACCTTCGGGCTCCGGGACCCTGAGGGACCTGGTGTGGGGATGAACAGGGAAAGAAGCCTCGGGGACTCGGAGCCACCAGCTCGCTCGCCTGCCTGCTGGTCCACTCCGGCAGTCCAGTCCCGGCCGGCTTTCACAAAGTAGGGCGCGCTCAGTTCGAGCCCTGGCTGGACCAGCTCCGACAGGGTGGGGCAGCGGCATCCCCACCCCTTACCTGCTGAGTGACCTTGGACAAGTCCCCAAGTCCCCTGCCTCAGTTTCCCGACCTTGTCAGTGAGGGACTTCCTAGTAGGTGAAGGGGACTCCAAGCCTCAGAGGCCCTGAGGCCCCTGCCTCCCGAGGAGGAAAACCGGCGAAAGAACGAGGTGGCGCCCCTGGGGGACCAGGGCAGGCCACTGGCGGGGGGGGGGGGGGAGGGCGGGGCAGCGCGGGGACAGGGTCACCCCCGCCCACGGGGGTAGCCGCCGGGGACGCTTGCCGGTGCCCTTGGCCCTGCGCCCTGCTCGGCGCCGCCCAGCCCCGGGTCGGGGTCGGAGGGGAGCGGGCGGGAGGGCCCGCGGGGCGGCGGCGGGGACTTACGCCGGTGCTGCGGTCGAGCGTCCCGCCGCTGGCCGCAGAGAGCTTGGTGGTGTTGAGGCCCACCAGCGAGGGCAGCGTCTGGGACATCCAGTTGGTGATCATGGCCATGGTGCTCAGCACAACCCCGATCTTGAGCAGCGGCACCGACATCGCGCCTCGAGTCGCCTCCCTGCGCCCGCGCGCGCCGGCTCCGCGCCCCCGGGCAGCCTTCAGGCGGCGGGCACCGCGGCGGGCAGGGGCGCCCGGCCGAGTCCCCGCGCCCCCTCGGCCCGCCGCCGCCCGCTCGCCGTCGCCGCCGCCGCCCCGCGCGCCCCGGCCATGGCTGCGCCGCCCCGAGCGCCGGGGGAGAGTGCCCGCCGCCCGGTGGTCCGCGGTGCCGCCGCCCCTCCGCGCCCTGCGCCCGCGCCCCGCCGCCGGCTCGGGCTCCGGCTCCGGCTCTGAGCGCCGCGCGGGCTGCGCGCGGGGGCCGCGGCCGGGAGGCGGGGACACGGCCGGGCGGCGGCCGACGCAATCTGCCCAGGAAATGGGTGGATTTTTCCTCTCCGCTCCGGCTCCCCGCCGCCCCCTGGCTGCTGGCAGCGAGGCCTGCAAACCCCAGTCGCCAAGGGGTTGAGATGGGTGTACAAGGGAGGAAAGCTGACCACCGCCCCCAAGTCCTAAGATCCGCGTGCGCCGCGCGGCCTGACTGTCCCGACGGGTTGCGCCGCTGCTACCCTCCCTCCCGGCTGAGTCAGGCCTGGGCACCCCTCTGGGACCACCCCCACCAGAGCCCGCGGTCAGCCCTGGCTGCCCAGGACGGACTTGGGGGTGGCTCCACGCTCCCCAGGCCAGCCCTGCCACCCCCCTGAAGCTGGGAGGGGGGGTGGTCTCCAGCCCCAGCGCTGGGGAGAGGGAAAGAGGTGTAAAGGGGAGGGCTCTCTGGGAGCCGGGGAGGCCAGGTGCTCTAATGCCTCTGGGAAGAAAGGAGTCTCCTGGCAGTTGCCGGCACCCACCAGTATGGGCTCCTGGGTGTGGGTGGGAACAGTCTGTGCATGCAGGAGGGGTGCGGGCCCAGCTTGCAGGGCAGGAGCTGGGTGCAGGTTTGGGGCATCCGGGCAGGAGAGTGAGAGGTGCCCCGCCCATGAGGAGCATGGCCCTAGGTGGGGCCTTGGGGTCTGTGGTTGGGGGGCAAGAGTGGTGGTCCCAAGCCCTGGTGCCCAGGTAGAGGGGCAGGGAAGCCTGGCACAAGACCCCAACCCTCTGCAGCGTCACGCCAAGACGCGTGCGAGTCTCTCCGGAGGCTCGGGGCTGACTGGGTCGAACACGTTAATAGGGCTTTAGCATTTGCAGGAGGCTTCTAGGGGATGAACGGCACATCCTCCAGTCACTCCCATTGAGCATTCCCAGCCATTTGGGAAGAGAATTCCCCAGATCACTCACTACACTCTTCTTCTGACTGGGTGAGAATAAATCTCCCTTCCCGCACAGGGATTGCAAGGAGCCTGCCTTCCTGGGGCCCACCAAAGATGGACACCGCGTTCCTGGGGCTTCACTCTGCTCCGTCCCCTTTCAGAGAGGGGACGTGATCACAGCCAGGGCCGTCCTGGCCTGAGTGTTGGGTGTGAGACCCCGCTGAAGGGTTTCCTGATTGGTTTCCCTGACAATCGCAAGGGAGTGCAGGTGGCCAGTTCCAACCATTGGGGAAGGGCGCCATCTCCCAGTGTGTGCTGGTACTGCAGGCTCTGCTGAGCACCCACCGAGTCCAGGTCACACCAGGTCACACAAGACAGGCGCTGGAGGCAGCATTCACGCGGCCACCCGCGGTCCGCCTCCTTCCTCTGCCAGCACACAATGAACAGATTCAGGGCCCAAATCACTCACTCAAATCCCACTGCAGACTGTGGCCACTTACTTGGTGGGACGAATTTCAAATCGAACCCAATCTACAACTCTCAGGACCTCCATCTAGAAGCCGCAGGTACTTGCTTATTACCTTCTAGTGCAAGATGGGGGGTACAGTGTGCTGCAGACTGACCCGGGGGTGAGGCCCAGACAGAAAGAGCACCGACGCGGGAGCAGGTCCCCGGCATTGCAACCAAGTACACGCCCTGGCCAGAGAGGGGCATCGCTGTTGAGCCACTCAGCACCGAGAATGCAGACTCGGGGCAGACAGCCTGCCACCGGCTGGGAGACTCTGGCCAGGGCATTAGCCCTTCTGTGCCTGTTTCCCCATCTATGAAATGGGTTCAGTAACAGTAATTGCCACCTTTCTCTGCACGGTATCGTGAAGATTGGACGGTTAGTGCAGGTGCAGGCTTGGCGACCACTAAGAGTATCCTGCTTTGCACAAGACGAAACCTACTCAGGAGGCCCCTCCGCTGAGCGACCAGGGTTTAAGTGAACGGCAGAGCTGGGATGCGCCCCCCCCCCCCACGCAGAGACCTCGGCCGCCCCTCGTGAGAGCCCCTGCCGGTGATCCCGACACACAGATGCTGAAGAGGTATTGCTGGACACGAAAACCATCCCCACCAAAAAAACCTCCTGATTTTGAAGAACATCTGATTTCACTTTATGTCAGTAATGTCCCATAAGGATTTACAGTTGGTACTCTAAATCTGAAGAGCGCCAACTTGGCCAGGCTCCTCCACAGAGAAACCAGAGCCCAGGTAGTTGGAGATGGTGGAGCTGATGCTCCATCCAAGGACCGCTGGGCGGCTTCGCTCGCTCGCCCGGGACTCCCTCTGACCCCGGGCACAGCCTGGGACTGCCCTGGGGATGTGAAGCCCCCTCTGCAGTCAGGCTGGGGAGCCGGGAGGGTTTCTGGCACCCCCCAAGGCATGGCTGAGAGGCTGTCTTTTACACGTGTGGCTCTGGGTTACTCCCAGCCGGTTTGCCACATGAGGACGGTGCCTCGGAGTTCCTGCAGCTGCCCGGGAGCAAAGCTGACCCTGGGACGTCGGGGATTTGAGAAAGACTTGGGGGGAAAGCCAGCTCACACCCAGCCCCTCCTCACCACCTCTTCCTTCCTGTCAGTGTTTATAAAGAAGTGGACAGAGGCACCCTTCACATCCCTCCCTCCCAGAGGGCGTGTGTAGACAGAACAGGGGTGTGCAGTCGGTACAGCCCTCCTCCTGACCCACAGGCACCCCTGCCACCCTGCCATGCACCCCAACCACCCTTCCCTACTCCCCTGACCCCCTGTCCTACACCCCTGCACTGCACCCCTCCCCCTGCCCTGCACCCCTGCCCCCATCCTGCTCCCCTACCCTGCACCCCTGCTACCCTGCCATGCACCCCAACCACCCTTCCCTACTCCCCTGACCCCCTGTCCTACACCCCTGCACTGCACCCCTCCCCCCTGCCCTGCACCCCTGCCACCCTGCCATGCACCCCTGCCGCCCTGCCTTGCACCCCAGCCACTCTGCCTTGCTCCCCTGACCCCCTGTCCTGCACCCTTGCCCTCCTGCCCTGCACCCCTGCTGCCCTGCCTTGCACCCCTGCCCCCCTGCCCTGCACCCCTGCTGCCTTGCCCTGTACCCCTACCGCCTTGGCATACACCCTTGCTTCCTTGTCCTGCACCCCTCCTCTGACAAGCTGGAGGTTGGAGGGAAGTCACCTCCGACTCATCCAATTCCAAACCAGAGTCCTCTCCGGTGACTGGAATCCATGAGTCAGTAGAAAAGACTACCGTTTTTAATGCATTTGAAAGGGTCATCCGAGAAGCCGCAAGCAAGTGTAATTTGATTTAGAAGGCTACACAGTATTTCCCAAAGCAAACTATGAATTGTCGAAGAATGAGGCATTTGGATTAAAGATCCTTGGCTTCGGCCAACCCCAAATGTTCCTGAGGAGGAACTTAAATCCCAATTTCCACACAGCTTCCCTCGAAGCAAGGGCTCACTTACATTCACAACTCAGAATAGCCACGCAACCCTGACTGAGCCGGCGCCATGCTCCAGACACTCTCACCCTAGGTGCCTGACGTCCCTTAATCGTTGCGGACGCCGCTGGGTGATGCTCTTGCTGTGTCGGGCTCAGAAGGATGACAAGACCCGTCCAGGGTCATCTGGGGTGCCAGCCATTCCCAGGACCGAGCTCAAAAACGTGGTGGCCCTCGGCCCGACGGATATCACGGTGTCTGCCCCCGTTGTGTGACAAAGCAGCACCGACGGATGGCCTCTAAGCCACAAGCTGAGGCTCACAGCGGTGGAGGCTGGGAGTCCGCGAGCAAAGGCACTGGTGGCGGAGGAAGAGGGGAGACAGATGTGGGAGAGGAAGGGAGGGGGTCTGCACACAGCTCTTCTGCTCCTTGCAGAGGCCGTATGTGCCCTGGCCACTCACTTTCCTGCTGGGGAAGAACAGCCCTGCAGCAGGGAAAGGGTCTGGGCTGGAGCCGGGCACCTTGGGAGGACCCAACAGGTGACCTGAACCCCCTCTCCCAGCAGCCACGGAAGACCACCATGGGCAGCCCCATCCAAGCATCATCCCTTTATCCTGCCCCCTCCACGGCCTCTGGCTTTACCCCAGGTGGATGGCGGTGGACGGGGTTACTGCTCCTCACAACCACTCCTGAGGGGCTTTCCTCCTGGCCCAGCCCCGGGCACTTGCCAGGCCCTCTGTGTGGTGGAGAGACTCCCAGCACCGCTGCTGTCGGGCCGGGCCAGGCCGTGTGCAAGGGCCAGGCGTGCGCTGTGCTGAGGGCACTCTGCTCTCTGCCAGACCACCAGGAGAGCGTGTCCGGGGAGGGGCTCAGAAGACCCAGGCCAGGGCTCCGCCAGCCCGCTACGAGCCTGCCCCAGACATGCTTGGTCGTCCTGGGTGCCACTGCGGTTGGAAGTCGTTAGCCCAGCTGCAGACAGCCGGCGCGCCCTGGTGCCGAACCTCCTCCCAGGACACTTCCTCCCGCCGGCCACGCAGGCTCCAGCTCCTCTGAGGTGTTGGGACTCACGGCGTCTATTCCAGTCCCTGGGGGACAGTGCTCTGTGACCCACAGCCGTCCCCAGGCCTGCTTCTTCCCTGAGCCACGACGATGCCCCCTTCCAGCCCTCAGTCCTGATTCTCTGTCCATCCAGAGAGCTGGCTGCCCTTGGTGCCTCCCTGTTGCCCCCCACACCCTCTGCTCCTGCTCCGGAAAGTTCCATGGTGCTTTCATAAACACTGCCTCAGACTGGCTCCCGTCCAGACCAGGAGGCCATGGCTGCACGTCCTCTTAGGTGCCCATCGGACATGGGGTCCACTTCAGGGTGTGGCCCTTTGAAGAGCCCAGAAGAGATGATTCTGCAGGGCCCTGTGGGCTGAGCTTGTGGTTTTCGGGTGCTCCCACAAACGTTACTGTTCCCTACCGTCCATTAAGGGAACTCCCCATAACTGATGGAGGAGGACAGACTGGTTTCTACGGGGTCAGTCAATGATCCTGACACGAATTCATGGCTCCTGACATGGGTCAGAAGGTGACATAGTTATAAAAACATCTGAGAGTCAATGCTGGGGTCCAGCTGCTGATGCAGGAGGCACCCAGGAAGTCACTGCCCGTGCAGCGTGGGACCTGGGCACTGCCAGATGCTCTCTCTTCCCAGAGCCCACGCTCTGCCCTCAGCGGATTGGGACCCTCTGCCCACTGAGCCCAGACTCGGCCTCAGAAAGCTGCCCTGCAGAGGGTATGTTGTCTCCAGAGAAATAGAGTCCCTTGATGGCATGCCCTCTCCCCGCTCCCCACTCATAGCTGACTCTGCCCCTGCAACCGCAGGATGAGGCCCAGAGGCTGGGCTGCCTAGGGATCGGGAGCCTTGGTGCGCTGGGCAGGGCAGGGGCTCAGGGACTCATGTCGGAGAGCGGCGGATCGTTTCTGAAAGCCTGCCTCCGTTTCTGCTCCGAGTCCTGCTCTGCCGTCAGATTTAACACCAACACCCTGTGGTGCTGAGTACGCTATTTATAACATCTATAAATACACCTCTGTTCTCTCTTCGACCCTCAGACACCCCAAGCATCCCTTGCAGCAAGCGGGAGTAACTTTCTTTCCAGGGCCACCCGCGAGAGCCATCTTGCACACTGGAGAAGTCCCTGCCATGCAGCCTGAGCATCGTGCATGCTTGCTAACGCTGGGGATGGGAGTGAGCCCTACGAACCTGCGCCTCTGAATGCGGACGGAGGCTGGACATGGGGCTTCCGCCCACCTCTCCCCAGGCTCTCCCGGCCGCCCACTCTCCTCCCGACCGCCAGACCGTAGTTGTCACTAAACCCTGCATATGGAGCACACAGGACCAATCCCTGTCGCCGAGATGAGAGCAAGCAGATTGGAAAGCTTGTGTCTTAAAACACTGCCCGAGAGCAAAGAAGGCACTTTCACCCTCTGTCATCTGGCCATGTTGTTGTAAGATTTAATCTGGTCCCAGAGGGCGAGGGAGCTGGCCTTTGCAAGCAGCCGCAAGCAGGGTCTGGTCCCTCCTCCCCCGGTGCTGCGTGAATGATGCCCAGAGCCACACATGGTGTGACGGGACCGCGAGCCTGTCCGTGATTAGCGACGCTGGCTCAGTATGTTTGCGTGTGCTCGCCAGCTTCTTGGACTCAGCCGGCAAGCACCCACAGACATACTGGGACGCATGAGCAGGTGCAGAGCTCCCTCCATGCACCCTCATTTTATTTCCCAGAGAACTGAGGTAAAGGGGCCTGGGTGCGTTCTCCCAGACGCCACCCGGATGGGGACTTGCTCGAGGCCGCCCACTCTTCATGGTAGGAAGGAGACCACAACTGGCCCCCCCCCAGGTGCTCTGCTGCTCCCCTTCTAAAAGCTGGGTGTCCAGGTCAGGACATGGGGCCCGCAGCTAGAGACTCGGCCGACCGGGCGCCCCAGTGTGGCTCTGCCAAGGTCTGCAGCTCTGGCTTGATGGCTCCAGGCACCTCCCTTCTGGCTGCTGCTTGTGACCTTGAGCCTTTCCCTCTACTTTTCATCTTTCCTCTCCACCTTAACAGAAACGTGAGCTCGGTGTCGCAGGTGGCAGACAGACCTGGGGGTGCACCAGGGCTCTGTCACGTGCTGGGCTGCGAGGCAGGCTACGTCCCCTCGAGCTTGGACAGTGAGGATGCTGCACGGGGTTGCTGGGCTTGCTCCCTGCGGAGCCAGACGGCGCTCCTGGCGGGCAGCGTGAGTCGGGGCCACTCAGCCAACAGTAACCTTCCTTCCTGGGGTTACCCCTGTGCTTGAGGGTCTGGCGAGTTTCTCGTGTGTGAGGCCTCCTGAAAAGCGAAGGGACGGGCATCTTCGCTTCCCACCCCTGCTGCCCCGCTGAGAGCCGCCCAGACCATCGGGAGGGGCCCCGGCGTGGCGAGGACCCTACAGCTGCGGCTTTCAGCGGGTGAGGGGCATCGGCGGTGCTCCTTTCAGAGCCAAAAATTGGCTCCCCTCCCTGTCAGCCTGGCTGACAGTTGCCATGTATCTAATTCAGTTTAGCTAGTAATTAGTTTTGTATTACTTTACACGGTGATGTTAATACTGATTACAGGACCTGATAACTTTAGTAATAAATACAACCCAAGGCAGAAAATTACCTTTCTTTTTACTGGGGAAGGCGGAAGTCAGTGGAATGAGAAGCAATTTGCTCTCAGAGTTGAAGCAGCTGCCTGGGAGGAGGATTTACAGCTTTATGCCCTCCTCCTGTCACAGCACCTCCCTGCCGCCCCCCCTCCCCCCCGAAGGCGGGCCCACCTGGGAATGGAGCACGCTCCCCTCCCTGCTCCTCTCTGGTGGATCAGCCCTAAGGCAGGGGCCTACAGACCCACCGGCAGAGGAGGAGTAAATGCCCTGCATTGTGAACTAACTGGTTTAGGAAAAGACCACAGTGCTCCTGAGCCCCCAGCCCCACCACCACGACCCCTCTGGTGTCCAGTGCAGATGCAGGGGAGGCCAGGGGCCAGGGCAGGTGGACAGGAGGTCAGTGGGGTCATCCGTCCAAGGTTAGTCTACAACAGGTCACAGAACTGGGCTGTTTTATTCTCGTTAAATTTGCTCAGGGGAGCAGGTTGCTTCTTCCCCAGTAGGACGGGCAGAATCTCAGGAAAGAAGAGATAGGGAGCGATGGGTCCCAGCAGGATTCTGAGGGGCGAGCCCCACGCAGTCTGCTGTGACACCTGCCCCGTCCATCCATGGCACCCACCCTCACCTCCCCAAGGGAGTTGGGTTTGCTCACATCTGGACTCGGGCTCCTGGCCCAGCCATACAAGCACGGTGACACTTGGCCCTCAAGTGCACTTGGCATCAGCTGGAAGCCCATCAGGGTGTGCCCGTGGGGGGCTTGCATCCTTAAGAAAGGCCGAGCCTGGCCAAGGACAGGAGCTCTGCTTCTCCGTTAGAATAAATTGGATTCCTTCACACACCCTTCGTCCTCAGCCTCTGCGGGGAGCTCCTTCCGCCCCTGCTCCTCCCCCCTTCCTGCCCCAGCTCACTGCTGGACGCAGGAGCAAGCACAAGACGGCAGGCTCGCCCATCACCTTCTCCAAGCTCGCCCCTGCTCCAACCCCAGAGCCCCGGGTTCACACAGACTCCTGCCTCTTAAACAAACAATTACGGCAGAGCCTCAGGTCTTTCCACAAAGTTTGTCAGCCCAGACGCCAGACCACAGGGCTCGGACATGCTCCGCACCGTGAGCCCAGGTCTGACTGCACTAAACCCGACCAGCAGGCGTCCAAGAACAGCACGCGGTAGGGAGGGTGAGGTAGCCACTGAGCGGGACGGGGTCTGGTGGGGGGCGGCCGACATCTTTGAGAGTTATCCAGTTTTTTAAAGGTGGAAGTTCACGCTAAGAAGCTAAGAGCTTTTCTCAAGGTCACCCCAATGGCACCTGGTGGGATTGGCGTACAAGTAAGGAAGGCTGAGTCAAGGTCATCACTACAGAGCCCCCACCCATTTCACACCTTCCTATGCAGACAGCATGTTCCTATTAGTGGACCAGGTGGGCCTGGGGCTTATGTAGCCCCAGCTGTCCTAGCCTCCCCCGGGACAGAGGGGTCGGCTCCCCCACACCCAGCCTCCCCCGGGACAGAGGGGTCGGCTCCCCCACACCCAGCCTCCTCCAGGACAGGGGGGTCAGCTCCCCCACACCCAGCCTCCCCCGGGACAGAGGGGTCGGCTCCCCCACACCCAGCCTCCCCCAGGACAGAGGGGTCGGCTCCCCCACACCCAGCCTCCCCCGGGACAGAGGGGTCAGCTCCCCCACACCCAGCCTCCCCCGGGACAGAGGGGTCGGCTCCCCCACACCCAGCCTCCCCCAGGACAGAGGGGTCAGCTGCCCCTCACACCCAGCCTCCCCCAGGACAGAGGGGTCAGCTCCCCCACACCCAGCCTCCCCCAGGACAGAGGGGTCGGCTCCCCCACACCCAGCCTCCCCCGGGAGAGAAGGGTCGGCTCCCCCACACCCAGCTCCCCCGGGACAGAAGGGTCAGCTCCCCCACACCCAGCTCCCCCAGGACAGAGGGGTCGGCTCCCCCACACCCAGCTCCCCCAGGAGAGAAGGGTCGGCTCCCCCACACCCAGCTCCCCCGGGACAGAGGGGTCAGCTGCTCCGCACCCAGCCTCCCCCGGGACAGAGGGGTCTGTTCCCATGCACCCAGCCCCCCCAGGACAGAGGGGTCGGCTGCCCCTCACACCCAGCTCCCCCGGGACAGAGGGGTCGGCTCCCCCACACCCAGCTCCCCCGGGACAGAGGGGTCGGCTCCCCCACACCCAGCTCCCCCAGGACAGAGGTGTCAGCTCCCATGCACCCAGCCTCCCCCAGGAGAGAAGGGTCAGCTCCCCCACACCCAGCCTCCTCCAGGACAGGGGGGTCAGCTCCCATGCACCCAGCCTCCCCCAGGACAGAGGGGTCTGTTCCCATGCACCCAGCCTCCCCCAGGACAGAGGGGTCTACTCCCCCACACCCAGCTCCCCCAGGACAGAGGGGTCAGCTCCCATGCACCCAGCCTCCCCCAGGAGAGAAGGGTCAGCTCCCCCACACCCAGCCTCCTCCAGGACAGGGGGGTCAGCTCCCCCACACCCAGCCTCCCCCAGGACAGAGGGGTCAGCTCCCATGCACCCAGCCTCCCCCAGGAGAGAAGGGTCAGCTCCCCCACACCCAGCCTCCCCCGGGACAGAGGTGTCAGCTGCTCCGCACCCAGCCTCCCCCAGGACAGAGGGGTCAGCTCCCCCACACCCAGCCTCCCCCAGGACAGAGGGGTCTGTTCCCATGCACCCAGCCTCCCCCAGGAGAGAAGGGTCTACTCCCCCACACCCAGCCTCCCCCAGGACAGAGGGGTCAGCTCCCATGCACCCAGCCTCCCCCAGGAGAGAAGGGTCAGCTCCCCCACACCCAGCCTCCTCCAGGACAGGGGGGTCAGCTCCCCCACACCCAGCCTCCCCCAGGACAGAGGGGTCAGCTCCCATGCACCCAGCCTCCCCCAGGACAGAGGGGTCTGCTCCCATGCACCCAGGCTCCCCCAGGACAGAGGGGTCAGCTCCCCCACACCCAGCCTCCCCCAGGACAGAGGGGTCTGTTCCCATGCACCCAGCCTCCCCCAGGACAGAGGGGTCTACTCCCCCACACCCAGCCTCCCCCAGGACAGAGGGGTCAGCTCCCATGCACCCAGCCTCCCCCAGGACAGAGGGGTCGGCTCCCCCACACCCAGCTCCCCCAGGACAGAGGGGTCAGCTCCCCCACACCCAGCTCCCCCAGGACAGAGGGGTCAGCTGCCCCTCACACCCAGCCTCCCCCAGGACAGAGGGGTCAGCTCCCCCACACCCAGCCTCCCCCAGGACAGAGGGGTCAGCTCCCATGCACCCAGCCTCCCCCAGGAGAGAAGGGTCAGCTCCCCCACACCCAGCCTCCTCCAGGACAGGGGGGTCAGCTCCCCCACACCCAGCCTCCCCCAGGACAGACGGGTCAGCTCCCATGCACCCAGCCTCCCCCAGGACAGAGGGGTCAGCTCCCCCACACCCAGCCTCCCCCAGAACAGAGGGGTCTGCTCCCATGCACCCAGCCTCCCCCAGGACAGAGGGGTCTGCTCCCCCCACACCCAGCCTCCCCCTGGGCAGAGGGGTCAGCTCCCCTGCACCCAGCCTCCCCTAGGACAGAGGGGTCTGTCTGCTCCCCCACACCCCACAGGAAACTCCTAAGATGCTTCTCAAGGAGCGTGGAGCACCAGATTGGAAATCGCAGAACGAGACCAAGTAAGACGTCTTCCTGAGGACAGAGGTCCTATGGGCCCACCAGCCTGGCACGTAGTAGGCCGCCCATCACTGGCTGGCACTGGACTGAGTGGCTCATCATACGCGAGCCCTCGGGAGAACAGATGGCGCGGCCATATTCTCTCCCCCGCCCGCCCAGCCGCTTGCATCCTTCAGGCAGCGCGGATGAAACACAGGTAGGAGCCTCGCGTTTCTGACTTGTTCCCACTTCAACGCGGGCTGACCCGTGATCACGATGGCCCTGGAACCTTGTGTGCAGATCTCTGGAAGGGTCCCCAAAGGGAGGGTGCAGCCGTGGGAATGACTTAAGAGTGGATGAGGAACAGGATGGGCGGGGAGACAGACCCCTCAGGGCTCAGCCTCCAGTGCTCGGCTCTCCTTTGGCTTATGTTAGGTGTTCACAAGCATATGGAGCTTTGCTCGTGAGGCCACGCGGTGTGGCTTCCCAGGGCTGAATCACTTTGGGATCAAGAAAGCAAGACTCTTGAGTGTGGATGTTCCCCAAGCAGCTCTCAGATTCAGAGCAGCCCAGCCCTGACCCACACCTGCTCCCAACTCTACTCCCCACCTTAGAGGTTACTGCTAAAGCGGACAGGCCCCTGGCCCAGCCCTGATGGAGCCACCTGGGCAGCACCAAGGAGCAGGGATCTCTGGACCTGGTGGGCACTCTCTGAACGTTCCTAGACTGGAACAATCCAAGTGATTTTAGCTGGTTGAGCCTTTGTTCTAAAATCCCACAATTCAGGACAATAGGCCTCCAACAGAGAGGACTCTGGTAGCCTAACCTCAGAGGCAGGCCCCCGGAGGGTGGGGCCATGCCTCCGGGCTGCACTGAGGGACACAGTCCCCGGAGACATCCCACAGCTCTGCTTCAGAAATGGGAAAACAAAACCATTCCCCTTGCTGGCGCGGGGGGGGGGGGGTGTGGGGAGCTGACCTGGGTCTGGAAGGGGGACCTGGTTGCAGGAGGAGGGGCAGGTGCATGTGCAGGGTCTGGCTGACCCTCGTCGGTGGGGGTGGGGGGTGGGGGGTGGGGTGGGGCACAACCATCAGCACGGCCAGGCAAACACTTTCACCACTGAGACAAAGCTTCCGATTGAAGTTGAACCGAAAGTTTCTTTCCAGAACAGGGGATCTTTAAAAAGATGTGAGGAGGAGACCTCTGGATGAAAAGCATCTGTGGTCTGGGTGCCTGTAATGGAGAAGGCCACCGAGGCTCGGAGGGCCCTCTGAACAGCCCCTTCCAGGGCCCTGCAGAACTCACTCTTTCCCAAAACGTCTCAATAAGGCACATGCTGCTAATCACCACCTGCCTGGCTCCGGTCTGCCCGGGTGTGCTCATGTGTGTGAGTGTGCTTGTGTGTGCACGTGCATACCGTCCGTCCGCAGTTCACAAGCCCCTGAGCCAGGCTCTCCCGGCCGCCAAGAAAACTTCTCTGCGGGAAACCGTGCAGAGCGTCTCCAGGGGAGCCGACCATCTGGGGGGCCCAGGAAGAGGTCTCTGAGGGCAAGTGGAGCACAGAACCCTCCCCACGCTGCGCTTCCCGAGCACAGCCAGGGAGCCAGCAAAGGCTTCAAGGCGGAACAAGGGAAGCTTGTTCCAGAGCCTTCTCTCCTGTGATCCACCTCCTGCCCTCTCTCTTTGTTTTCCTCTTTCATCCTGAGATGGAAGGAGACAGAGGGAGGAAAGGAGAGTCGGGGGCACCTGGGGCTTGTGGCCAAGGCACAGGGCCACCCGTCCACCTCCTGGACCTGCAGCGTCTCTCAGCTCCGAGCGTGGCACAGTGGCACCATGGAAAGGGCATTTTAATGTCACTCCCGAGCAGCCGGGCTCCTGAAGCTGGCAGCCTCTTCCCAGCACCCCGGTGCCAAAACAACACCCCCATTCCAGTGCTCCCAGACAGCCCTTCTCCTCCTCCCAGACCTGCCAGCTCCCAGATGGATTTTTTAAAATGGAGCATACCAGCCAGAGACAGGCTTTCTATTGATACATTGTTCAGGGGATGGCAAGCCCCCTTAAAATGCCCAGCAGTCCCCACACGCACACGGCATCTTGCCACTCACACTTCCTGCCGCGCATGTGGCCACAACCCCCCGAGCCGCCACACTGAGGCCACACTGAGTCCACAATTCACCCAGCCCCGCACGCGTTGCCTGCCCTTCCCAGTCTGGCCTCTGAGGCACAGTTGCCAACACCCCCTGCTTCGGGAGCTCCAAGGGCAGCGTTATACCCAAAGGCAGAGATGCAGGATGCTCTGGAGCAGGGGTGTGGGGGGTGGGACTTAGATCTACCTCTGGAAATGCCAGGAGCTTGGACACCTTGCTCCGAATTCCCCCCACCATGACAACAGCAGCGATAGGAGCCCCTCATGCTGCCCTTTGAACTTCTCAGGGGAGTGGGAGGCTGGGGGTCCTAAGAGAGAGGGGGCAGCCCCCTGGCTGCGTTGGGTCAGGGCTCGGGCGGGGTTGGGGAGGTGGGAGCACGCAGCAGTCTGGGGTCAGCCCGCGCCCCTCCCTCCAAGCCGGGTGCGCGGCCCTGGGACCCCCTCCCCACCCAGGCGGGAGCTGGGAGCCAGCCGCTCCCCGACTTCAGGGTCCCCGCGCGCTGGGCGGACGCCGCGCTCCCTCACTTGCTCGCTCGCCCGATCGCAGGGAGGAAAATGGCGTTGGATGCACGTACTTGAGTGAGTTCGGTGCCCATCAGGATGAGGAAGAGGAGGCTGAGGAGCTTCCGGGCCGGTTGCATGTCTCGCTGCCACGGCCGCCGTCCTGGCATGCAGGAGCCCTGGTGCTGGCGCCGGCGCTGCGTGGACGCGGACGCGCTCCCGGCTCCGCTGGCCCCGCGCCTTCAGCACCCGGAGCCTCCGCTCTGCATGGCGAGCGCGTCCTGCGCGCGGTCCCCGCTGTCCCCGGGCGGGGCGCGGCCCTCCGCGGCCCCTCCTCCTCCCCCCCCCCCCCCCCGCACCGGCGCGCCTGGGCGGGGGTGCCAAAAGTTTGCCAGGAAGGCAGCCGGGTGGCGCAGAGGGACCCGCGCGCCACGCTCACGCGCGGGAGTGGGGAGGGCGCCGGCGGGGAAGCAGGCTGGGACAGGATGTGACATCAAAAAGGCGGGGGAAAATTTAACTCGGAGAGAGGAGTCCATCCTGGCTGGCCGCAGCTGCAGGGGGCTCCCGACCCCGGGGATCTGGGGTGGGGACGGCAGGAGGGGGCGGGGACTAGCCGCCGGGGGAGGGTCTGCCGGCCCCGCCCAGGAGGTAAGGCTTGACATCCCCAGGGTACAGAGAGAGAAGCTGAACTGCCCTTAGGTGTCAGCGTTTAATGAGATAGACTGATGCTCAGACCCAGGAAGGGGGTCTCAAAGCAGGGCTGGGAGTGGGGGGTGGCAGGTAGAGCGAGCGAGCGGGTCATCTGGTGCTCAGATAGGCCTTCTTCCTGTCCTCCTGGGGTGGTTAGCATGGGGGCACAAGGGGGAACAGAACGTGTCCTGGGGCCGCTGTCCCCATCCAGGGTGTGTGGGTGGGGATCTGTGCTTGTGTTCATGGTTTGTGTGCATACACGAGAGGGCGGGTACACACAGGCCTGCAAGGGTCCCCGGGGGGGTCTGCTTCGTGTCTTCCTTCCTGTCACCGGACGTTGTCCTGTTACACGTACCCCCGTCCGGAGATCCAAGTCTTAGACCAGGGCAGCTTGTCCTGGGGTTCACATTTCCCATTTAAACTCCCCTTTCTGGAGAGAAAAGTCCCCAAGCTCCTGTTTTCTGGGAAGCAAGGTGGCAAGAGATGTTTAGACACGTGTCTCTCTTCTCTGTCCCGTTGTTTAGTGTTTAGCCCTTGGAAAGTAAACTCTGTGAAGAAAGCTGCCAGGGGTCATAAGGACGGTCCAACCCTCTCCCATCGCAGGTGGGGAAAGGGGAGCCCTGATGGGGGTTACTAACATGTCACCCAGGGAGTGCAGAGCCAGAAGGGGATGCCGACCCCCAGCCTGTCCCGGAGCCGCTGGGTACTGGAAGAGGCACCCTCCGGGCGGAGGGCAAGGAGCGGGGCTCATGCACCTTGAGAAGAGAAGGTGGTGGTGGGGCCGCCAGGCCTTCGCTCTCTGAGCGGCTCTGCCATGGAGGAGCCTTGCTCTCTGGGGTCTGCCCTCCAGCAGGATGGTGGCCCCATGAGCAGTGAGAGGAGCCGCCATTGGAGCTCTCTCTCTCCGCACCTCCTCCTCTTTCATTGAGTGTTCTCATTGCCCTTGGACCCTCAGCAACTGGGGACAGCTGGGAGAGGCTGCACGCGGAGCTGGGGGATCAGGGTCTTGTCCTGACCCTTCCAGGGAGTGGCTCCGAGAGCTTCCACTCCTGTAGGACAAGAATGAATGATGCTGGTACCGGCCCTCGCAGGCTGTAGAAAAGACCAAACACAGGACACGTTCAAACATTTTGTAAACTCAGAAGGACCAGGAGGGAGGTGTTGAGGGTTCACTGAGCACCTTCAGTGCCCCGGGCCTGCTGCCTGAGTGTCCCCTTCAGCTGAGTTTGGAACAGAGGTCCGGACATCCGTGTGCATGGCACCCTTAACCACAATGGCCAAAAAAACGAAACAACTCAGGTGTCCGTCGACAGAAGGTGGATAAACAACGTAGTGTGTTTGCACGCTTGACTATCACTCAGCTTTAAAGAGGGAGGGCATTCTGACACAGGCTTGTGGATGAACCTGGAGGACATTGTGCTGAGAGAGGTAAGCCAGACCCAGAAGCACACACCCTGTAGGATCCACCCCCACCAGGCCCAAGGGGAGTCAGGCCATCGAGACAGAGGCAGAGTAGAGGCTCCCAGGGGCAGGGGGAGTGGGGTGGGGAGTAATGCTTTCAGAGGACAGAATGTCTGTGTGGGGTGATAAACAAGTCCTGGACCTGGAAAGAGGTAATGGCTGCACAACATGGTGAGTGTGATCAATGCCACTGAATTGGACCCTTAAAAATTAAGAAAATTTTGGGGGCATGTGGGTGGCTCAGCCAGTGGATCATCTACCTCTGGCTCAGGTCATGATCCCAGGGTCCTGGGATGGAGCCCCGTGTGGGGCTCCCTGCTCAGCTTGGAGCCTGCTTCTCCCTCTCCCTCTGCCTGCCGCTCCCCCTGCTCATGCTCTCTCTCTCTCTCTCTCTCTGTCAAAAATAAATAAAAAAATCTTTTTAAAAAATCATGACAATTTTATGGTCAACATACACACACACATATCATTTTTTAAATAACAACATACCAAAAACCATTGTATTGTACACTTAAATGGGTGAATCATGTCATATGTGCTTTATATCTCAGGAAAGCAGGGTTTTTTTTTTAAATTACACACTTGTTTTTGTATTGCTTTAAGAAAATAAAATGCAAAGAACATAATGGCAAAAACAACAGAAGCCTACTACCGAGAATAACCCGTGCCGTCACCAGGGGAGGCCATGCAGGCACCTGTCTGTGCAGGTGCACAGAGGAAGTAGAACGTGGAAGTATAAGACTGTGTCTCCTAAGACCAGGTTCCAAGTCCCGACCTGCAACGCGGACACATCAGCCTCCTGGGCCCTGCCCTCCGAGCCCCTTCCTGCCAGCGTGGGAGACGCCTGGGACCGTGCCTGGCACACACATGCTCAACCGCTAGAAATAAGCGGGAGAGATGAGCTGGCACTGATGTGAAAAGATGAGTTCATCCCCCACGTGCTCTGCAGCCTGGAAGTATTAGATCGAACCTGAACTTAACAGAAGGATGGGAAACCAAAGAGAAGCAGAAGAAACTGAGAACTCCTTTACCTCCCCTGCACAAGTACCATCTCCCGCAAGAACCTGCTAACCAGGAGAAAGAGAAATCCCCGTGGACTGTTAGCTGTTGAGCTGGATGCGTTTCCAGCCCACGTTGCCATCCTGACCCCATTGGACAGGTCCTTGTTTGAAAGACCGGGCAATTTTCATTTCTTCTTCCTCTGGCCTCCCCTCCCGGCTCTGCATTTATTCTTAGTGCTTCTATTATTTTTACATTGTCAGGGTTTATACTATTTATATTGAGTCCTGCATCAAAATCCCCTTGGGAGGGGCGTGTGGTGGCTCAGTTGGTGAAGTGTCTGCCTTCAGCTCAGGTCATGATCTCAGGGTCCTGGGATGGAGCCCTGAGTCAGGTTCCCCGCTCAGCGGGGAGCCTGCTTCTCCCTCTCCCTCTGCTGTTCCCCCTGCTTATGCTCTCCCTCCACCCCCACCCCCGTCAAATAAATAATTAAATAAAATCTTAAAAAAACAAAACCCTTGCAATCTGGTCCTAGTTCTGGATCTAAGTGGACCTGGCGCCCGCCCCCCTGCCACCAGCAGGCTCCCCTTGGGCTCCTTTCTTTGATTCACTGCTTTTGGGCTGACACTACCACACCTCTCTGCTGACCAACGTAGATTCTTGTCTGTCTTCTTACCCCACCAGCCTTCCCACCTGGGGAATCACGAGGAACCTCCAAGCTATGGCTCCAGGAGGCAGTGGGCGCAGGCCCTGACTCTGAGGGTCCTGCCTGCCCTGAACCCTCACACCAGCCCGGAGCCCCTGAGCTGTGCCAGGACGTGGCCCAGTGGGTGTGGGGCCACGGGGCGCCACTTTGCTCTTCGGCTGGGGTGGTAGGTCTTGTGGTACCTCCCCCTCGCTGTCCTCCTGATGGAACTCACCCGCGCCAGTGAGCGCTTGGGAAGGAGCTGAGTTCCTGCTGAGACCCCTCTGGAAGGAAATCGATATGCTTCATGCTCCTTTAAGACAAGCCTCTTTCCCCTGCCAGCCTCATTTACAATGTGTCGGAGTGGTTGCCAAGGCAACGGCACTAACTCTCCCCTCTCCTCTCTGCAAATTTCCTAGCAAATGGGGCTGCTCCCACGCAAGGTGTCGGCCGCCTGTGCTCAGAGCCGGCCCGGCTGCCCGGCTTCTCGCTTGTCCAGGAGCTGAGCCGAGTGCACCACCTTTCCTTCCCAGCCTCTCTGGGCCCTGATGACCTCGCTTACACTGACTCCTGACTCCCAGGAATGACAGGTGTTGGTCCAGAGCCCACTGTGTGACAGGCGGGCCAGACAGAGAGCCTCCCTGGGGTGTGGGCCCCAGGCCCGGGGCGACGGTGACAGGCTCTCACCACGACCCAAGGCCGACTTCCCTCATCAGTTGCAAGTCTTTGGGGAGGAAAGGGTGCTGGTCCTGCAGGGCTGCCCGGCTTCGCTCCTGGACTCGGTGCCCTGTCACTGTTGAGATGCTGGCCACGACAGCAGAGACCACTCCGCCACCACCATCCTTAGGCCTGTGGGGTGTCTGGCCTGTGCTAAGAGCTTAAACATGTCTGTCACGGAGTCGCGGGGCCTCGTGGGGATGTGATGCTCCTGCCCCTCCCCCCTCTTGCAACAGCTTCCCTCTTCCTTGTCCATCCGGGGAGCCGGGGGCCACGCTGGAGCCACTCTCTGTCTCTAGGGAAGGGCTAAAGAAAGGCCATCCACCAGGGAGCCTCTGCTCCACCCGGGATGGACCGGACGGAGGGTGCACAGGGCAGCGTCGCTTTTGGTGCTTGCTCAGAGGGCGTGTGGAGAAGGGCAGGCAGGGTCTGCATAGCCTCTGGCCCTCTTCCCTCCCGCTGCAGCTCGAGCCACAACTCCACCTATGGATAGAGACGGTTTACCTCCTCTCAGATCGGTGTGGAGTTACTTCGTTCTTCTGCTGTCCCTCTTGCAATGACCAGGACCTCCAGTAAAGGCCAAGTGTACGTGAGGACAGCAAGGTCCTTGCCTTGCGCCCAGTCTTATGGGGACAGCATTCACCACAGTGAGGATGATGTTACCGTAGATGTTAGTAAACGGGAAGCACTGGATAAGAACTGGAGCTCCGATGTGGGGTTCTCAGAACTGGGATTTGGGGGAGCCACCGCATTGTGTCCCAATGAGGAGTAGAAGTCAGTGGTCTTTGCCAGCAAAGTGCGGAAGTGTTAGGAAAGGTGCACAAGTTGTTTCCAAAAGTGACGACTGGAGACAGAATGACATTTCTCAGCCCGCTGGTTTCTGGGTGCACTGTGTCAGTGCCTGGGAAGATACACTTTGCAGGGTGTCCAGTTTTTATCACGAGCGCAGAGGCTGAAGTCCCATGTTTGGTCACACGCACTTGCCCAATTCAGTAGTTCCGTTCCTGTCCCCAAAATGGGATGAAGTTTTGGTGCCAAAATAGAGCCTCCCATGCTCAGAAGTTTTCCGTGGGTTCACAGAGCTGTCCTCATGGTTGTCTTTATTCTTAGTTGGCTGAGAGTTTTATTATGATTGGGAATTTAATTCCGTCCAAGGTTTTTTCCTGGGTCTGCTGAAATAAGCATCTGGTTTTTCTCCTTGATGCTGTTAATATTGGTCAGTTACATTAACTGATTTTCACATGTTAAACCATCCTTGCATTCTGAGAGAAACCCTACTTGGTCATAACGGATCATCCCCTTCCATATGCTGCTGGGTCCCCTGAGCTGTTCATATGCATCCAAGGCCGCAAGGAATATTGTTTTCCAGTTGCCGTTGTTGCTTTTCTTGTAATGTGTCTGTTTTAGTACCAGGATTATACTGGCCTCATACAAGTTGGGAAGTTTCCCCATTTTCTCTGTTACCTGAAAGAGTTTGTGAAATTTGATGTTATTTCTTCGTTGACAATTTGATGGAATTTACCAGTGAGAACATCAGGGCCTTGAATTTTCTTGGTGGGGAGCTTTTGTTTCTAGTTTAAAAACTCATTTTAAGAAAACAGCTCTAGAGATACACGGACTTTCTCTTTCCTCGAGTGCAAATTTTGGCAACTGGTGTTTTCCAAAGAATTTGTCCTGTTAACCAGAAGGAATTTATCAGATGCATAAGTGTCACGTTATTAATGATACTCTTATCAGATTGCTAATGCTGTTGAATGTATTGGCATGAAGATATTCATAATATTTTCTTGTGTTTTTAAGATCTGAAATAGCAGGTTATCTGGGTGGCTAAGTCGGTTAGGCATCTGACTCTCAATTTTGGCTCAGGTCATGATATGAGTTGTGAGATCAAGTCCCACGTCAGCTCCTCGCTCAGCAAGGAGTCTGCTTGAGATTCTCTCTCTGTCTCTCTCTCCCTCCCTCTGCCCTTCCCCCGCTCACGGTCTCTCTCTAAAATAAATAAGTACATCTTTTTTAAAGGTGATCTGAAATAAGCTATTTTTTCATTCCTGATATTGATCATTTGTGTTTTTTCTCATTTTTTTTTTTCTTGGTCAGTCTAGCTTGGGTTTTAATCAACTGATCTTTTCAAAGAATAGCTTTTGGCTTTGTTGTAGATTTTTCCTATTTTTTGTTGGTTCCTTGTTTCTCTGACATCTTTTCCTTATTCTTTTCTCCATTCTACTTACTCTGAGTTGACTTTGCTCTTTTTTTTTTTTTTTTTAGCTCTTGAAATAGAAACTTTGGTGATTGATATTGGACCTTGATTCATTTCTGACAGAAGCCACTAAAAGCTATGGATTTCCCTCCATGCCCGGCTCTAACTGCTAACCCCATAAATTGTCACCTGTTGTGTTTCCGTTATCCCTTCTGTGTGAAATATTTTCTAATTTCCATTGTGATGTCCTCCTTGAGCATGTTAGATGTTATTGGCATCTATATGTTTGGGAGTTTCCTAGAACTCTTATTGTTGATTTCTAATTTAATTCTGCTGGGGCCAGAGAGCACACTCTGTCTGACTTCGATCATTTTACATTTGGTTTATTCGCTCCATGGCTCAGAATGTGGTCTGTCTGGTGAGCAGATCGTGTGTACTTGGGAAGAATGCACATTTTTCAGTTGTTGGGTTTAGTGTTCAGTATCAATTTTGTCAAAGTGATGGATAATGTTGTTCAGGTCCGCCATGTGTCTATTGACATTTCTCTCCAGCCCCCCCCTTTTTTTTTACTATAAGTGTGGACTTGTTTTTCTTCTTTTAGTTCTACCAACGAGTGTTTCATATATTCTGAGACTCTGTGCTTATTTCCTCTTCCTGGCAAATGGACCCTCTTATCTTTATTAAATGTCCATCTTTATCTTTAGCAACATTTTGTGTCTTGGAAGTCTATTGTATTTGGTGTGAATAAAGCTACTTTAACTTCTTATACTTCCTGTCTTCATGGTGTGTATGCATTCCATCCATTCACCCTCAACCTGTTTTGTCTTCATACTTAAGGTGCTTCTCTTGTAGACTGCATTGAGTTGGGTCTCACTTTTCATTTTACCCATTCCGATAACCTCTGCCTTTTTAATTGGAGTACTTACCTATTCTATTAATAGAATTAATAAGTGTTAGGTGTGT
This sequence comes from Zalophus californianus, assembly GCF_009762305.2. NCBI lineage: Eukaryota > Metazoa > Chordata > Mammalia > Carnivora > Otariidae > Zalophus > Zalophus californianus. Next base: position 2,306,737 of record NC_045607.1, read on the forward strand.
TGTTTTATATTTGTTCTGTTTTTTTTTTGTTTATTATTCTTGTTCTCCTACTTTCTCACTTTCTTTTGCATATGTGTTTTAAAAATAACTCCATCATAATTTGTCTCTTGACTTTCAAGTTGTGCATCTTTGTGCTATTTTAGGGGTTATTCTAGGGACGCAATGCATGCTCCCTAGTTTTTCAGTCTACCTGGGTTAATGGTCTGTTCACACCTTCATCCTTTATGTGATCATCATCAAATGTATTACTTCACATGCATGATAAACCCCCAAGACAATGTCTATGTTTTGCTGTAGCCAGTCTTATGTGTTTCTAAGAACTTAAGGGGAAAATATTCGTTTTCTATTTAGCCATATACTTGCCACCTCTGATGCTCTTTGTTCATTCCTGAAGACCCACATTTCCATGTGTCATCATTTTCCTCTGCCTGAGGGAACCCCTTTGCCGTTGCTTCAGCTGTAGGGTCCTGGAAGAGGATTCTCTTAGCTGTCCTTCAGGGGGAAATGTCATTATTCTTCTTTGTTGAGGCTACTTTCATTGGACGTAGAATTCTTGGCTGAGAAGGTTTTCCCTCAGCACTTTCAGATTGCTAAAATGTTATTTATTTCCGCAGTGTTTTCCTCTCTCTTCTTCATATTGGGTGATTTCTATCATCTGGTCTATATTCTAGTTCACTGAGTCTCCCCTCTGTCATGTCCAATCTGCTAATTAAGCCCATCAGGTAAATTTTTTCATTCATGATATTTTATTTTTCAGTGCTAGAATTTCCATTTGGATGCTTTTTACATTTTCTGCTTGATTTTCTGTCTTCCCATTGATCATGAAGGTGTTCTCTGTTCCTTCATAGAGCATAGTTGCAAATGGTTGCCTTGTCTAGTAATTCTGATGTCGGGCTTATCACTGGGTCTTTTTCCTTGCAAATGTGTCACTTTACTTACTACTCAGGTGTTGAATACTTTTGGAACCTATTGCCTTGTTGTGAGATTCTGGATTCTGCACATCACTCCAACTTATTTGCATAGATGCAACCTGCACACTCGGTCACACCTGTGGATGGCAGGAGTGCAAATCTCAGTTATGCCCACTTCCCCTCTGCCTAGTGCTTGTGGCTTCAGGGTCCATCCAGAGTGCTAGTATTTATAGTTGCTTCTGTGGAGAAGACTGGTTTGTGAGTTCGTCTGCACTGGAAATGGAACCCTGGAAGCCATTTGTTACTTGTAGATGTGTTTACCATCCAGAGGGGCAGAAAGGAGAGGTTATCTTGTCTTCAGATGTAGCCCATCCTGGGCCCTTACATGGAATAAGGCCAACCTTCACCTCCACCCTCTGCTTTGGCATTTTGCCATTGACCTCCACAAGCAGCCAGGTGGCACTTTAAATACTCTATCTGGAGATTCCTTCAGTAGCTCATGGAGTTTCCTAAGTTTATTTATTTCTGGTTTTCCACGAAACCACAGGCAGACTTCTGCTTTGAAATAACAACGAGTGTGTGGCATCCATTGACGACCCACACCCTGGCTGTCAGTGCTCTGTGGCCCACTAGGCTCTCACATGCCTTCTGCCCTCTCCGTGCTTCTCCAGCTTCCTCTTGCTGCCTGGGACCAAAGCCAAACTCACACCTTTAGGTTTGGGTTATGGCAGCCCCACCCATGAACCACACTCTGCCCCATACCTACCATGCATAAGGTCACTCCAACCTGGTGCTTAAATAGCATTAATTGCTTACTTTGCTCACAAATTCGCCATTGTAGCAGGGCTCAGAAAGGACAGCTTGCTTCTGCTCCAGACAGCGTCAGCGGGAGTGGCCTGAAGGTCAGGGAAGACTCGAATTCCGGTGCTGGACTCCCCTGAGCACTCGTCACTCACATGTGAGTCACTGATGCTGGCTGTCTGCCGGAACTCCCGCACATGGCCCCTCCACGGGGCTGCTTGGCTTCCTCCCAGCATGGCGGCAGGGTGCCAAGGGAGGCTGTTCAAGAGAACAAGGTAGAAGTAAGGGTATGGCACCATTTCCTCTTTACCCTATTGGTTGAGGTGGCACAGAGTCTGCCAAGGTTCAAGGAGAGGGGACACAGGCCTGGCCATGAGATGCTCAAAGGCCACCATCATGGTATAGAAGGAGCACAGGAGATGGGATATAGCAGGTGACCACATTTGGCAAATCGATCTGCCACAGGGACTATCTGATGAATGAGTGAATGTTAATGATTATTAATGAATAAGCAACTCTTCTGCCTTCTGCTTTAAAGAGCTCAGAATGGATTGTGCAAAACAGTCACTTTTCTAAACAAACGATCTGTTTGCAGCACTGTGCTAGGAAGGTACTCCTCAAGGTTCCTGTTCTTTAGCCATTAATAGTAACCAGCTATTACATAAAACAATGCTCCCATAGTAATCACTGTGTGCCGGGCCCCTTTAAAGGGTTTTATAGACGTTAACTCATTTAGTCTCGTACCTGTCAGTTGTATTTGAGATCGACAACCACTCATTCCAGGATGTGAAGTCTGAAAACCATGTAGCAGGTGAAAGGCCTCCAAGTGTAATTAGGGATCCACATTCTCCACACCAGTGTCCGGGTCACCATGCTCCTCTTTCCCTCATTGTCCTGAGTGTCTGGTCCCCTGGTGGTCTCATGACTCAAAGCACACAGGACCCAGTGCCCCAGGCAGAGCGCCACAGCCAGAGAAGGGGCAGGTTCCAGGGCAAGCCCGTCTTAAATGTGCTGCATGTGGTGAGGGCTCAGGGTGAGCAGAACAGGGTCCGTGGGAAGGCAGAGCAAGGTGTCAGGTGGGAGGGGCATTTACCTGAAAATAACCTGGATGATTCTTCCCAGCTCTCTAACCTGTTCTGAACCAGAACCAGAGAGACCTGGCTCTTCTTGAGTTGGCTATGAGTGGGAGCATCGCACACTGTGGAGGGCAGGCCGTTTTCACCTGCTCGGGGTTGGGCCAATGCCCGGGATCTGGAGCGGGTGCTGACGGAGGCTTGCCGAGTCAACGAGCATGCACCGGGGGACAACAGCTGTGATGGTCCCACAGACTCCTCTAACGTTGCAGGTGCTCGTCCTGGGAGGCCCAGGAGCCTGGGCTCATCTGTCTCATCCAGCCCATCCCAAGACTAAGACCAGGACGAGGGCCTCGTCACAGTCACCTGAACCCCTGCAGTGCACAGAGCCCCCTTCTGTCCCTCGCCCCAGTCCGTGGCCACCTGGAAGGGGTCTTCTTACCATTCTGGTTTGCACATCTTAGTCTTTACTTCAGAACTATGCTCTGCTCTCTGTGTGCCAAGGTAAGTGTTGCCCTCCACACCCAGACCTGGTGCCGACCTTCCTGTCCTGGAGTGAATGAGAGAGGCCCCGCCTTCCCCTGCAAGGGATTGACTCCGTGACCTGGGCTCTGTCAACAAATGTGCATGCAGAAGCGGTCTGGTGGCCACCCTCAGTGGGTCACGCCTGCATCGCCCACGGCACTGTGGCTGCTTCTCTGGGGGTGGGGGCGCGGGCTCCTGCTCTCTGGTCTCGAGGTCCCCACTCGGCTTTTAGCCTTGCACATGAACTAGAAATTAGGGAGGGCCGGTGATGGCGGGGCCGCGCGGGGCCGTGCAGTCAGGTGGGCAAGGACCAGCACATGGAGGTGCCCCAGGAGTATTTTGTCTTGCCCATCCGTCATGGACATGATATGGAGGACAGGTTTGGGGATAGGACGGATTTGTCCCTGGAAATGGGAGCAGAATGAGCATGAACCCCCTGTGATTCCACCCAGGCCCGAGGTCAGCAGAGCCCGCCCAACCTCCCTTCTGCAAAAAGCAGCTAGACGGGCTCCAGGACCCGGTTCCCAGGGCTGCGTCCAGGGAGCAGCGGCCGGCTTCTGTAATAGACTGTGTTTTGTCCCAAAGGAAGAGTATTGATTGAACAGCTGAATCCTCCCAGCAGGCGCGGGTCAATCCATCCCCATTTGCTGCAACGCGGAGTATTTATTCTTTTAGTGGACGGCACTCTCTAACCCACGCCACCGTTGGGGAGTGGGTGCATTTGTTGGTCGGAGGGCTTTTCTCCCTGGCCTTCCCTCGGAGCCTCCTGTCCTCCAAACAGCAGAGAAAGTAGATGTGTGAATTGTCCACCCAGGCAAATTTGGGAGTATGGAGAGAGGAGGGGAAACAAAGACGTTCCTTACTCAGCCAAGTTCCCCTCGAAACTGATTCTTCAGAGTGAGAGACATGGAGCCAGGAGCCGTGCAAATGCAGGATGGCCCGTCATGCAGCGTTAGGGACCCAAGGGCCTTGCTCAAGGAGGCGTAGCTGGCAGATGGCCGCTCTCAGGGAGGATCTGTGTTTGGGCATCTTCCCTGGCCAGCATGGGTACTCGGGAAGCACCTGCCTTACGCTCCCACGCGAGTTCATCCCCTTGCTGCAGATGCACCACACGCCCCACCCAGGTCAGGGACGCCACACGCAGGGCCGTGTCATTTCCATGGGGTTGACTGTCCCCTCCCCAAACTCCAGGGGTCTCCACCCTGCCTTCAGATGTGCTTAACCTGCTCCAACCCCTGCCCCGGGCTTCAGCACCAGGAAGGAAGGAGGGGGAGACGTGGCACCTCCGATGTACTGGGAGGGGGCGCAGGTGTCAGCATCGGACCCAGACCACCACACCCCACAAGCACGTGCGTCCTTATTTCTGAGAGCGGCTGTCCCGCCCCCGATGGAGTCCGAGCCCCACGGGCGGGCTCCGGTCAGCGCGCGGTGTTGCTGTTGTACATTTCTGATATGATTACTGATCATTTTCTTGGCATTTAAAAGCCATTTGTGTGTCCTTTTGTGTTAACTCTTCATTCATGCACTTTTCCTGTTTGTTCTATTGGGTTCTCGATCCTTTTTTAATGGATTTGTAAGGGAACTTAAATGTTAAGATATTAACCCTTGGCGGTATGTTGAAGACACGTTATTCTCGGTTCACCATGTGGCATATGACTTTTCCTGCCCTGTGAAAAGATCACATTTTGGGGACCGCATGGTTCTGCATCTTTCCTTTCACGGCTCCTTGCTTTGAGGCCCTCCGCACTCTAAGATCATAGATAGAGATGCAGCTGTGCCCTCGAGGTAACCGTGCAAACCTCAGCCCATGTGTTCGCCTGTGCGTGGGGACAGGCCCCTGTCACCTGCCTCCGAGGACTTACCCACCCCGCATCCCACCTGCAGTGCCCTCGGTGTGTGTGGCCCAGCTCGGACACCAGCCCTGGGTGGTCAGGCAGCTCTGCAGCCTTGCGGTGGGCACCGAGGAGCTCCAGCATGCACGGGTCCCCCGGGCTCTCCAGCCAGGCACCACGTCCCCTGCTCTACTCAGGGGCCACCCCTGGTCCACCTCAAAGCTGGCCTATCCCGCATTCCAGGCCCTCAAGTGACCCCAAAAGCTCTGTTCAAAGGAGAGCGTGGACTTCTCAGAAATGACCTGTAAGGAGGTTCCAGGCCCTGGGGCGGCAGAGGGGATCTGGTTTGGACAGGAGCACCTCTCGGCTCTCTTGGTGACTGTCCACTCCCCATCAGTGCTCCGCAGGCCTGCAGAGGGAGCGGGGACGCGGCTTTGCGGTTGTGCCTGTTCATCTGCAGCACGTCCCGCCAGCTGGCCCAGCATGCAGGTGGGGGGCACACCCGAGAGACAGCAGTGACTGTCCCTCAGCCCACCCCTCCGCCACGGGCCCGCCCGAGACCAGCTGTTGCCACCAGCTCGCTGCCTGTGACAGTCCCAGCAGCAGCACCTCTGACGGCCGGGGAGCAAACTGGCGCAGGTGCCCCCCGTGTACGCATGGCGGGGCACTCAGCTCACCATGGTGGCCCTCGATGGCAGCCGACAGAGGCCACAAACACCTCCTCCCGCAGCACAGAGGGGCAGCCGGCCGTTGGCCTGCCTGCCGCCTGCCTGCCGTCCCTGCTCCGTCCACGCCCCCGGCCTGGGCGGCCCCGGGGCCTCGCACCGACCTGTCCTGGGTCATTCCCATCAGCACAGAAATACGCTGAGCCTCCTGTACCCCGAAAGGCACCAGGGAGAAACGCAAACAGAATCTGTCCACAGCCCGTCCCCCCAGACTACTCTTCTGCCCCTGTCCTACCCCAAACCAACTCCAAAGAGCGTCCGCCTCACTGACCCCGCTCCCTCCTCTCTTCTCACGGATCCTCTCCGCAGCCCTGCACCCCCCGACGCCTCGCCCTGGCCCCTCCTTGGTCAGTGTCCTGTTGGCATCGGACTCCCTCCGGGGTCATTAGGAGCCTCTCCGGACATACCCCCTTGCTTGTCCCCACCTTGCTCTCTCCCTCCTTCACGGCTTTCTGCCCAACAGGGGGCACCCCGACCTGCCCTGCCCTGTCCTTGCCCCCTCTCCCCGAGCCTCTGTTTCCGGGGCATGGCCCCCATCTCAGGGCCTTCCACACCAGTGGCATGGTGGCCGTTCCTGGTCCTGTCTGTCCAGCTGGACGTCTGCGTTCAGCCCCACTCCCTGGCCCACTCCCTGCAGGGAACGCTGGCACTGACCCTCCGGCTGTTGGGGCACAAACCTCGGTCTTGCAGCTTCTCTTCCCACAGCCAATCCACGAACAGCCCCCCCGTGGCGCTCCGGTCGCAGTACGTGTCCCATCTGCCTCCTGCCATCGCCACCCACTCCGCAGGCCGGCCTCACGGGCACGCAGCCTGCCAGGCCCCACCAAGCACAGGGCCCTGCTCTTGGCTTAGTGCTCTCTGGTTGGCATTTGGAAATTCTTCATGGTTTTTGAACGAGGGGTCTTGCATTTTCATTTTGCCCTGAGCCCCGAAAACTCCGCAGCTGGTCCCGCATGCCGGGGATAAATGACCCCCTCCCTCGTGACGCATTCGTCGCCCTCCCAGGGGATGCCCCTGCTGTCCAGGCCCAGTGCAGCCATCACAGTGGCCCTCAGAGGCCGGTGTCACAACAGCGGCCCTCTGCCCAGCCTGTCCAGTGGCTTCCCATGTAACTGAGGGAAAAGCCAAGATTCCTGCCATGACTCCACGGCCCTTCAGGGCCTGGTCTCCACCCACGTCCCCCGACTCACTCGGCCTCCCTCCCCTCCCCAGATGTGCCAGCCCCCCAACCCCAAACACACGGGTCATTGCCCCGCTCTCCCTGAGCTCCAGCGCCCTTCCCCAGCATCGCCCCCACCCACCCACCTGTGGGTCACCTGTGTTCTCCACCAGGTTGTGGCTTGGAACAGCAGAAGTTTATTCTCCACAGTTCCGGCCGTCAAAGTCTGGCATCAGTCCCACCGGGCTGCAGTCAAGGCACGGGCAGGGCCGGAGGCTGGGAGAGAACCGGATTCTCTGCCTTTGCTGGCACTTGTTGCAGAAGCCAGAGGAGGCTCACGTCTGCCTCGCTGCACGTTCCACCTGTTTCTCTTCCCCCAGTAGAATGCAAGCTAATAAGGACAGGAGTCTGGGTCTGTTCTGTTCGTGGCTGTCTTGCCCGGCGGCACCAAGAACAGTCCTGCTCACAGTAGGCACACCACAAGACGTTGTTATTCGAGCAAAGTGGAGTGGGAATGAGCCGTAAGAAAACGTGCTCAACCATAGCCTCATCCTAGTGGTGCCCACTGCAGTGGCAGGAGGCCCAGTCCCCGGCTCGCGCGTGGACACAGCCCCGGTCTGGGGCACCCAGGCTGCCAGTGGGTCGGCACGGAGGTAGCTGTCCTCAAACCGCGTTGCTGGGGATGTGGTGTGGGTTCAGTTGTGTCCCCCAAAGAGAGGTGTCAAAGTCCTAACACCTGGTGATGGAGAATGTGCCTGTTATTTGGGATGCCGTTGAGTTAAGATGAGGTCATTAGGGGGCCGAATCAAAGGTGAAGGGTGTCCCTGTAAGAGGGGAGAGGCGCTGGGAGAAGCCTGGCAGTGGAGGCAGAGATGGGCGAGGGGTCTACAAGCCAAGGGACACTGGGGGCTGTTGGTGACGGACGGAATCTGGGAGAGGCGAGGAAAGTTTCTCCTCTACAGGTTTCAGGGAGAGCACGGCCCTGCTAGTGCGTTGATCTTGGACTTCTGGCCTCCAGAATCGCTAGACACGCCATTTCTGTTGCCCTGGGCTCCGTCCGTGGCACTTTGTCACCGTGGCACGGAATACACCATCATGCAGCCCCCTGTGGGGAGGTCTGACAACACGCGGCAGAATATGCCGGCGCCAGCAGGGAACGGTGTAGGCACAAGGCTGCGGGGAAGGACGGGGCGAACCAACAATCTCTCCATCCCACCCACAGGCCGCCAGGACACGTCCAGGCAGAGAGGGGAAGACGTGCGTCCCCGGGCGCACAGCCCCCTGCCGTCTGAGAAAGGGGCTACGGTGCGGATAACACAAGTACACACACGTGTGGTTGCCTACGTTTTACAGCGTGGAAGGGTAAATTTAACAGTCTGGGAGGCGGTTATGCACGGTGCGAAGAAACAGAGTGGAGGGGCTGGTGAGGGAAGCGGCCTTGTCTGCACGGGCCCTCCTGGGACTCACTTCCGCGAATTTCAGCGCAGGATCTATGCCCGGTGGGGTATGACTCTTATGTCCTCTGGGCAAAAAGACGCAAAGCCATCAAACTGATTTTGGCGACTGTGTTGTTAGTGAGAATGTCGACCTTGTCCCTCCGAAGGCATTACACGTGTGTGTCGGAGGTGCACGGCCTCAGGGTGGGGCGCCTCAGAGAGAAGGTGAGGAACGCGCGAGAGAGCGACACAAATATAAAATGACAGAAATGACACACAAAGCTTTGAATCGGAAACGTCACTGTGAGGTTGTAGCTATTTTCTCATCAAGTTTGTGTGTGAGAGAGAGAGAGTCAGAGCAAGCACAGGGCCTGGAAACAGTGACCAGCCCCATGGCACTGCGCAGGCACCCCCGTGCACGGGCCGCCCCCCCCCCCCCCCCCGGTGCCATGAGCGATCCGCACGCACCGTTTTCCCGCTAGCAGGATCCCAGGGCTCCGGAGGAGTGCTGGGCCCGTTTGGGTCAAAAACTTTTCAGGTTGACCCTGAGCATCTGATCAGGCTGAAAGCAAGGAGCATGTGGAAGACACTAGCGTTTCTGTTAAAAGGACCCAGCCTGCCCTATCCTTCGGGAGTGGTTACATCCGCGCCCTGTATTTCCATCATTTTCCCTTTTAATCAGTTACCAGACCTTGAGTCACGCAGAGAAAAGGACATTATAAAGCTGCAAGTCTCCTTTTTTGAGGAAGCCTCTATGTGAAGCACGTTCATCCACCATCCTAAGGTGACCCCGAGAGAGCAGACTTGTGCCTTTCGGGGACGAGCCTGGGAGAGAGGGGCTGTGGGGAAAGGCAGAGGAGGAGTCCACACGATGTCCCTGTGTGCTGGAAACAGCCAGCTCAGCCACGGCACCCCTCCATCTGGGGGGCTGGGAGAGCCGTGGTGAATAGGAGGAAACAGGAGAGACCCAAAGAAGGGGGGCCAGGACACCAGCCAGGTCTGCCCTCCCTTCACCGCATGGGGGATACAGATCAGAAACCAACTATTTCAACTCGTGGTGTGCGGGCCGGGAGAAAGGGACCCACACATTTCCGTGTCTACGTAGTGCTCGCAGATTTTTTTGGAGGAATTTGTTATGAATAATTAATGTCGAGTTTTTCAGTTTTATGTAATGAAAATATTTTTTGGTGGGTCTTTTTATAGTCTTGTTTGTTGGTATGTGCTACAGAATTCAAAATGTATGCATATGCTATTTCCCTTTTTGATATGTTTTTTTTATCATACTTAAAATAAAATTCTGTACCACAAATGAAAGGAAATAACTTGGTACTTTTCGTCTATAAAGGAAGAACGCTAACTAGCAGTGCATGCATGCGTCCTTCCTGCTGGCTTGAGGACACATACTTCCTGCAAAAAACAGGCACCGAGTAGAATTTGGGGTGATGGTTGAATAGGCACATAACCCAAGACATACCACCCAGAAATCCCGGAGTCCTACGTGGTTCATGAGCCGTCACTCTTATTTGGATTGGATTCTTACTGGAAATCCAATCAAAGGAGGGAGCAGGTGAAGTGTGTGGAGGATGGGATCTCTGCTTTCCGAATAAGAGGCCAGCATGGGTTCCAGATCCCTCTGGATCTGGCTGCCTGAGTGGAGGGTCTCAAGACAAAAAGCATGCAGGGCTGACCCTGGGAGGTGATGGCTTCCTCTGCTTCAGGGACTGTCGAGAGCCCCTCCTAAGGCGTACACTCGGCATGTGTCTCACCTCTGTGCGGATGGAGGCTGACAAGGACTCTTCATCTGCCCAGACTGCATCCGGTCCTGGGAGAAGCCACAAGCCTGCAGGTCTGGGCAGCCGTGGCTAGTGGCTTGCACACGCTGCCCAGTGACCCGTGGCGTGTTGGGTGTGGGCGTGTCCGGGGCCCACATGCCCCTGGTGCGGCGTGTGTCCTCGTTTCTGGCACTTGGCCTCCGGCTGCCACATGCGGAGGCAGAAGCGGGAGGACAGCAGAATGGGCTGCCAGGCGTGTGGGGAACTTGCATGTCCTCAACCGCTTTTCTAGAATCTTCCACCCTTAGCTCTGAGTTGCGAGTCTGAGGGCGAGTGACATCACTGTCAGCTCCCAGCTGTTCCTATTCTCCATGGGAACCTGCAGGTGGGAAGTTGCTGGGCTGTGGCCTTGTGGTGGCTCCGTCTGGGCACATCTGCCAAGTGTCCACCATGGCGCGTCTGCGTCCCCTCCTGCCCGGGGGTCCCAGAGGAGGACAGGACTGGGGAGCCTCCGAAGACCTATCCCAACAAAGCTACAGACCCGATAGGGTGACCACAGTCCCCTCACAAAGGACAGCAGGAAGATGCACAGCTGGGACTCTCCTGATGGGAGCAGGTGTTTACCAGGCCGAGAAGATGAGGCATTCCTTGTTTGGTTAATGAAACCCTCGGAGAGGTTATGTATAGATATAGCCTTCGTGTGAGACCTGGCTTAATTATAACCACTGGGATTTGCCCAGGATGGAGATGTGCCGGCCATTGCCTCTCCTTGCCTAATTCCCAGAGGCCACGTCCTCGGGACCACGGAGCGGCTTCTGGGAGAACCCAGGTCGGATCTTCTCGGCCTGGCCCTGGAGAAGGTGGGCCACCGAGGAGCCAGGGACTTTGCAGAGGGACGCAGCATCCGTGGACTGGACTGGGGACGTGGGAAAGGCCAAGGGGCCATGGGAATGTGACCTACGCGTCCCCATCGGAGATGGGCTTTGGACAAACTGAAAATTCATTCATAAGAGAGCGATACAGTTTTAAAAAAAAAAAAAGAAAAGCATTTCTCAAAAGGACACAGCTTGCAGGTGCACCCACTAAGTGGATGATGAGACATTTGGGGCCCTGAAACAACCGTAGACACCAAAACGACTGATACACACCAAATACGTGGGGACTAATGAGCTCAGAGCTAAGCCGGGAAGACCATCCTGGTCCTTCTGGACGTGAGTGAACACCGAGGGGAGCCAAGCATCCCTCTTCCCTTTCCTGTGGGGCCCAGCCTCAGTGGGAACAGAGCTGGAGGCTGATGACACCCTGGCTCCCCGGCACCCCGGTGGGGTACAGACTGACCCAGGCCGTGCTCAGCAGTGCTGCCGGACCCTCGGGAGGAAGGCTGATGGGTGTGTGAGCACAGACGGGGCTGACGCCATCTTGGCCCCCAGGACGGGACAACGAGACGTCATGTGCCCCCTCCCAGGCAGTGTGGCAGGAAGTGCCCAGTCCCCTGCCCAGGGCTCTTGTGGGGACTCTGGGTCAGAGGACGGTCCAGGAAGGACAGAGGATAGAGGGGCATGAGATGCAGTCAGCAGACTCCGGGCTTCAGGGGACCCCAGGGGATGAGCGATCCCATTCCTTCAACCAGAGACAAAGGCAAGAATACCACCCAGCGGGGGGTGGGGAACACCTACGGACTTGGGGGGCAGCCCAAGCAGCAGAGGCTGGTGCTCCCATCCGGGTCAGGCGAGGCTCTCTCCCCGGCCTGTGTGCTCACCTGGCGGAGAGCGAGTGAGCGATCAAGCAGGATCTCTGGTGTCTCGTCTCATGAGGGCACTAATCCCGTCACGGGGGCCCCGCCTCATCAAACCTGATCACCTCCCAGGGTCCCACCTCCTCACGCCATCACCTTGGGGTTAGGGCTTCAACATATGAGCTTGGGGGATGGGGGACAAAAACAGTCCGTCTAGAACACCTACGTGTTGAGGGATTCCCCAGAAACCTGTCGACAAATCAGTGCGGACTTTGGATCCTAATTCAAGTGTACGCACAGCAGAGAAATTTCGGAAACATCGGGGAAATGTGAGCACTGTCTGTCAGATGACAGTGTGAGCCTCCGTGGGCCGGGCCTCCCCGTGTCCCCTGCCACGCCAGCGGATACCAGCGGTCCCCTCCCCTTCCCAGCGGCTCAGACTCCGACTTCAAAGCCCCACCACTCACTGTTCCTTGACCCTGAGGGACAATGTCCCCCCGAGCGTCAGCTTCTCATCTCAGCGCTGCTTGGTGCGGTAAGGCTCCCAGCTCCCGGGAGGCAGAGATGGCGCTCGCCGACTCGAGCAGAGACCGCGTGCGTGGGCCTCGTGCACGCCGCTCTGGGGGCCAGCCTCCCCGTCCCCTTGCCTGCCTGGGCGACTGGCCCCAGGCAGGTGCCCTCTGTGCCGTGTGGCCTGGGGCGGGAAGGAACCTGCGAGGTTTGTGCTAATGGGCCAGGGGTCCACGTTTAGGTCAGAATCCGAATCCTGAGGGCTGGCCCCCAGACCCCGTCACCCCGCAGCTAGAACCCCGTCCACAGTGTCGTCCTCCTCTCCTGGCGGCCCTTTTCCTCCAAAGGGACGCAGCACTTCCCGGCCCCCGGGGTCCATATGAGGGCCAGCACACAGACAGGGCGAGAAGTGCAAAGGGTCTCCTTCGCGGAAGGCTGCGGTCCGCCGTCTGGGCCGCCGAAGACTGGCCAGCCCCAGAGACAGGTGGGAGCCTCATCCCTGAGAGCAATGAGAGGGCAGGCACTGTTGGGACCCACAGGTGTGCACACAGGTGCACAGGTACGTGTGTGCGCACGCAGGAGTATGAGCAGGTGCTTGTACATACACGTGCGTGCCCAGGTGTGTACGCCCATGCGTCCCAGGCAGAGAGGAGACCGTACAGGACTCCACTCTGGCCCCGAACTTTTGCTTCCTGGCAGCACCACCATTGAGGGCTTGGCTCTGGTGCCGGGATCAGCTTGAGACCCTCTGGTCCTCCTCACCCCATCCTTTCCTGTGGCCAGTGGGACAGACTCCCAGGGGATGCGTAATATACGGGATGGATGCACCAAGCTCTTAGCCACGGAGGCTCCCTCCCACCGTCCTTCCCCCAGGAGGCGAGTCCCTGGCCAGCTGAGAATCCTGCGGTGACTATTTAGGCCAAACCTTGGGTTGTCCGAGGTGTGCACCCCAAATACTCATTCCTGGGGGAGCCTTCTCCAGACACAGGGGGTGGGGTGCTCGTGGCTTTGGGGCAGGTAATACCCCACCACCCCTCCAGCAGCATCTCTGTCCGCTCTGATCCCAGCCGTGAGCGGGGCTGGGCGCCGGCAAGGCTGATTAATTCTGGACACTGCAGTGTAGCCCGGGAAGGTAAGCCAGCACAAGGAGGCAGAGTGGTTTGCAAATCCAGGTCAAAGAATCCATTTATTGATCCAAGAACTGCCTTTTACTTGCCCTCCCATCAAAAATCCTTCCCTTTCTTTGTCCTAAAAGGTCGGCCGGGGTCTCTGAGGACAGGTGAATTCCACTCTGCCCGCTGCCCCACATCCACCTGGGGTTCGCTCCCCTGGCCTCTGCCCGAGCTCCTAGCCGGCCTTGCTCCGGCCTGGCTCTGATTGCCTGTAGCCCGGATGTGAGTTCTCTCCCCTCCTCTGCTCTGTCTGTGTGCCTGCCTCCCAGGGCTCCACACCTGAGGGTCCTCCCCGGACCCCAGCCACTGGCTGTCCCTGCTTATCAGCCTGAGCCTCACCCCCGCTTCTCGGTGGTGACCACTAGCTGGTCCCCCCCACACAGTGATGCTCATTCCTTCACGAGCCATTCATTTAATCACCATCGTGTGCACCGGACAAGATGAGATTGAGGGTGTTCTTGGTGAGACAGGAAGGGTCCCCACTGGGCTGGAGGCTGGGGTCCAGCTTGGGGCACGTCGGGCTTCATTGGCCATGTGACAGGGGACACTTCTAGCTTCCTCTGACCCAAGCATCCTCTCCCTCAGATGGGATAATGGAAAGATAAAAAGTTAATCCTTCCCCATCTGGGGAAGAAGAGTCCAGGAGAATACACTGAATCCCAGGAGAGGCATGAGAACAGCAATGAGCAAAACCCCCCAAACAGGCAGCGAATAGCACGTGTGGCCAGGCTGAGGAGGTCCGGAGCCCTGCGTGCGGGGCAGGTGCTCCGTGGTGCGGCCGCCGTGGACAATAGCACACGCCCCCCTCAGAGCATCAGAACAAAAGCTGGCGTGCAAGCCTGCCGTCCCACGTTTGTCCTCAGGAGAATCCTAGCAGTGCCTCGCGTGGACCCTGGCACACCCACGTCCATGGCAGCAGGATCCACAGCAGGGGAAAAGTGGGTGCGCACCCCGGTGTCCAGCGCTGGGTGATGGTTGGACGACATGTCTACCTGACGTGTGGGAGTTTCGGTGAGTCTGTACACGGGAGGCCCGGGCCCGCCCTCGCTCGTGGTCACTCCCGTAGCGGCTCCACGGAGGCTGCGCGTGGACCCAGGATGCACGAGCGGGACGGGGGCGGGCGCTGGGAAGGGCACCCGGAGAAATAAAGTCCTGTGGTGCAAGGTCACCTTCCTCTCGCATGCTTTGAGCGGGCCCAAGAGAGAGGCTAACACGTGACCAGCCCCGTTCCCAGGAGGCCTGTCCTGTCATGAGGACCTCGTCCCCTGCAGCCTGGACGTCACCCCAAGAAGTGACACGAGTGGCCCTCATCTTCCTCGTCCATGGGGTTGCCGACTGCCAGGCTCTACACCCAGCGCCCACCGCGGGCCTGCCTGTCCCGGGTCACGCCGCGCAGGACAGAAGTCCCAGGAGGACCGGGTCCCCCCGGCACCACTGAGCCCATGCATGGGGCCGGTGTGGTGGGGCACCTGGCTGATGTCGCCCTTGGGGTTCCCTGGTCCCCAGACGCCTCTTCCTTCTGGCAGGTGGTTTGGGTTTTGTGGGCGCCGTGTGTCCCTGCCCTGCCCGCTGCTGGAGCACTTCACACCCGCAATTCCAGAGTGCTGTTACATGCAGGACGGGAGCCCAGTGCCCCGATCTGAGCCCATGAAAGGACAAACTGTGTGGGCTTGGCGCGGCAAACTCCCCAGGCTGTTGGGGGAGAGGTGAGGAGATAAAGTGTCTTGCCTGCCAGAGGCAGACGGCCCCTGAACAGCACCGGCACTGGCTGTCCCACGACGGTGGCCGGGATGCCAGGTGACGTGGGGGCCTGGTCAGGACCTGACCCCCATCTGGTGGGCGGGGGGAGTGCTCCCACTGCGGCAGGAGGTGTCCCTTTAGCAGGGCAGGGGGGAGGGGAGGACCTCAAGGTGGACGTAGCCCCCACCCAGGAGGGACGGCAGAGGTGGGGTGAACCCAGGCCCGCGCACACACAGGACACCCCGCGTCTCTCGTGTGCCCCACACACTCGCCACGGGACGAGCCCGCCAATTCCCCAGACAGAGAATTCGATTGGCCCCCCTCCCACTGGCCAATATTGTCTGCCTCCGAGTGGTTGTCCATTCTCGGCCCACTTGGCTCTTGCAGGAGGCTGTTGGAGAGGAGAATCAGGGGCCTAGCCCTGTGTCTTCTAGAAGCTTCTGGCAGAATCCCGGAAGTTGCTTTGAGGTGGGCCCGGCTATCTCTATCAGGAGGCAGATTGGCTGCAGCAGCTGGAATAGGAGTGTCAGGCACAGGTCTTTGGAGCAAAAGCTCCCCAAAGTGGGGGAGGCACAGGGGGGTGAGGGGCTCGGGGCACCCCAGAGCTGGCGTCCCTGCACCCCGGGACTCTGTGCTATGGGCGGAGGTCAAGGTGCTCACCTAGAAAGGGTTGGACTTGACAGAGGCAGCATCCATGCATGTGTGGGGTCCCGGTGAGGGCGAGGGCATGGGTTTGCTGGTCACAGGGCAGGAGCAGCAGAGCTGAGTCTGGGGACTGAGCAGCCTCACGGTTCGGGCCCTGACACCTCCATGCCCCCGCCCAGGGCCAGGCTGGGGTGAAGAGCAGGAGAAGGGGTTCCAAGGCAGGCACCCCCCCCTCCACAGACCCTGACCTGGGCAGCGCTCTGGAGTCTCTGGGGCCCACAGCCCCTTGTCATTGGGACCTAGGCCATTTGCACTGCAAGGTGGATGCTGCAAGGGACAGCTTCTCACCTGGATGTGTGAGCATGTCCACTGGCATTGCTAAGGCTGCCTGGGAGCAAGCCTTCCGGATGGGCCCTTGCAGATCTTTCCTGCCAAACTCAGTCTCCTGCACCTCCTCCCCAGTGTGGGGAACGCCCAGCTCCAGCCCTGCTCTTCTCTTAACCTTTGTCCAAACTCACCCAGCTGCCCTCTCTGCCTACAGGTGCTAAGCGGCTGTCACACGGGGGACCGGGTACGCTGCCTGTCCCACATCTGGCCCGAGTCGCCCGAGGAAGGAGGTGACCAGCTCCGGGGAGAGGGGGAGGGATTGGGGCAGGTACAGGTGTCACAGCCCATGGGAAGCCAGTGGGGTTCCACAGGGAGGGAGAGCAGGTTGGCTGAGGGCTTCTCGGAGGGGGCAGCCATGTGGAGAAGCCCGGCAGAGAGGGTTGCGTCTGTTGGCCAGTCGGGGCAGCGGTGGGGGACTGCAGAGCGTCTTATCTCCGTGCTGACATCTGGGACTTACCCTTGGAACCTTCTGGAGACAATATTCGTGCCCAACTAGATTTCAGGCAGGCATGCCGTGGGGTCAGAGCGCAGAATTTTTTCTTGGAAAAGATCTCGTGGTGCCTTTCAAAGCACAACCTATTGCATTTTTGAACCCATTTGCCACCAGCAAAGCCACTCCAGCCGACCTTCTCCCTGGGGGCAGCGCCAATGGGAAGCATCCCATTTCGACTGCCCAGAGTGATGCGGGGCAGACACAGGATGGGGCAGCTCCAACCCAGAGTCACGTTCAAACACAGTGTGCGCAGATCCTGCCACGGCGAGTGCCAGGGCTGACGGATACCCACCGCCACTCCCTCCGAGTCCCAGGAGGGCTCGGCATGTGCACAGAGGACGTACGGAACCAGATCGCCCGAACCTTTCCTGGACGAGGCTGCTTGTGGCAGAAGGCTGGCCAAAGCCCATCCCTGTGCGTCTCCAGCGGCCAAGAGACGCTCAGGAGGAGGGCACCCTGGCGCCACGCTCTGGGATTTCCAGACCGTGGAGTGACAACGCAGCATCACGTGTCCCGAGCCTGTCCACGTGGCCCTGGGCAGGGACAGGCCGTTCTCCTTGGAGGGAAGTCGCCATGCGCTGCCTGCCCTTGCAGGAGTGAGGGTCAAGTAGCTACGACATTATTCGGGTTTCTTCTGCAGCTGTGTCTCTTTTCCCCAGTTTATCGGTTGGTTCTGTCATTTCTTGGGTCTGTGTGGCCTCATGCATATTTATTTTACGCTTGGAGATACAACCAGATACTGCTCAGCTGCAGGCACCGCCCTCAAAGCGCCAGCCAGGGCGAGGCTTGCTGGGGGGGGACAGGTCTCCGGACTCACGCCACCTCTAAGCCCCGCAGCTGTGGTTCACTCAGACACCAACCCCTCTCGCTTCCACAGTGAAGGGAAGTTTTCCCTCCGTCCCTGACCCGCCACCTCTACACGCCGAGCCTCTCCCAGGGATGCCCTCTCCCTGCCCCGCCCTCCCTGCCAGGACCCGGCCCCGGAGCCCCTGGGGCGAAGCTCTCTGGGACCCTCCAGGCCCACAGCAGCTGCTCCGTAAAATGCACGTTGGCTTCGCGGAGACGGGGCAGCACACATTTGTCAGAAGTTCTGGGAACAAACGCCCTTCACGGCTCTTTAAAAATGCAGAGCCAGTGTCAGGGAAGGCAGTGCTGGCCGACACCATCTCTGCGCTTGCTTTGAAGCATGTAGGTCAATATTTCCATTTCACAAAGGCGGCCGCCCGTTGCTGTTGTTATTAAGCGGGGGGTGGAGAGCAGGTCGTAGGCCCTGACCATGGCCAGCCGGGGGAGGGGTGCTCCCTTTGGAAGCACAAGAATGAGCACGAGGCCCCAGTTAGCAAGGGCAGCCAGGACACTCTCTGCAAACAGGAGGGAGACGTACGGGCCAGGCTCCAGGCTAGAAAGTGCACCCAGGGCTGCTTTCTGTGCGGGGACCCCCGAAGGGCTGAGGGGCAGAGGACGGAACAGCAGATCCTGCCCACGTGGTACCAGAACCATGCCAGGCAGGGGCCGTAGCAAAGGTTCAAGCTGTTGACGGTCTTCCTGATTTGAGAGTAATACACAACCCTGGTAGAATTTTAGAAAATACACACATGGTGTAGAGACAAGAACGAGCTAGTAATCTCACCCAGCAGCCTGTGCATGGCTGCTGTGGACTAAGGGGGCGTGAGCCACACCAGGTGCCCAGGCACCATCTCCTGGTCCTCCCCAAACTGTGCAAGGTTTCCTTAACCTCCCTGGCCTTGAGGTACCAGTGAGGAGACTCAGGACTAGGCCGGGGAGGCACCCCGGTCGCAATCAGACACCCAGGAAGGTGTGCGGAAGGCTAGATTGCAGCCCACCCCTGCGGACCTTCACCAACTCAGCCCAGGAGGCCTCCGGGATGCCTGCGCTCAGAGCTCGGCACACCCTGTCTGGTCCTTTCCCTGCCGTGTGTGCGTGTATGTGCACATGTGTCCGTGTGTACACGTGTGTGCATGTCTGTGTGTGCATGTGCATGCCTATGCACGCGTGCATTTGTACACGTGTGTGCATTTGTACACGTGCATGCATGCGTGTGCCTGTGTGCATGCCTGTGCACGTGTGTGTGTACACATGCGTACATGTGTGTGCCTGTGTGCATGCCTGTGCGTGTGTGCGTGCATTTGTACACGTGCGTGCACGTGTATGTGCCTGTGTGCGTGCGCATGGCTGTGCGTGTGTGTGTGTTATGGAGCTGAGATCACCCTGCATATACGTCACAGATGTAATACCCTAACATCACTCCCAAAGATCACAGTGCTGGTGAGGGGTTCTGGGTGTGACCGTCTCTGACAGCTTCCTCCTGCCCCGCCTGCACTCACTGAGATTCCACACACCCTGAGACTTCCTGGCCACCTCCCTGCCCAAGTACAGGCGCTCGTGGTGAGTCTGCGGTGGAAGGACGAGGCCGGCATTTTCCCGGGAAACCCCTCAGTCCTCACGTGCCAGGGAGTGAACTGGCAAATGCTTCGGGAAGGGGTGCACAGCTTCCGCCTCCGAGCCCTGCTTCCCAAAGTGTGTGTGCACCTGCCCCTGGGGCCGAGGGAGCAGCGCTAGGCCCTGGGACCCGCGGGCACCTTGGAGTGGGTGAGGCTGCAGGGAGGGCCCCTGCGGGGAGAGAAGCACCATCTCCTCAGAATGAAGACAGGGGCGTCTCAGGGTCTCCAGAAAGGACGTGTTCCCACCATCAGATCAGGGGTGCGGCATGAAGTTCAACTGCCTCTAGGACTAGGAAGACATTGCTGCCCACAAGCCCTGGTTCCCCAGGCAGAGGGGCCCCCTAGGGGCATCCGGGCAAGGGCTGGCTTTGTCCTGGGAGCAGGGAGGAAGAGGAGGCCCTCGCCAGCCCTCTCTCCTGGCCGCAGGGAACCCTCCCCCCAGGGAAGAAGGGGCGACCAGACAAAAGCATCCCAGGGGCAGGGCCTTCAGCAGAGCAGGGGAGCTCTCCCAGGGCGAGGGGGAGCGTGTACGGTTCCGACTCCCCTGCTCGTCAAGGTGGTTTCTGAGACGCCCCTGGCTCTGACCAGGAGGCCAGGGCCACCGCCGCCCCCGCCTTCACCCTGTCTTGCCAGCCCAGCTTTGGGGTGTGGCGGGAAGTGGGCGGAGGGCTCCCAGCTGAGCCTGAGTCAGAGACGCAGGTTGAGGACCGGGAAGACCAAGAGAGAGGGCCGGGTGTTGGGGTCCCGGGAGGGGTGGAGGGCTGTGGGGGTGGGCAGGGATCGGGCCTGGGACCCCAGTGCCAGGGCTCCATCCTGGGCACATGTTAGGCCTTCTCTCTGCCCCTAGGGTTTCCCGCCTCTTCTTCATGGTGGAAGCCATCATGCCTCCCGTGTGCGTCTCCAGGGCCTTCTGCAAGAATGAGATGAGATGAAGGATGTGTAAGTGCTTTTGTGAGCCATCAAGCACCACACCAATGTGAGCTAATATTACTATTATTGCCATAATTATTGTTATTCCAAGTGCACAAGGATGACAGATGGCCTGCCGGGGGAGTCCAATCTGCCAAGAAACCCTCATATTTCAGCACCAAAATGCTTTGAAATCCACGGAGGAAAGAGGCTTATAACCAAAGGCATTTGATTATCGTCATATTTGAGTGAATGCACGTAAGACCTAACTTCATACAGGAGAAAGTCATCCACAAAAAATTAAGTCGGGATTTCCCCCATCCCTTGCCGTACTCAGACTCTGAGTTCAAGAGTTAAAAGTGCGGCACGCAGTCAGAAAGAGGCTTTCTGCAGCCGGCAAACCACCCTTTCCCCCTAATAAGATCGAGCTTAAGAGAAGGGAACTATGAATTATTACTAATGCCCTTCCAAGCCCAGCTCCCAGGGGCTGCTCGCGGGTGTCCTCGCCACCGCCCTGCCTGGTGACCGCAGGTGCCTGGAGCCACAGTTGACGGGGTCTGAGCCGCAGGGCCAGGCTGTGGGTTGGGTCCTGGGACGCCCACCACCCATCTCAGAGCCCGAGCTGAATGCTCTCTCCCCGCCGTGTGTCCAGCCCGACCACGCAGTGAATCCTCAGGTGGGCATCTGGGGCCACAAGAGACCTCCATGGCCTGGGACAGGTGTTCACAAGCGCCGCCCACCTCTGTGGATTTGAGCTGAACTGGTTCCGGGGATCAGGCAGCTGCTGTGGAGAGTGTCACACCACGTTCCAGCAGTACCATGCAGACGGGTCACTGAAGGGTTAGACCAGCGGGGGCACTGTGACCGGCCCCCAGGCGCCCACCAGGAAGCCCAGCCAACCCCTCGGTGCCCACTGCCGCCGTCCGCCTCAGGTCTGCTGGAGCCATGGGAAGGTGAGTAGCTGTTCAGAACTCTGCCTGAACCACACCTGGACCACAGCCCCAGCCCTGGACTCGGGGTGCAGCAGGCTGGCTTGCACTGGGCTCCCAGTGCTGCCCAGACTTCTCTGGGCCTTACTTGGGGGCACCAGCCTCCTGGCTCATCAGCTGTCCGTGCCTGCAATTGGGAAGCCCCCAGGCCATCGGGACAAGACAGACGTCCGCTCGAGCCCCAAGAGGCTCCCCGCCAGAACAGTGTTGGCAACAAAGCCCCACAAGCTGGGGGCTTGATCAACGGGAATTGATTATCTCCCAACTGTGGAAGGTACAAGTCTGAAATCATGGTGTCGCAGGGCCGAGCTCCCTCCGGAGGCTCCAGGGGAGGGTCCTGCCTGCTTCTCCCAGCTCCTGGTGGCCCCGGGGTCCCTGGGCTGTGGCCGTACCTCCCAGTCTCTGCTCCCTCTGCCCGTGGCTTCTATTCTGGGTCAAATGTCCCTCTGTCTCTCTCTTATAAGGGCCCTTATGCTAACACCAGGGCCACCTGGATAATCCAGGATACCCGCCCCAACTCCACACCCTCAGTCACACCTCAGAGGGCCCGTTTCCACGCGCTGTGGCATTTACAGGCTCCAGGGATTGGGACGCGCTATGGGCGGGCGTCACAGCCAGGCTGGGCCGACCCCATGAATGTCGAATCCTGAAGCGAAAACGCAAACCCCCGACAGAGCCCCAGTGCATATTTCTCTGCAGCCATTTTTCAGTTTAATTGGTTTGAAATGGATTTGGCTGGAAGGGACATCCCAGGTAATAAATTGATTTAATAACCCCTCACCATGAGAGTATCGCACACTGGCTTCTGGAGCCGACACACATCCGTTACCTCTGCAGCTCTCCGCGAGCCGCGCAAGGGGCTGGGCGCAGCGCGTCCCACCTGCCGGATGAGCCCCCTGAGCCAGCGGGGGAGGACTCGTCGTGGGGCAGGGGCGAATGGCAGTCCCGGCTGGGACCCAGCAGCCTGCCCCCAGGCCAGCGTCGTCCCCAGGGATGCACCCTCCTCTCCTGACTGCGTGGATTGGATTTCTTTCCAGTGACGCCCCATGGGAGGCTTAACAGAGAGCACCACAGCTCCGGTGACAAGGGTGTCTGAACACCTGCCAGGACCTGCCCAGGAAGGGGCCGCCCCTCCGAGCCCCGAGCCGGATCTCCCACACACAGGCCCATCCACAGGTGTCTACCTTCAGCCCAGAGCACCGCGGACGGCCTGGGACCTGGAGATACAGCTCCCTCCGGACATGTCCTCTTGAGCATCCTTCTTAAGGGGTCAAGGGCCAGCCCGCGGCACCTGGCACCCCAGCCCGCTGGGGCCGCTGCCTTCCCTGGGACAGGCCCGCGTGTGGGGGCTGCAGGTCTGCAGTACACAGCCCGGGCTCCCGCCCCTGCACTTTGATGGGCCCGGTCCCCCGGATCGACTTAGGGGAGGCTCGTTCCTCCTCCAGCGAGGAGGGGCCGTGGATTTGGACTGGAGGAAGCGCTGCTGGGTATGCACGTCTGAGAGGCTGTAATTTCCCCGCTAAGCGGTAGAAAGTGCCCCCCAGGAAAAGGTCGTTTGAGAGGGGAGGTTAGAAGCACTTGCAACCCTTCTTCTCTCCCTGGAGGGTCTCCTGGCCCCGAGTGAGGGGCCTGGGCAGGAAGACGACCGGCAGCCCCCGGTCCTTGTCCACCTCACTCACACTGAGGGGGACGGTGACCCAGGACCGTGTGGACAACATAGGTTTCCGCGGCAGAGAGAGAGGCTGCAGGACGGTCTGGAGTTGCTTTCTGGGTGACACTGGTGGGACCCTTTGACCCGTCTCTCTGGTGACCTCAGTTGTCACCTGCTGGCCACTCAAGGACCTGACAGGGTCCCCAGAGAGGGAGGTGGCCCTTGGTCTGACAGGATCAAAAGGCAGCCCACAGGAGGCTCTCCGTGAACGAGGACGGCGGGGCTGTGCCCAGTCTTGTCTGGGAAGGGTGGCTGCTGAGAAAGGCGGGGACACGTGGGCCGGTTCCAGGGACCCTGTCACCCCAACAACACAGTTTAAAGAGCACACGACTCACAGGGCGACAGACGCGGCCCGCACTCCTTCCCCCCGGGCGCGTGCTCCCGCAGCCAGGTCCCACGGCTCCGGACGCTCGTTAGCTGAACCGCGCAGGGAGCACCGTGAATCCCTACCCGTGCCGTTAGCCACCATCACTCCCCGCCATCTGGGCCCCACATTCAACCCTTCCCGCCTGGCACCGCCAGGACATGGCCTCGGCGGTGTGCACGCTGGCCTGGCCACGCCAGGCAGGGACCTGGGGAGTACAGAGGGCCGCTCCTGGGGACGTCTCGGCAAATCAGTGAGGGGAGGATGCGTGTCGGGGCCCAGCTGTCAGCAGAGCCGGCTTCTCCTCCTGGTAGCTGCTTCTTGGAGAATCACTGATGCTTTCCCTTCTCTGCTCAGATGCCAGGCAGCGCTTCCTAAATGCTGCTTGCCTCGCTCTGACCACAGGGCACGCGTGCTGCTGAGCCTGGGCACCGCGGGGGCACAGACACAGAGGCACGCGCCACCCCCCCAAGCCCCGGGCCACCCCCAGATCTGCCCCCCCAGTTCCTAAGCTTTCTGTTGGTGTCACCCTAGCTGGCTCCCCCTGGAGCTCCACCAGCCCCCCAGGAGGGGGGATCCAACCCTGGCCCTGGGGACGCCGAGCCGGAGGGCGTTGACGTCTGCCAGGCGGCAGGTGCATCCTCACGAGGCCTGCAGCTCTCATCTCCGGCTCCTTGTTCCCACAAGGTCTGTGAGGAGAGGAACCCCGTTGTCCACGCTCGTGCTCCAACCCCTCGCCCCTGGCCTCAACCAGCCCTTCTCAGTCCGGGCCGTCAGCCAGCGTGTGCTCCTATCCTAACCATGCTGCCGGGCACTAGGCTGTCCCGAACCTGGTTAGCCTTGCACCCACCACCAAAGGGTTAAGCCCACGTAGGCAAGTGGCAGCTTCCCGGGGCTCCCTTTCCGGGCTCCTCTGTGAAGGTGGGCAAAGGCAGCTGCTCCCCCCAACCTCGCCGCTGTGCTGGGGTTCCCCTGGCTGTGGGGCTCTGCTTGGAGCAGAGCTCAGGGCTGCACTGACTCTCTCCCCTCCTGCAGTGGCGCACATAGAATCTGGCTGGCTGTTTTTAACATGTGCTTGACGCACATTTTTTTCTCCTCTAACAGATGCCTGGGGCGCTTCCAGCTTTAGGCTCTTCTGAATCCTGCCGCTCCGAGCGTTCCTGTATGGATTTTGGGTGGACAGTTTGTTTTCGTTTCTCTTAGGTGGAGACGCAGGAGTGGAACTGCTGGGCCATGTGGCTCAACTTCAAATCTAGCGGAGTCCTGGACTCGGGCCGCTCCGGGCCCCGCCCGCGCCCGTGTCTGAGGCCGGTGGGGATGACCCGCCCCGCTGTGCCAGCAGGCTTCTCCCCTGGGACTGGAACCGGAGCCACCTTGGGAAGGAGCGGAGGCAGGGGCTCGCAGGTGGCTGTCCCGTCCCCGGCTGCTCGCAAACGTGTGCGCAGGCCCTTCGAGCGGCCACTGCCTGCCCCTGCCCCAACTGTGGGCAAGGTGGCCAGCGGGAGGTGGAGACCTCTGTCCCACCGCGGTGGCCCCTGGACCCCGGGCAAGCCTCACCAACGGGACAGGAAGCCGGCACGTTCCGGCATCCGCCCTGGGCCCTCACACGGAGGCCCTGTGAGGTGGCGAGCACAAAGCAGGGAAGGAGGGTCCTCACACCCCTGAGCCGTCTGTGCCTCCCCGGGCGGCCAGAGCCCCGCGCCCGACGGCAGCTCCAACCACAGGCTTACTCCCTCCCGGTTCAGGGGCTGGGAGCCCAGGGCAGGGTGTGGGCAGGGCTGCTGCCTCCTTCCTGGGCCTGCAGGTGCCACCTGCCTTCCTGCGGTGACTCCGCCCAGCCTTCCTCTGTGTGCCGTTGTCTGGGATCCCACTTGGTGGCCCAGGTTCTTCTGGTGAGGACACCTGCGGGATTGGATTCGGACGGGCTCTAAGGACCTCGGTTGGACTTATTACCTCTTTTTTTGTTTGTTTGTTTAAGATTTTATTTATTTATTTGGGAGAGAAAGAGAGCACGAGAGGGCACAAGTGGGGTGAGGGGCAGAGGGAGAAGCAGGCTCCCCGCAGAGCAGGGCCTGAGCCGGAGGCAGACGCTTCACCGCTTCACCGACGACGGAGCCACCCGGACGCCCAGACTTACTGGTGACACGCTGAGGTCCTGGGGGTCAGAACTTCAAGACGGGGGATCTGGGGGGCAAAATGCAGTCCGTACACAAACCAAACCCCCAAGTGGCTCTGGGACTGCTACCTAGGGAAGGGCCGCGTTTCTGAGAAGGAAGAGGATTCTGGAAGAGACCCCTGGAGGCGCAGAGGGAGGGAGGGAGGGAGGGGGCGCGACACCGCCCGAGAGAGCGCACACACCTGGCACCTGGCTTTGGACGCCCGGGGTGGGGGTGGGGGGCTGGACCACCGGCCTTTCTAGACCCAGGATGTGAGAGAGCAGCACTCGCTGCTGGCAGCCCCTCCCTTCTTGTCCAATTAAGGGCTGTGAGGAAACAGAGGGCTCCCTCCTTCCTTCAGCCCCAGCCCCTCCTTTGTCACTGTAATTAGTCAGGGCTAGCCAGGCATCGACAGTGCCGTTATTAGCACTAAATCAAGCACCCGTTTTAAGATGTAGGCCCCCTGAAAGTGACGAACGGCAGCACTGAGAAATAAATATTTGAAAAGGGCAGGGAAGCCATGAAACCGCACACAGCTTCATCAGCCTGGATTCCGGCGCCACGCGGCTCCATCCCTGACGTCTGACCCACGTCACCTCCTCGGAGCCCGAGGTCCAGGCAGGGGCCCTGGGAGAGGGAGGCCAGGGGGCAGAGGGCGCAGGGGGCAGGGGGTGCGGGGGGACAGAGGGTGAGGGTGAGCAGGTGCAGGGTCGCCCGTCCCGGAGACAACAGCCGGCACCCCCATCTCTCCGTTCCCACGTCTGCCAGACGTCGGGCACACCAGCCACAAGTGGGGCATCTAGAGGCCGTGGGGAGCCAGCTATGACAACCTCTCGGGACAAAGCCCTCCTCGGAGCCCCCCTGCCCCCTGCCCTCGAGCCTCTGCTGGACGCAGAGGACAGCCCCCTTTGTCCAAACCGCCCCCCCAGCCACGTTCAGTGGACACGGAAGTGAAGGGGCCGCTGTGTGTCTCGCTGCCCTCTCTCTTCCCGCTGCCACGCTGCCCATCACTGACTCCCCACTGTGGGGGAGGGCCACAGTCGAGGCTGCCAGCCCCACTGCCCAGAGGCCGGCTTCCCCGGGCCAGAGAGGCAGGCGGGGGTCAGTGGCCCGTGGCTGCTGTGACAAGTCGGCACGACAGCAGGGACCCCCTCTCTCAGTCTGGTGGCCAGAAGTCCCAGGTCAAGGTGCCAGAGGCCTTGGGGAGGGTCTGTTCCTTGCCTCTTCTGGCTGCCAGCTTGTAGACCCATCCCGCCGGTTTGTGGCTGTCCACCCGTGGCCGCTTCCCTGTGTGTGTCTGCTGCTCTCACGGGTCAGACTCCCCGTGTGTCCCTCTTCTGTCCGGGCCCGTCATACTGGATTCGGGCCACCCTCCTCCAGTGTGGCCTCCTTCTGACTAGTGACACCTGCAGTGGCCCTGTGTCCAAAGAAGGTCACAGCCCAGGGCCCTGGCAGCTGGGACAGGCTACAAGGCCACACGGCACTGGGGGCCAAGGTCGAGCCTCATGCTGCAGAAATATGTCCCAGCCCTTTGTCAAAGATGACTCTTCTCTTGGCTTTTTCTCCCCTCTCGGCAGCACAGCGAGGGCTGACGTTCCGTTGTTGACGTCCTTCCCGCCCTTCCCTGGCTCCTGTGGCTCCCGCGCCCCTGTGGGTGGGGGAGGGGGCAGCCCTGCCCCCTCACGCCCCCCGCGCACCCCCCTTCCTTGTCCCCTAAGCCTCCTCCCAAAGATGGGCCATGGCCAATCAAGGCTCAAGGCCCCCGTCTCTGTGCTCAGTGGAGGATATTTTCAGCCAAGCAAAAAATACCTTTGTGGGAAGGAATTTTTGAGATCTCCAAGAAAAATAATAATTGCACAGTGCATCTGTTGTGAAGTCTATTTTTGGAGAACTTTTCTGGTGCTGTTAATCCCACCTTAACCAGGGATTGTAGAAAAGGGATGTCTATTTGCTCCTCTAAAGGGAAAACCCTAGCACCTTCCGGCGTGATGTATCTATTCAGGGTAAGCAGAAACCCGGTGTCAGGTACGCTTGCCATTACCTACCACTCAGCAGAGGAAGACCATTAAGTCCCGGAATCGGGATCCAGAGAGCGACGTCAGGCCACACGGAGGGTGACAGCCGCGGCCTTCAGTCCAAGTGCTGAAGACAGCCGGCCGTGGGGCCTGGAGGGGAGGCGTGGGGGAAGAGGGGCCGGGGAGGGAGAGCCTGCAGCCGGGGTGGGGCTGCCCCCTCCGCCACCCCCGCACCCCCACCGGTGCAGACCTCAGCCAAGGGAAGGCAGGGGCCCGCCACGTCTCCACCGGCCCAAGGAGGAAGGACCGGGCTGTTTGCAGGCTCCTTTATGGGTGTGCCTTGGTGGTCGCTCAATGCCCGCATTCCCCACCTGGCGTCACGATCCTTGGGTCCCACCTGACTCCACAGCTGTGAGCCAGCGCTGAGCTTTCTCAAAGCTCCCTGGGTGATGCTAACGTGCCACCAGCTCGAAAGCCTGGGCAGGGTGGAGCAGGGGTCGGGGTGGGGGGCGGCGGACAGGGGCATCATCCTCCGCTCTCTGGATGGGTCCCTCCGGATGCTCCATGGGTATCTCAGATCCACCATAGCGAGAATGTTCCTCCCTAGTGCTGCTCTCCCCAGACTCCTGTAATCCAGGCCATGGCTCCCATCCACCAGGCCCCCCAAGACAGAAATCAGGGTGTCACCTCTCACTCCTACGCCCTCCACTCCCCACATCCACGGCCATGTGCAGCTCAGAGCTGGCCTCTGTGAGCTCCGCGGCCTCCAGGACTCCATGAGCGGGGCCTGTTCTGAC
Organism: Zalophus californianus; assembly: GCF_009762305.2. NCBI lineage: Eukaryota > Metazoa > Chordata > Mammalia > Carnivora > Otariidae > Zalophus > Zalophus californianus. Next base: position 2,335,056 of record NC_045607.1, read on the forward strand.
ACAGTCCTGCTCTCCTGACCCCCGCCCAGGTTTGAGGACTCAGCTTCGAAGCCACCTCCTGGGGAGAACCCCCTGACCTTCTCAGGCTGGGTCACACCCCGGCCCCCCCCTGAAGTGCTGCTCTGGCTCCCCAGGGGTCGAGGCCAGGAGCAGGTGTCCCAGGGCACCTGGCACGGAGCAGGGCCACCGTAGGTATTTACTGAACAGAGAGGAAATGGGTGACATCTGGCAAAATTTTGATCCCCAAAATCCAGGGGTGCCCTGGGGATGCGTGGTCTCAGGTGCTCAGGTGGGGTGAGTAGTAGGGAAGAGACTCAATTGAGGTTCTTCTGTCCTCTGTCCCTACTGATGGAGCCGCAGGCTGAGCCCTCCCGTTCCGTGTCCCTGTCCTCGGCTGCCATCTCTTTGCTCACTTGGGCTGCTTCCCACACTGCCGGCCTTCCAGCTGGAGAAACGCTCCGGGGCCCTGTGATTTCTCCAAACCTTTAAATGCTGATTTCCTGGGGCACGTAAAAATCCCCATACAAATAGGAATTGGCAACAGGCTTCTTGCTATTTGCTTTGCGGTTAATTACTTGTCATCTCAAAGCAGAACTGGGACAGCACAGAATGAGCCTGGAATTGTCCTCAAAAGTTCCAACAAAGGTCCCTCCTCTGCCCACAGAAGCCTTGGAACTATTGGAGGGAGGGCTGGAGACCCGGCCGACGGTGAAGGGAGGCGTCCGGATGGGACCAAGCGGGACAGGGGGACCAGAGCGCTGCCCACCCCCTCATCCCCACCTGCCGCCCGGCACACACCTGTTCTGCCCCAGCTGTCCGGGGCAGGAGGGATTCACATGATGCTAGCGGCCCCTTCCACCAGCTTCACAAGCTCCTGGGGGCTGCCACAAGGGGCCTAAAGAACTTTTCTACCAAAGATTTTCAAACTCTGCATCAGAATCTCACACAGTACGTGAAGGAGCAAATTTCCCTTCCCCCTCCCCTCCCTGGCAGGCAGGGTCACCAGATTTAGCAAATATAAAGACAGGATGCCTGGTTAGACTTTAAGGTCAGATAAACAATGAATATTTTTTTTGTATGAGTATGCCCCATATGATATTTAAGATATGCTTACACTAAAACATTAAGGTTATTTATCTGACAAAAAAATCAGATCTAATTAGGAGTCCTGTGGAGGCCGCCCTGGCCACAGGGCCCTCTGGAGCCTCACAGCACTGCTTGAAACAAACCCCTGCCCTCTCTAGACCAACTATTCAAGTGGGGAAGCTATCCTAGAGAGTCTAATTGACCTTCCAAGAGCCAAATAACTAGTTGGTGGCAGACAGGACTATAGGCAGCTCTCCTGATTTAACTCCTACCTATCTGTCCGTTCATCTAACCACCAATATATCCATCCAACCATCCATGCATCCACCCACCCACCCATCCACCATCCACCCATCCACCATCCACCATCCATCCACCCATCCACCATCCACCATCCATCCACCCATCCACCATCCATCCATCCATCCATCCATCCACCATCCACCCATCCACCATCCACCCATCCACCATCCATCCATCCATCCACCCATCCACCCATCCACCATCCACCCATCCACCATCCACCATCCATCCACCCATCCACCATCCATCCATCCATCCATCCATCCACCATCCACCCATCCACCATCCATCCATCCATCCACCATCCACCCATCCACCATCCATCCATCCACCCAGCCATCTATCCATCCATCATCTATCTACGCATCCACCCATCCACCATCCATCCACCATCCAACATCCACCCACCCACCCATCCACCATCCATTCCCCTGCACATCCCTCCAGCCAGTCAGCAAGTAAACACTTTTTCAGAGCCAAGTAGGCTCTGGGCCTTGTACAGCTGCTGGGGAAACAGAAATAAACAACGTGGAGTTTATGCAGCCAGTGAGTTTCATGAGCCATTGAAGGGACCGACTGTGGCCTGCCACTAGCTTAAGCAGCAAGTGTTCTGGTGTTCTGATCTCAGTGGGTGTGGAGTGCCCTGGGAGCCCTCTGGGGAGTCCCAAGCTCTGGTGTAGGGAGGGGTGGTCCCTGCAGGTGGTCCTGGGGCTGTCTTTTAAAGGAGGAGCATCTGCTAAGGAGAAGGGAACCAGGAGCAGCAGGTGAGTGCAGCCTCGAAGGCTGAGACTCCAGCGCTGGGGTCCAGTCCCCAGAGGCGGCTAGGCTGTCTTCAGCACCAGACATCACATTCTGGCAGGGATTCTCCACCTCAACATGACTGACAGTTTTAGACAAGATTCATTCTTGATTAGCTGCATCCGGCCTCTACCCACTAGATGCCAGAAAAGTTGAGGCAACCAAAAGTAACTCTGGTTACCCTGAGTTTGAGGCTAGAGAGGCAAGGATCAGTACAAACACACTCCTTTCTTCCAAGCAGGTTGTGGTCTTCCCAAAAACTCCGTGTGGTGCTGAAGGCAGTGGGCCACAGTTACAAGAAAATGGTACAACACACCCACAATTGCAAGGATCCTCACGGCCTCTGCAATGCTCTAAACCACAAGCAAACACCTCGCAAACGTACGCCTATTCACAAAGGGTTAACAGCATGGGTTGGATTGCTACTCTCAAATGTGCATCAATAATCCATATGTGTATGTGTGTCAACAGACAATAGGAACATACTGAATTTTTTTCACAGCTTATCCAGCATAATCTGCAGTTGGTCTGTATTTGATTAAATACCATCATCTTTTATGTACGAGTTACATAAGTAAATAGAAAAATCATTTACAGTCTGCTGCCCCATGAAAAATTAATCTGAGGTCTGTCCTGCACGCGCATCCTGAGTTGTTGGGGACGTCTGGCTAATTGAATATGGGGAGGGGACAGGGTGTCATCTGAGCCACTCTGAACCTCATTTCCCCATTTTAATAAGTTGGAGGCTTCAAGAACTTTCTGTAGATGTGTGGATTAAAAACTATACTCGATGGTTTTTTAATCAAACAAATCTTGCAGAAGCTTCAAAATAACAAATTATTTAGTACACTGCTAGACAGGAAGCTCCTCTTGGGAAATTATTTCCTTAGTTACAATATCACCCAAGTTTGAAAGCAAGTCCTCCTTGTCGGTGCGGGCCCACCCCACGGGCTCCCGTCCACGCCTAGCGAACGCCGCTTCGGCTTCGGTGTCAGGGAAAAAGGAGGTGCCAGGCTGCCCTGGGCCTGGGTCTCGGGCTGGGAGCACCTCTGCAGGGCCGTGCTCCCTCCGGAGGCTCTGGGGAGGGTCCTCTCCGCCTCTCCCAGCTCCTGGATGGCCCAGGTGTCCTTGGCTCAGGGCGGTGTCCCTCCCATCCCTGCTCTGTCCTCACGCAGCCTGTCATCTTCTTCCTGGGACTCTGCTATGTCTCTTATAAGGACACCTGCCACTGGATTTAGGACCACCCCGACCCAGGATGATCTCACCCTGAGACCTTCAGTTAAATCTACAAAACACTTTTTCTTTCTTTCTTTCTTTTTTTTTTTTTCCATTCCCGGGTCCTGTCTGTCCTTCCTCGGTTCTCAGGGTCGCTTTTGTGGCCACCTGTCATATGCCTGACAACCAGTTCCTTTGCACCCCGCTCTCAGCTCACACGCCAGTGCCTCCCCCGCCCCAGAGAGTCCTCCCTGGAACTTGTGGCCGACGCTGCGGGAAGCTGTCCGAAGCTGCTCCCACTCCCTGGCTCACTGCTCGCTGTCCCGGCCCCAGTGCCCTCGGGCACGGCCTCGAGATCGGGGTTTGTGGTGGTGATGTGCTTCCTCCCCAGGGACCGTGAACTTCTCCCAGGTAGACCCTCTGTGTCCACGTGTCCTTCCAGCCCGGTGACTTTGGAGGCCGTGGGGGATGATGGCAGCCACCCGAGAGGGCCGGCCTGGGCCCCTGAGTCTCCAGCCGGAGAAGTCGGCCCAGGAGCCGCATTCTCAGCCTCACTGAGTGAGATGCAAGCAGGCTGGCGCTTCACGTGCCCAGGCTTCTGCGCATGCCCGGCCCCCTTGCTTCCTGCTCCCTGCCCCCCTGCTTCCCTGCTCCCTGCTCCCCTGCTCCCTGTCCCCTGCCCCCCTGCCTCCCTGCCCCCTGCTCCCCTGCTCCCTGTCCCCTGCCTCCCTGCCTCCCTGCCCCCTGAGCCCCTGCTCCCTGTCCCCTGCCCCCCTGCCTCCCTGCCCCCTGAGCCCCTGCTCCCCTGCTCCCTGCACCCCTGCCCCCCTGCTCCCCTGCTCCCCCTGGCCCCTGCTCCTTGCACCCCTGCCCCTTGCCCCCTGCCCCACTGCTCCCCAAAGCATGGGCTAAGGAGGAAAAGAAGGGGCTTTAATTTGCTAAAAGCAGCTGGTTTGGCTCAGTTCATGGAGGCCTGAGCAGTTTTAATTAGCACCATCCAATACTGTTCAGATGAATTTTGCAAACTTAGCAGCTCCTGGTTTTTCCTCTTAGAGTCACAGAGATAAAGTCACAAGAGGAGGCCCAAGTAGAGCCCCTGGGGTAACCCTGCAGAGTGCTCTTCTCCGTGTGCCCCGTGTGGCCTTGGGCAGCTAAGCAGACTCTGCAGGCCGAGGAAGGAGGGATGGGCGGGCCCTGAAGTGAAGGCGGCTGGTAGAGGCTCAGGACGCGGGGCTCTGCCCGCGCACGGGGCCGCAGTCAGGATGCCTGCAAGCCAGACCCCGCTCACTCCCTGCTCCCCGCCTCTGGGAATCTTGCGCTACCACCCCACTTGTGAGTTGGGGAAGGTTCACATCACTGGTGAATGGCCAGGCCAGGTGCCCACCCCTGCCCCGAGGACCATCTGCCAGGCCTGGACCCACTTGTCCTTGTTCTTTGTCTGGCATCGACTTTCTGCTCAGCCTAATCCCTGCCCAGTGCTGACTCGGCCGCCCAGAGGGGGCCTTGGCAGGTTCGTACTCCTTGATGTCTGTGTCCTGACTGTCGGCCAGGAGTCTGAGTGGGACCATGGGAGCCAGCCGGGGCACTCACACCGAGTGCGCCCTGCGTTCTCCCTGCACGCCGGTGCCTGCATTCCTGCCCGGGGGGCAGACGGCTCCTCCCCGCCCCCGCCCCCCAGCAGCAGTGACCCCCTCTTCCCACACCTCCCTGTACCTGGGGCTCTGCAGAGGGTGGCTTGGGACTTCCGTGTGTATGTCTGGCTCCCAGCAGCCCTGGAAGGCACCAAGTGCGTGGGTCACCCTATTCACGTCCAGACCCTTGGTGTCTGTACAAGGACAAGCCACTGGAGGTAAACTCAGAAAGATTGGGGCACTGATTTAAAAAAAAAAAACAAAAAACAGCAGGTGGGCCCTGATGGCCGGGGATGTTCTGAGTTCTCTGACAGACTCTTGGGCAAAAGGAGAAGCGCACGTCCTGCGGCCCACCTGCTGATGCTCTTGCGACCAGTGCAAAGCGACAAAGCATTCATGTTCCCTGAGGACCCCTTCCGGCAGCTGTGAGGCCCACCTCCTGCCCGACGCCCTTCTCAGAGGCCCAGCACACTGGGCAGGCGTGGCCTCCCACTCGCCCGTAGACTCCGTGCCAGGGGCCTCGGCTCCGCATCCCCAGGCACAGGAAGCATGAAGGGAGACTTGGCCACCTGGCCGGGGGCTCTGGGGACTCTGGGTCCATTTGTTTTCACCTGTCCTGTCTGGTCTCCGTGGCTCCAGGAGGCAGAGACGGGCTCTTCTCTGTTCTTCTGGTTCCTCAGCAGCTGGGTCCCTGGGCCTCGAAGGGCAGTACACAAACAGGTGTTTCTGAGTCCAAGGTCCCCGCACCTGTCCTGAGGAACTCGCCAGGCTGCCAACGTGCCTGGAAAGACCCCTTGGCTGCTGGGTGGGGAAACTGAGGTGGCAGGGAGCAGTAAACGACCCGCCATGGGCCTTGAGGCCCCTCATGACATTCAAGGTTGTTTCTACGGGAACATAAACACACTCTGGGACCGCTGGGGAAATCTATTTAATTAAGGATTAAGTCTTAAAATTAAATTATGAAATCCGTAAATCCCTTTTGTACAAATTGAAATGAGGATGCAGCTGCGGCACGGGGTGGGCGGCGCACTGCGGAGCTGCGGGATCTTCCAGGTGGTCGGGGGGGGCGGCCCCCAGACGAGGCTGCGAATCAGAAGAGCCCCCTCTGCAGTGGCAGCTATAGGAAAAGCGAGGGAATCGTGGAGCTCAGACGCTGGCCGCGCCCTGGGCTCCATCATTACCCAAAACCTCGTGCACCAGGTCCCGTGAGCCTCCCCGAGCATGGAGAGAACTGAGGCCCCAGGGGAGAAGCAGCACCATGCGGGGCCCAAGGAGACACACGCCCTGCTGTCCTGTCCACGCTGGGCTGCCGCACGGCCCCTGGGTCTCCCCAGCGTGCCCTAAAAGGCAGATGGCTCTGGCCTTGATGACCAAGTCTGTTTTTCAGAGCGAAGCCGCTTGAACCAAGGAGGGAGAAGTGTTTGTTCTCCCTGATGCTGCGAAGCCCCTGATCTTCCATCCCCGTTCTGGAAGCGCCCACCCCACGGGCGGCCTGGAAGCATGGCAGCAGCAGGACTTGCTGCTGCAGGTCAGGGAGGCGCCCTCAGCACCCCCAGTGCAGGCTGGGGCGCACAGGTGGCCAGGGAGGGGCTGCCATGTGCCAGGTCCCTGGCCCCCAGCAAAACTGCAAGCAAGCTCCAGGCAGGGAGGGAGCCCCATCACCCTCCTCTCTCTGGAACAGCGGAAGGAGGACCTGATGGGTTCGGGGTGGGCTCCAGCAGAGGCTGGGGACCCACTGGGGGGACGGGGCCCACCAGTCCTGTGGGAAGTCAGATGCGGGTTCCGCCCCTGGCAGCGGGGGAAGGGCCGGGCCCCGACTCGGAACAGCTCATGACGCTGCAGAGCTGATAGCAAGGCTGGAACCAAATCACAGAAAACCCAATTTCCCATGCTGAAAACTTGTGCTTTATTCTGTGCGTCCGGACCCAGACCCGTGAGGCCAGCAGGGAGCTCCACCACCAGACCACACGGACGGACAGACCAGACTGTGGGCTTTCGCGGGGAGGAGGGCAGAGGAAGCTGGGGGGGCGGCAGCAGTGGCTGGTAGAAACGACATTGAAGGGTAAGATTAGGGCTGCCCGGCTGCTCAGACCCTCCCCCAGGGCAGCGGTGCAGGCGCCTTTCCTGCACGCCCACCGCCGCGCACCTGTTCCCGGCCCCTCCTCCTACACCGCCCCTCCCCTGCAGACTCCACCTTGTACCAGCCGGGGTTGACCCCTCTCCCCGCCAGCAGAGAAAGCCGGGACCCTCCAGGGACACCCCACCACCCAAGGCCATCTTGTTCTGAACTCTTCTGGGGAACTTTATCCTGTCATTTCTTTCTGGATGGTTTGCATCTGCCCCGCCAGCAAGGGTTGTATGCACTGGAACGCCTTGGGCATAATTTGATTAAGAAGTTGAATTGCCCTCTTAAAAACAAAGTCCTACAATAATCCATATTGACAGCTGGAAAAATGAACTGGGGCCCCTCACACCCAAAAAGCTAGATGCAAAACACCACCTACACCCCACCACACAGTCCAATTTCCTCCATGCCGACCTCCTGTGCAAAGGCCCAGTGGTTAGCTACTTTTTAAGCACTGAAGGTGCTGACCTCTTGCATTCCTATCACAGAAACATGTCCAACCCTCCACTGCTAGGGTCTCCCTCTTACTGTCAAGAAAGACAAATGAGAGCAAACAGCTACTTAACTCCTTCCCACTCTGCATAAATTCCTAATCCTGGGTTATTCAAAGTCTGGCAGCAGAGATAAAAGGTCTGCCCATTAAATGACAAAACAGACAACACAGCTGGGAGGGAATTAACTGTGAAACAGTGTGGTTCTTAGCAGGGAGCAAAGGAGCTTCAAGGAAGGAGCACAAGTGTGTGTAGGGAAGGAGTTTCCTGGGAGAGGAGGCTTTCACACCAGGGTCTGACAACAGCCACAGTTTTACTTGCCTACTAGTCTGGGGGTCGGCAGCTTGGGCCGGCCTCGGTTGCCCACCAGCGGGGTCCCTCATGCAGCTGCAGACGTGTGGCAGTGGATGGAGCCGGATGGTCCCGACGGCCTCACTCACGTGCCAGGCTGTTAGCTGGGCCTCTCTCCCCTCTGCAACTGGGCCGCCCGTGGGGTGGGCGCTTCCAGAACGGGGATGGTGTCTCGGGACAGCAAGATGGAGGGTGCGACCTGCAGCCTCTTCTCCACCACCTCTAATGGTCAAAGCAGGTCTCCAGGTCAGCCCCGAAGGGGTCTGTGCTCAGGGAGGAATACGTCCATCAGCCCAAGCAAACAATCTAATGCTCTTGGAGAAACGTCAGCTTTACAGACCATTAGGGTCAGATGGGCCCTCCCCAAGACTTTGACCTGACCACGTTGTCAGGGAATGGAGCAGATATCGACCGGAAGGCACACAGCACCTGCACCACGGGGTGATAAGCCCCAAGCCAGCAGGGCTGGAAAAGCAAGTCCAGGATCGCCACATGGTAGTGCAGGAGAGCACTTTGGCATCAGTTTGAGTGGGAAGGAGGAGGCAGCAGGAATCAAGCGAACAGCATGTAGTTATTTGGTGCCAAGGGGCACGTGTGATCCCCAGAGTTCTCATGAAGGCCTGCCCAGGGTCTGACTCAGAGTGGAAGGGACTCCACGTCTATCAGTCCCCAGCATGATGTTTGTGAAGTCAATGAACTAAAGGAAAGAATGAAGCAAGTTCTGGTCTGCACTCGCACAAGTATGTCCACGTTTATTGAGCACTTTATGTGAACCGTTGCCACTGAATCGTGGCAACAACCTTCCACGCAGCTACTATTCTCATCTTGTCATGCACCTAGCTAAGGGCTCCTTCCACCACCTGTGATGTCCCAACAGGTAACCCCTTCTTGCCCACTCCAGGGAGGGGGAACTCGCCCCCTGAGGAGGCAGCCTTCAGGGTCTGGAACCAGAGCGGGTCTGCCTTGGGCTTTGGCACATGCTTCAGAAAACCAGCACATTTAAATCTTGAAAGAAGCACCCAGTGGAGCAAGGAAGCCCAGCCTTACTTCTCCCATCTCACCCACCTTGTCCTTGCTCAATCCCAGAACAAAGGGGCAGAGGCCTTTCTGCTCCCAGCCAACGTGGACTCAAAGGACCACAGGGCCCAGTGGTGGACACGGAGATGCAATGCTCAGGCCCCCATAAGGATGGCCTGGATGCTCAGCTTTGGGGAGTGGCCAGCACACTGCCTCCAGCCATCAGTGCCCATGCAGTTCTATCAGTTTCTGCTTTGTGTGTTTTTGAAGCTCTGTTTTTAGGTGCATAAGTGCTGAGGATTATTATGCCCCCTTTTAATTGACTCCTTTATCATTATGAAAAGAACTTCTTTTGGTGGTATCTTTGCTATGAAATCTTATTTGTCTTATATTAATATAGCCAAAACAGGTTTCTTTTGACTAGTATTAGCATGATATATCTTTTCTTATTCATGTTCTTTTGGGCTATTTCTGTCTTTACATTTAATATGGGCTTCTTATAAGCTAAATATAGCTTGTTTACCCAGTCTGCCAATCTCTGCCTTTTAGTTGGGGTGTTTAGACCATTTACAATTAATGTGATTATTTATTGGGCTGGTTTTGAATCTACCATCTTGTTTTTTTTCTATTTATCCCATATCTTCTTTGTCCTTTTTGTCCTCTTTTCAAGGTGTTTCTTTTTTAAATCAACTGTGATTTTTTAAAAGAAAATTTTAAATCTCCTGTTGACTAATTAACTATAAACCCTTGCTATAGTATTTTATTGGTTGCTTTGGGATTTATCATGTACACATTTAGCTTGCCGAAGTCCATGTTCAAGTAATATATCATTTCACCTGTGGATTAACAACCTCGCCTCACTGTCCTTCCATTTCTCCCCTCCTATGTTATAAGCTTCATAACACTTTTTTGTTTTTGATTTAAATAGATTTCCATATGGTCTTATTTTCTTTCTGCTTGAAAGACTCCCTTTAGTGCTGCTTGCAGCGCAGGCCTGTGAGTGATAGGTTGTTTCAGCGGTTGCATGGCTAAAAAAACCTCTTTATTTCACCTTCATTTTCTAAAGATTATTTTCCTGGTAAGAGAATTCCAGCTTGCTGTAAGAATCAGTAGCATTTTTTTGTATCTGAACAGTGACATTTCTGAAAACTAAATAAATAATTCAATTCAATTTCCATTAGCATCAAAGACAAGAAAATACTTTGGGATAAATCTAAGCAAGGAGGTAAAATATCTCTTACTTTGAAAACTACAAGACATTGATCAAAGAAATGAAAGACACAAATAAGTGGAAAGATATCCATGCTCATGGACTGGAAGAACTGATATTGCTAAGGTGTCAATGCTACCGAGAACTATCTACAGATTCAGTGCAATCTCCGTCAAAATTCCAATGGCATTTTTCTCACGAAATAAGAAAACTCCCTTAAAAGTTAGATGGAACCACAAAAGACCCCAAACAACCAAAGCAATCCTGAGAAAGAAGAACAAAGCAGGAGACATCATACTTCCCAATTTCAAGCTTTACTCTAAAGCTGTAGTAACTAAAACAGGATGGAATTGGCATAAAAACAGGCAAAAAGACCAAAGGAACAAAACTGAGAGCCCAGAAAAATATCCCAAGTCTATATGGCCAACTAATATTTGACAGGGAACCAAGACTACTCAGTGGGGAAAAGACAGCCTCTTCAGTAAGTGATGTTGGGAAAACTGGATCTTCACGCATAAAAGAATGGAATTGGGGGCACCTGGGCGGCTCAGTCGGTGAAGCGTCTGCCTTTGGCTCAGGTCATGATCCCGGGATCCTGGGATCGAGCCCCGCATCGGGCTCCCTGCTCAGCCTCTGTCTGCCGCTCCCCCTGCCTGTGCTCTCTCACTCTCTCTCTGTCAAATAAATAAAGAAAATCTTAAAAAAAAAGAAAGAATGGAATTGGACCCCTATTTTACACTGCTCACCAAAACTAACTAGGAATGGGTTACAGACTTAAATGTAAGATCTGAAACCATGAATCTCCTAGAAGAATATGAGAAAAAAGCACATTGGCATGGGTCTTGGTAATAATGTTTTGGAAATCACACAAAGCAACAAAATAAAAAACAAACAAGTGGGGCCACATCAAACTGAAAAGCTTCTGTAAGCAAAAGAAATGGTCAACAAAATGAAAAGATGGGATGGGAAAAAATATTTGTAAATCTTATATTTCTTAAGGGGTTAATTCCCAAAATATATGAAGAGCTCATACAGCTCAATAGCAAGAAACCCACAACTGATCCAATTAAAAATAGACATTTTCCCAAAGAGGACATCCAGATGGCCCACAGACACACGAAAAGATGCTCAACATCATTCCTCATTGGGAGAATACAAATCAAAACCGCAATGAGATACCGTCTCACACCTGTCAGGATGGCTAAAATCAGCAACACAAGAAACAAGTGTCGTCGAGGACGCAGAGAAAGGGGAACTCTCGCGCACTGTTGGTGGGAATGCAAACTGGTGCGGCCACTCTGGAAAACAGAATGGGCGCTCCTCAAAAAGTTAAAAATTGGGGCGCCTGTGTGGCTCAGGCAGTTGAGCGTCTGCCTTCGGCTCAGGTCATGATCCCAGGTCCTGGGATCGAGCCCTGCATCAGGCTCCCTGCTCAGCGGGGAGTCTGCTTCTCCCTCTGCCTCTCCCCTGGCTTGTGCTCTCTCTCTTGCTCACTCTCTCTCTCTCTCAAATAAATAAATAAATAAATAAAATCTTTAAAAAAAAAAGTTAAAAATAGAATTACCATATGATCCAGCAATTCTACTTCTTGGTATTTATCCAAAGGAAACAAAAATACTCACTTGAAAAGTTCTCTGCGCCTCCATGTTCACTGCAGCATTATCTACAATAGTCAAGACCTAGAGACAACCTAAGTGTCCATCGATGGATGAATGGATAAAGAAAATGTGGCACGCTCACACACACACACACACACACACACACACACACACACACGAAAATCGTTCAGTCACAAAAATGAGGAAATTCTACCATTTGCAACAATGTGGATGGGCCTTGAGGACATTGTGCTAAAGTAAAATAAGTCAGACAAAGACAAACACTATATTGTTTCACTTGCATGTGGCATTAAAATGCCAAGCTCAGAGAATGAGGTTGGATCTGTGGTTCTCAGAGGCCAGGGTTGGTGGGCGCAGGCCGGGGGCCGGGGGTAGAAAAGCAGTGCACAACATGGTCATCACTGCTGTTCACGGTGGAGGGAAGTTGCCAAGAGGGTAGCTCCTAAGAATTCCCATCACAAGGAGAAAATCCTTTCCTGATCTTTTTAGCATGTCTGTGGGAGATGTTGGGGGTTGACTGAGCCCACGGTGGCCACCATGTCACATGCATGTAAATGAAGCCGTAGTGCTATGCACCTGCCGCTCACCATCAATGGATGTCAGTCTCTCTCAGAGTTCCAGCTTGAGAGCCCTGCTCTTCTTCCAGACTCTAACGATGCTGATCTTCTCTGCCTCGGGTTGTCCCGATGGACAAAAGCCCTGACCTGTCCTCCCTTCTTCAGTATGCACTGTGTCCTTTTGCTCTGGAGACCTGCGAGACATTCTTTGTATCACTGGTTGAAAGCACGGGATTGTTCTGTACCGCGGTGTAACTGTCCTTAGGGTTTCGGTGCTTGGAATTCACGGGGATTCTTGGATCTCTGGGTTTATGGTTTTCATCGCATTCAGAGAATGTTCGTATTTCATTTCTTCGGATGCCTTGGTGGCCCCATCTCATCTCTCCCTCAGAGACGTCAATCACAAACCTGCCAGGATGCGTGCGGCCGTCCCACGGTCGCCACGCTTCACTAGTACTTTCTGTCTTGTTCTCTCTCTGCGGAGGCCACCCTCTTCCCGGTGTCCCATCGGATGCCCCGTGACTCACGATGTCGTCGCACACGCCGGCTGATGGGAACAGGCCCCACTGCTGGTCCTGCGTGTGTTCCTAGGACTGCTCCCCATGATCCTTTCGGGTATTTTTTCCCCTTGGCCTCACGTGCTGATCTGCTGAACACACGCGAGGCTCCTAGGCTGATGTCCCCCCCTTTGCTGCTCTGCCTCGTAGATGATGACCACCTTGGCCCCCCAAACTCCCAGCTTCATTTCCTCCACTGTGCAAGAACTCAGGGGTCTTCCCGGCTCCCCTTCTTGCCTGCAACCTAAAAACTCTCTCTAGGCGGGCAGGTGCAAGTGTCCTGGGGCTTCCTTCCTTTGTCTCACACCTTCCAGGGTGTATTTCTTTTGTTGTTTGATGTCCAAACTCCTGAGAACCATTGTGTGATATATTTTGTCTAGCATTCTGTTGTTTTGTGTTGTGTTTTTTCAGTCATATCAGGAGGGAGAGAGTAATCTGGTTCCTGTTACTCCTTCTTGGCTGGAAGCTATGTTAATTTTTAAATTTTCCCAAGCCACGAAAAGGTTTTTGCTAGAAACATTCACTCCACAAATATTTATTCACCGAAGGTAAATACACCAGCCAGTGGCCTGGGCATGGGGAGGCAGAGTGGGAGCAAGACAGACGGGACTGCTGCCCTCAGAGGTGAGAGAGACATCAGGAAAACCACACACTGACTGTTTAATTACAGTTGTGATACCCGAGGGTTATAAAAGCTGACAGCATCCAAGCAGAGGCGATCAAGTCATTGTGATTATTCATGAAATGTACATTTTTGGGAAATGACTTATGATGAGTTCATTTGCAGAATCAAGTAGAAGAACAGAAAGGGGTCCAAACAGCCACTGGAATTCACCAGGCAGGAGCGAGGTGGCACATCCTGGCGGCAGGTGGGGGCGGAGGACAGAGCGCAGGGCCTCTGGGACCCCTGCCCTACTTGTGGAATCCCCAGGGAGATGTGGCTTCCCTGCTGCTTGTCCCTGCAGCCGGCAGCCAGGCAGACATCCATGCAGCACACATACACCAGGCCTGGGGCTGGCTGCTAAGAGCTAAGGGACGAGGGAGACCGACAGAGCTCTCTGATGGGCAGGGGACAACAGGAGAGGGGCTCGCCAGGGGCTGGAGTTTGGGGAGGGGCGGAGGACCCGACAGGCTCTCACTGACTGGGCACATATGTCTGCAGGTGCATGGTAGGGGCAGTGGTCATAGGGAAGGGGAGGGACAGAGGGTGGGGGGGCCAGTGGGGGCCCTGGGGCAGGAGGACAGGCGCGATGCAGGAGGGGGAGGGGGCGGCAAGTGCCCAGGAGGGGCTGAGGGCTAGGCCAGAACGGCCAGGGACCTGAGTCTGCCTTCACTTGGGCAACTAATAGCCCCCAGCACCCACGTGCACCAAGAGCCACCAGGCTGTCGGCTGGACAGGATGCTGGCTCGGGGTAAGGGGTCGGTGAGACGAACTTGGGGTTCAACGGGTTAAAGCCCTCCTCTTTCTAGGTCACCTCAAAATGGGAGCTGAGCTAGAGAAGCACTTCCGTGGGCTGTGTAGAGGCCTTCTGCGCAGCAGGTTTCCACTGAGGGTCCTCTTCTTCCGCCAAGAGTGTTCCAGGCACTGGGAAGCCATCGTGCCCCTGAGAGTCCACAGGCAGGTGACGGGGTGACAGGTGCACCTCCTCGCATGCTGGGGGCAGCGGCCGACGGGACACCGAGGCGCCCTGGCCCCGGGAGGGAGGAGCGGCTTCTCCCCGCTGTGAACAGGAGCAGGACGCTGACCGGACTCTGGGGCTGAACGTGCTGCGCTGTCTCAAGGCGTCCGTGCCACCTCACACGGGTCTCAGCAGGAAGGACAGAGCAGCGGAGATCCTCAGAGGCCCCGACGCTTTAACACAACTCTCCTGAGGCTCCAGGGCACGGCCAATGGGCCAGGACAGCACTCTTCCCTGGACAACCAGGGCCCCACACCCAGGGTTCGCCTGTGCTCTGGAGCCGAGCTTGTTCCTCGGGAGGGTCCAGGACCTCAGCTCGGAGGAAACGCTCCGGAGCACAGCAAACTCAGCTGGGCCACGGCGCCGGGGAGCACCCCGGGAGTGAGGACGCCCCTGGGCGCACGCCTGGGGGGCCGTGTCTCCCGTCCCCCCCCACCCCAATACACTCCTTCGCAGCCAGCTGTCAGAGCAAAAGCCGCCCCAGCCCGAGGGCATGGGGAGATAATGCAGGGACTTCGATGCCGGATCCCAAACGCCTCCCACCTTGCCCGGCCGGCCAGAGCGTCCCTGAGGCAGGGCATCTGTGTGGAGGGGCCACTGCCCTCTGCGAGGACGCGGGGTGGGTGGGCGGGAGTGCGTCCTGGCATCACTCAGGAGCCCCTGCACCTGGCTGGCCGGCCCTTCCGCTCCCCATTGCTTGGGCGTCCTTGCCCCAAACCGCCTGAAAATATCAACCCCTCAACACTTGGCCCTTGCTCACAGAACCCACTGCCATTTATTATTCATACCCAGGAGGTTTTAGGAGAGGCTGGGCACTCATTGACTGGGAAGTACAATTATTATTTCATTAAAGATTGATCGCACATGTGGCTGGTCATTTAAATAATGGCACTGCTGACACCATTAATTGAATGACAAACGATCCCACCCTTGCTCCTCGGAGTGATAGCAGAGCCTGCTAGAGGCAGCCTGCCCGTCTCCCGCCTGGAGGGCAGGACAGAGTCAGGGCAGGGCAGCCGGAATTCGGGCTGCAAATCAGGCCGGCGTGGGGGTCAAAGGCACGAGGCCCGACATTGGGGCTCCCCCCTCAGTGTCCTCGGACCTCTGCACGGCCGCCGGCTCTCTGTCCACGGCAAATGTCACCAAGAGGACCTGAATTTCAAGGTAGTAAGACAGACGCCGTGTGGGTGGCTTAATGTCACTTCATCACGAGAAGCAGATTGACAGAGGCTGAAGGCGGGGACGGCCCTCCGAGGTCCTGTGATACCAGTGTCGTCTGACTTCAAACTGCATGGAGTCCAGCATGTGGGCGCCCGAGGAAGGGACCCATCGAGGCACGTGGGCATGCACGCATTTGTTCACGTGGGCTCAGTGAATGAACGTGGGAACAGAGAACAGGCCCAGCCTGTGCCCCACACCGCGCTGACTGTCCTCGGTAAGTGGGGGTGTAAGACAATTCACAGAGAACCATGTCAGGGAGACCCCCAGCCCGGCGCCCACCCCAGAAGCCCCCAGTGCCCATGATCCCCTGGAGGGCCAGCCCCTGCCCTGGGAGGCTGGTGGCAGCGAGAAAGCATTTCCTGAGGAAGGCAGTGCAGCGCCCCCCACCCCCCTCCCCCTGCACCTCCAGGGAGGGCGTCTCCAGGCCGAGCCTCCAGCAAACAGCAGGCAAGGGACAAGGTCTGAAGTCCTGGGGCTGCAGATCACAGGGGCAGGGTGGCTGAAGGGGAAGCTCGGGTGCAGGGCATAGGTCCTGGGCTCTCTGGAGGAGGTGCCCTTGGGGCAGTCAGCTCATTTCCGAGGGGTTCTGCCCGGCACTCAGTGGGGATCGGGGATGCAGTTTCCTCTGGCCCAGACTGTGCTTTCGCTCCCCCTTGCCTGTTCCCATGTGAGGTTTCAGCCCAGAAGCATGGCCTCCTGGACCCCATTGGGCTTCTCCAGCCATGCAACCCCGGGAGGCCACCTGAGCCCCCTGCCTGGCCGCCTGTCCCTGGCCCCCTTCCCTGGGCTGACCGGGCTGAGTACAGGGTGGGAGGTAGGAGAGCAGGGGTGATGGACTGCAGGGGAGGCAGCGGGCCATGTCTGCCCACAGAGGAGCTGCCCGGAGCTTCGCCTCCGCTCAGAATAATGAGGCTTCAGTCTTTGTCCGTGGCTCTGGCTTACTAAGCACTTCCCCGCTGACATTTCATGCCACACTCACAACCACCTGGCTCCCCTCTTCCAGCTGCAAAAACAGGGCTCCAGGCAAGTGAAGGTCACACGACTTTCACAGGAAGGAAGTTTCCACTCCTCCAGATGGCTGGGGTGCCCTCAGACTTCCCCTTCATGCTGGGGCTGCCTGGGGGAACCCCGAGGTAGAGTGGGGAGAGCGGGGTGGCTTCCCCCTGCTGCTTATCTGCTGTGTGACCTTGAGCAACTCACATTGCCTCTCTGGGCCCACGCTGGGCCCCAAATGTTGAATGTTCAGTTCCTAGCTCGGCACCATTTGCCACCACCTTCCCCGACGAGGTCACGAGCACACACATTGCCCTCACCAGATGGAAGGTCCCGGGGCCCAGGTGCCCCCGGCCTCCCTCCTGCGCCTCCACCTAGTTCTCATTTCTTTTTGCTGCAGAAGGCGGGCGGGAAGCCAGGCAGGGGACCACCTGGGGACCCTGGAGAAAGAGGCAATGGCAGGACAAGCCTGCCGCCCACGTTCTGCTGAGATGGGGCTTATCTTCTCTTCGGTGGTCATCGACCTCTTCTCCATTAAGGAGCAAACAATCGCTTTTGTAGAAGTCCACGTCTGAGCTCCACGAAGAGGGAATCCAGAGCATAAAGGATTGTCCCAATTATGTCTCTGCTTTTTAAGGAAAAGAAACCCAAATTTAGCACCGTGGGAAATGGAGCTACAGAGAAAGCAGCACGAGAGAAAATCGTTTGGGCCCCGGGGAGCCCCCTCCCTGGAGGAGTGGGTGGGGGGTGATCTGGGCAGCTGCTGGTGCTGAAGTTGCGTCCACACTCAGCCACTGTCCCCGAGCCATGGGCCCAGCCACGTGGGGCCCACCTTGCAAACCAAGGGAGAGATTCTTTCTCATGGAGGGGGTGCTGGAGAGGGGAGACGCCCCAGAGCCTGGAGGTGGCCCCATCTCCTCCCACCAGGCGCCTCCTGGGTATGGGGTCCAGCCACTCGTTCCAGGCCCGGCAAGGAGTGGGCCTTGCTGAGTAGCGTTTTAATTTGTCTTCTAAAACTGCTGACAACACAGAAGCGTGCTGATTGTAAAGAGTGAATGTGAGGCTGTGTGTAGGGTGTGCCATGAAAGCCTCTCCCGCCACAGCCACCTGCATTTCTGTCCCTAGTCCGGGCTCTGCTCTGCCACAGCGTCACCTGCTTCACGGCCGGCAGCCGGAGAGGGCCCCCTTGCAGACCCATCTTCTAGTTGAGGAACCCGAGAGTCGGGCGCCGGCTGCCCAGCGTCCCCAGAAGAGACTCGGTCATCGGGACAACCTGGCTAGGGGCTCTCCTCCCAAAGTCCCTGTTCTCACCTGAGGTTTGGTCCACGGGTGACCCTTCCTGCCCCATCCTGGGCTTCGAAGTGCGGGGTGGGGGGTGTATTTATCACTGTCACATCTGGTGTCCAGCTCCAAAGCCCTCCCCCGGGCCCATCCCTCCCAGGAAAGCTGGGCCCACGGAGTTCACCCACAGCCTCAGGTCACAAAGGAGAACACAGGCCCAGACATGAAAGCAGGGCCCCGGGTCGCCCGGGGCAGTGTCCAGCCCAGACTGTGGGGGATGCCGCCCACCAAGCCCCGCACTGCTCAGGGCTCCGGCCGGTAAACGCGGAGCAGAGCTGACCCGGCTCCAGGCTGTGCTGTGCTGACCACCCCCCAGAGCAAGGCTGTGGACCCTGCTGGTGAATGAAAATTTGAGTCAAGGGACGAAGGCCACTCTCCACCACTTGAGGTTTCTGTGAGTAACATGTGTGGCCTTTAAAACTGGGGGAAGAAAGTTCTCTTTGTCATGAAGAAACAGGGAATTGGAAAAATGGTTCTTCTACACACGGTGGCCTCAGGCCATTAAGTGCCTTCGCGGCCCATCACAGAGCATTAGGACCGGCCCCTGGTGGCCTTTCCAGGAAGGCCCATTCGCAGGCGGGGACAGTCCAGTGACAGAGGGGGAGGATGCTCCCCGGCTGGCTCCATTAACCTCATTTCCTTGGTTCCCAGTCCATTTGGATGAGCTCTCCTTACGGAGCGCGGAGCCCGCTTCCGCCCCTCTCAGGACTCCATCAACAAGCTTGGCGGCACCCCGGGGGAGCAGGGGGTAGGCGGGAGCAGCAAGCGGTAGGCTCATGGCAGGGACGGCGGCAGGGGCCTTGGGATCGGCCCAATTACTCTTACTTTCTTCCCCAGGTTTTAAAGGCCACATATGTTACTCGTAGAAGCCTCGAGTGGTGGAGAGTGGCCTTCGAAGCCTTGAGTGGTGAGTGGCTTTCATCCCTTGACTCATCCTGCAGTACCTGTGGGCTCTCACTGTGCCCGGTGCACGGAGGGGCACAGACATGGGCAAGGGGTTCAGAGAAGCACCAGCTAAGATGACTCAGGCTAAGGTCCTCGGGGGGGGGGGGGTGGCTGGAGGATCAGGAGAGCCTGGGGGAGGACAGTGAAGCAGGCCTGGGGCCACACACCTGCCCTGAGCAGCCGCAACAGGCCATGGCTGGGGTTTAACACCCCTGCGGTCAGTTCCTGCCATCGGGCTGTCTGGCCTCAGCTGACTCACGGGGTCCAGCCGGGGGCTTCTCAGCTTTCCACTCTGATGGACACAGAGGGGAAGAGGGGCTGGCAGGGTCAGCGTCCCAGCCCTTTGCCTTGCGAAGATGGTGTATTAGCTGTCTCCTGCTGCATAACAGATTACCCCAAAACATAGAGGCCTCACTGACAACCATCTCCCATCTCATGGCTTCGGTAGGTCAGGCCTTCAGTGCGAGCTTAGAGGACCGGCCCTGTCTCGGGTGACTCGGGGGGTGGCCGTCGAGAGCCGGCCAGGCTGCACAGTCTGAAGGCCAGACGGAGCCGGGGACGCCACTTCCAAGATGGCGCACCCACATGGCTGGGAAGGAGGCGTCAGCTGCTCGCACCACGTGGACATCTCACCAGGCTTGTTAGGTGTCCTCACCTGGGGCAGCCGGCATGCCCGGAAACAAAAGGTCCGAGGGAGGGAGCGAGGGGCAAGCCACAATTTGGTGACAGTCTCCAAAGTCACACGCTACCCCATCACCCACATTCCCTTCCTTAGACGAAGTCCAGGCCACGCCTCTTGGAGGGGGGATTGCCTAAGAAACTACAACATCATTTATAAATTTTTTGTGAAAACCTTTCCATGTTTCTCAGTGCTTACTTATACCAATGGGTATAAATATTCAAATCTTCAGAATTTGGATTCTATTACATCATTTATTGTTGAACCCTAACTTTCCCACGACTCCGTGGTATTTCTGCCACACGATGTCCCAGTAAGTGTTGACAGAATACACGGGCACTGGACAAATTCCTGGAGCCACCATTCGATGGCTTTCACTCATGTCCCACGTTGGAGTCAGGATGTAATGGTCTCAAACAGGCTTTAGGTGGATATCATGTCGGAGACGACGATGCACCATCCGCGCTCTCTTCCTCCCGGGCATGCACGGCCAGGTTTCCCAGGTGCTCTTGGTCCCCTGTGACCTGATCCAGTGAACGGAGAGGAGGCGCCACGTTCCACTCCCGGGTGGGCCAGGACACTTCCCAGGTGCGTCCTCCCTCAGCCTCCCTCTCTGCCACCTGAGCCCAGGAAGGTGGGCCCGTGAGCCGGGGGCCTGGGTCCTTGAGAGCTGGTGTGCATTTGTGTCCGCAGCTAGTTTCTGCTAGAGCCCACCACACCCCCGTGCCCTTCTCCGGTGATCTCCCGGGGTGGCCTCCAAGGGACAGGGGAGTGGGTCAGAAGACAGGCAGAGTTTAATGTTGATGCACACAGTCAGACTGCCCTGCACAGGGCAGCTGTCTTCGTCCTCCGAGGGTCCTTTATGCCTGGCCTGCAGCCCCGACAAGCCCTCCACAGACAAGGCAGGGAGTTGACCTCCCGCCCCCCAGAACCACTCACCAGGGCTTGGGTCCTTCTTGTCCTTAGCTCTTGGTGCTGTCTCCTCCCTCCTGGACTGTGACTTGGCCCAGTGTACTCAGGTTTCAATAAAGGCGTATTCACAGAGCCTGCTCTAGCCCAGTCCCAGAGGGGTGGACGCCCAGGGCTGTGCTGCCCTGGGGCCCGGGGGAGCTCTGCCCCTGCTAGGCGCAGCCATGCTCCCTCCTCATGTCCACCACATGCTGGGCTCCCGGAGGGCAGCTCTGTCTGGTCCAGCTCAGCACACAGAAGGCACAGGGGAAGCTCATCATCGTGTGAACGAGGGAAAACAAAGATGAGTGAGCAAAGGCGTGGCCAAGGTAAATGTTGGGGCCTGGGTCCCCCCGCCCCGCAGAATCCTAGCCCAGGATTCAGAGCCTCAGAACCGGACTGTGTTTAGAGGCAGAATCTCTGCAGAGGGGACCAAGTTCAAATGAGGCCGTTAGAATGGGCCTCACCCAGTGGAACCGGTGTCCTTGTAAAAAGGGGAAAGTACAAGGCAGACGCACAGAGGGACGGCCACGTGAGGGCACAGGGGCAGGACGGCGTGCGCGAGGCGTGGAGGGGGGCCTCGAGGGCAGAACACCTGCCAGCACCCTGGCCGCGGACGCCCAGCCTCCGGGACCGGGGGGCCAATGGGTTTCTGTGGTTCGAGCCGCCTGTCAGCGGCGCTCCGTCACGGCCGCGAGCGGTCCAACGCAGAATGCTCCTGGATGGTGCTGGCCGGCCGCCTGGCCGCGGCAGGTGGAAGGCCTTCACGGGGGCGGAGGCCGGGTGCCTCTGAGGACCCCAGGAGCTCCCCACCGCAGCCCCGACCTCAAAAGCTAAAGCTCGCACCCAAGATCCTTATTTTGTCTAAAATCCTGTAGATGTGCCCTCATGAGCCATCCTGGATCTCAATTTCAATGGTTTTATTTCTGCACCTCTGACTTGTCAGCATGTGTCAACGTGCTACTAGTACTTGGCGCTGGATAGCCAATTATTCCCCATTTGGAGTAATTTCTCAGCAAGCAGAACCTCCCTCGCAGAGTTCTTTTTCTGTCAAGCAACTTGGAGAGAAGTTATGGCCATGATGTGCTCATTATAGGGAAACGGTGCACGCTGATGTGCGCACGTGTGTGTGCGGGCGAGCACCCTCGGGTTCGTGAGCCTGTTCGCTCTAACAATTACCTTCATGCTTCGGGGTTAAAGAGGTGTGGGCAGAATCTGAGCACAGCCACTTTCTGCACAATCAGGGGTGACTCGGTCCCTCTGGGCCTCAGTTTTCCCATCCGCGTGGGAATGACAACCATACCCCAGATGTAGAAAGAGATGGGCTCAGGGCCCCACCCACAGCCGGCCAGTGTGGCCGTCCTTCCCACCCCACCTCCCCCCAGTGGAAGATGCCCAGCTCATGTGCCCATTACACAGAGCAGAAAAGTGAGGTCTGGAAATGTCAACGGCTGTGCTGAGCCAGGACTCCAACACAGGCTTCTGATTTCAAGGGACAGACAGGATGGAGCCCAGTCTCAGATGGGTGATGGTGGCCTCCTGGCTGGATGTAGCAGGGGCAGAAGGCATCACCCCATGGAAAGCCTTTACAGGGGAGGCGTTTCCTTCCGGGTCTCAAATAGGCTCATCGCCTTCCTGTCCCGAGCACGATGCTGGAGAGGCTCTGTAAGGGCATTTATTCGCCTCTGTGGCCTTCAGAAAACTCAGTTGAGGTTTATGGCCCTGGATGGGAGAGCCAGCTTCCTGTTTATGGTAAAGTCACCCTGGGGGTGCACCCACAATCTTCCTCCTACCTGGAAGCCTCCGGAAAGGACTCTACGCCCAGGAGCAGGTAGGGCACACCCGTCTCATGCTTCTGAGCAAGAGCACACAGGAATCTTAGCGACATGCCGGCATCTGAGCCTCCTGGGGGAGTCGCGAGGGCGTCTGGGGGCAGACGGGTTCCTGAGTGGGTCACGCACGCACGCCAGCCCCCAAAGGGGCCCCGGTGTCACTGTGACGGCGACCGGAAGCCATTCCACCCCCCGCCCCTTCGAGGGGGTCTGCAAACGCTGCTGGAGACCATCACAGACTTCCACTCCTTTTTCAAATTTTTAGCTTCAACGAGGTTTAATCGATACATAGAAATTGCGTGCACATAATGAAAGCATCTTGATGAATTTGGACATATGCTTAACGCCATCACAAGCAAGGTACCAAGCATACCCGGCACCCCCCCAAAACGTCCTTGTGTGCTTTTGCGTGTGCGTGCGTGTGGTGTGAGTTCGATAAGGACACATTTGGAAGGGCACAACACACACTGTAAACCGTAGGTGCTGTGTTAGCACACACAGTGGTGTGCCTGACCGTTAGAACTTCGTCATCGGGCATGACTGAAACTCCATACCCGGTGAGCTTCCCTTTCCTTCCAGCTTCCGGCCAAAAGCCATGGGCCCCTACAAAGTGCACCGGAGCTGACGGGATCCATCCTGTGTGCCGAGGACCCTGGGAGGTGCAGAGACAGACAAACATCCGAGACCTGTCCTTGTGCCTGCAGCCCAACTAGGGAGGTCAGTGCCCAGGCACGGCCTCGTTCACCCCGGTGCAATTATGGGTGAAGGGAAGGGAGGCCAGGAGGCCAGGCAGCCCTTGGGAGCGGCAGCAGCCAGAGTGTGGACCAGCTGGGGCTGAGAGGCCAGCCTCCCGGTGGAAACCCCAGAGCCTCGGCAGAAACGAGGGCTGCGTCCTCAGGACATTCGAGCCTGCATCCAGGAGGCTCCGGGATGGCATGAACTTTGGACTTTTTAAATGTTACAAAGAAGTCCTCTTGAAGAAAGCTACTTGCTGTCTTTGTTGGTGAGTGCTGGAGATCATTAGCATCTTTGCTGGAGCTTCGGGAAGAGCTCTGGACAGAGGACCAGGAGCCTGGGTCCTGATCTCTTCTCGGCCACCAGCTCCTGCATGAGCCCGTCACAGCCTCTCTGGGCCTAACCTGCCCCCTTAAAGCTACCAGGTTGGGGGAGTTAGTCTCAAGGTGGGCTGACTGGAAAGTTCCATGGTGTAAGTACAAGGTGACATTGGGACGGGATGGGCAGCTCAGCCACGGGGCCCTGGATGCCCAGTCGAGGGGTGCCGGCCTGCAAGGACCCTCCCCTCCCTGGCGTCGGGTGGCGGCGGCAGCTGGCTCTTCACCCACCGAGTCCTCTGGCTTCCAGAAGGTCAGGGAGGTCTTTCTGATGCTCGAGGCAGCTTCTGGGCGGCTGTCACTGCACTGGCTATGAGCTTCTGCTGGAAAAGCCATTTAAGCTGCGATTTCCAAGGCCATGGGCAGGTTGAGGTGTGGGATGATGTGAGCGGAACCCGGGGCAAAGGTCCACGTGCCCCCTTGTCGGCGGGCCAACAGCAGACGCTGGCCTTCGTGCTAGCCGAGCCCTTGGCTCATGTTTGCTCCTCCCCACAGCTTCGGCAGAAGCCCTGCGTGTGCGGGCAAACAGGCTATGTCACCGCGCCTGGCGGAGGAAGTTCGCTGTGCCCTTGTCTGTTCAGCGTGGCTCTGGGAAAATCACTAATTAGAACCCCAGCTTCCCAGGTGGGAATACCAATCCTGCAGCTACACGCGCCTTAATCATCTCTCCCTGCACGTCCCAAAGACCCCGGCTGACAGGGGAGGGACGTGTTGGTTCTTTATGGGCTGCGTGGTTAGCGTGGCCCTTCTCCTTGGGTTCTCAGAGCCACTGGGAAATAGTGGAGCTGCTCTTTCCAGCTCTCTTTCCAGGGCCACACCACAAACAGGGGCACCTGGAGGGTCAGGGTGTCTCCCTCCCACCCGCTTCTCACCTCTACCCAAGGAACCCAAGTCGGCTAGATCCCAGCCTGGGCCTGGCTGGGAGGGGGCCACGTTCCCTCTTGAGAGCCCTGCAGTCTTTGCCCGGGTGTCCCCACCAGTGGCCTTTGGGCCATCTGCCTCAGATTTGCACACGCTGGCCACGCAGCTGATTCCCCAGGCCCCAGCCCAGCCCGTGCTGGTGGATGAGCATCGCAGAGGATGCTCCAGGGCTGGCCCCACGGAGGGCAGGGGCCCCACCCCGCTCCTCGCCCAGCACTGGGAAGGTTCCAGGCTTGTATGATGCTGCCCCAGCCCTCCCACCTCCAGCCTTGGCATATTTTGTTCCACGTGCTGGACAAAGGCCCCACACTCTCAGCGGTGTCCGCTCCAAAGTGGACTTGTATCATAAGTGCTTAAGGGCACATTGTCCTTCTCCTCGTGGAGGGCAGCTCCATCACTCGGCCACCCGGCCTATCTCGGCCACCCTTGCCCTCAGAAATCAGCACTGAATCCATATCTGTTAAAGGAAGGGACCAAGGACCAAACAGCGGTCAGAACCATAGCGCGGCCCAGGGTGGGCACGGGACCCCTCACACGGAGCCAGAGGTGCCCCATGATGCTTCCCCCAAACCTGCAGGAGGGAAACTTCCCAGGATTGGCCCTACAGGGAGGGGCTGCATGGCAGGGTGGCCGCGGTCCAGATCTTTTCTGTTGACCCAGATCCGAGATCCCCTGGGGCAGCCTGGGGCTGGGGTCGCATCCAGGGTAGCACGTGGGGCCTGAGAAGTTCAACCACCCAGCTCTGAGGAATCTGTGTTTGGAGATGTTTACAAGCACCTCCACCTTCTGCTTACGGAACGGAAAACAGCAGCCGCCCAACACACGAGCAGTCTGTGATGGTTCAGACACATCGGGAGCAAGGTTGGAGTCACCCATCAGGCAAGGAGCCACACCCAGCTAAGGTGCGTCGAGGGACGGGGCTACGGAATGAGAATGGACACGGGGGTTGTAAAGGCCAGGGCGAAGCGGACAGCGAGGTGTGGTGGTCACGAGTGTTCAGACGCAGCCCACACGCACATCAGGTGCCCTTCCATGCCAGGCTCCCACTTCCCTGCGCCTAGCTTCACCTGGGCTACCAATAGCTAACTGTGTGCTCTGCGTGGTGGGAGCCTGCAGGATGACCCCTCCTACTGGTGCTCACGGCCTCTGAACCCCTCTCCTTGGGTGTGAGCTGCACTCCTGGCTCCCTGCTAATGAAGGATGGAGCATGGCAAAAGGGGGGGTTAGCACTTCACCATCGGGCTGCAGAGAGGCCATGACTTCTGCTTGCTGGCCCCCCTCTCTCTTGCCCTGTCTCCTGCAGCCCCCGTGCTGAGAGACATGGGTGCCATGTTCCCGGCAGCCCTGCAAAGAAGTCCGTGCAGCAGGAGCCCGACCGCTCAGGCCGGCAGCCCTGTGAGTGGGTGAGGGAGGACCCTTGCCCTCCAGCCTTCAGATGAAACCGCAGCCTGGCTGACGCCTCCCTGCAGCGCCCGCCCAGCCTGGCCCCACGGGGTTCCCAGCCACAGAAACTGTGAGGCAGTCCGGTGCGTTGCTCAAGCCTCTGTGTTTAGGGGTAATAGATTCCTAATGCACTTGGTACCGAAGCCACAGGATCTCAAAAGGGGAGTGTGGCTCAGCTGCAAGCAGGAATGAACATCACCCAACATGGGTAAAAGGACTCTGTGCCCCTGTGCTTCCAGTTTCAGGGAGGAGAGCGCCTCACATTAGGCAGAAGCCTGGATTTTGCTATTTATTTGGGCATTAAGTCTGTCTACGTGAGCTTTACGTGGACGCTGGCTGACAAGGGGAGGCCCGCAGTGCCCTGAGCTGCACGCCCTGGGGGGGCCTGAGCCCCAGAGTAGCCGTGCGTGGGACTGGGAGGCCGGCGGCCGTGGCCATGTTCCTCTTGTGCTGGGAAGGCTGGGCACGCCGTCATTTGGACGCTGGCCCGCCTGTGGGCCCGGGTGGCAGCCCTGGTACCTGCCCTATTGTTCCACAGGCTCTGCACCTCCTCCTGAGCTCTGCCTGTGCCCAGAGCTTACGGGCTGCCCCTGCTGGCTTCAGGCCCCACCAGCAGACGGAAGGGAGAGCCTCCCGTAGCCTGTGTAGCCAGCTCCCACAACCGCCTAAGGGCGAATTCTTACAATAAAGCCTTTAAATACACCCCCTGGTGGCTCTGCTTCTCTGATTAAAGGCTTGCACAGACCTCGTCCCTGTATAGTGAAGCCCTGTTCTCCTAGTGCCGGAGGATGAGAGAGAAGGTCTCTGTGCATGCAGCAGTCACCAGGAGGACGCTGACAATGTCTGGGGCCAATCAGACTTCCCACTGAAAGAATCACACAAGGACACCCCATGAAAGTCACAGAAATTGGCTCTGCCCTTCAGAAAGCACAGACTGAGCCCCTGTATTCAGAAGAGAAGGTGCCCTGGGGTAGCTCATCTCAGCAAAGCAACACCACGAGGGCAAGGCTTGGTGCCCAGGGCACACGTGTGTGCATGCACTCACACACATAGGCACACATATGCAGTTACACACACAGATACACACGCACAGATGGAAAGGCTTAGTGCAGCCTCGTTTAAAGGTTTTAACCCAATTCCCGTTCAAGGGAAACTGGGAGGACTTTGTCATTCCTGTTGGTTCTTTGAAATTTTAAGGGGAAAGTTTTCAGGAAAGGTCGCGGAAAGTGTTTCTGCAGCCCCCTCTGGCAGGTGGAGAAGGTGGGACCCGGAACGGGGAGGACTTCTGGTCTCAGGGTCGGCGGGGGCTGCAGGGGGGTGTGCTGGAGCGCGGGGTTTGCCCGTGGAGAGAGCACACGGCCCGTCTCCAGGGTCCCCGCAGGTGGGGGGCAGTCATCCTGCAGGTGCCACACCTGTGGGTCAGCCCCAGCTGCCACACAGGCCAGTGGCACCAGGAAGGCTCTCCTTACTGCTGCGTCCAGAATCCATTCTCATTCATTATTATGCTCCCGAGGACACCCTCGTCACTAATGGTTCCGTATGAATCCGGAGATTTGTTTAAGGGCCAGGCTGACAGGAGAGAACATGTGAGTATGCGTAATGAACCAAGTTTAATCCCCACCTCCCTCTGACACGGTCGCTTCCAGAGCCAGCCCTCAGGACTCTGTTGCCTCCAGCCTTCCCTCGGGTGCAGACCCTACCCCAGTCCCCGGACCAGCATCACATCAGAGCGTGGACGACCCAGCACAGACCCTCTACCCTCACTCCGCCAGCCGCCTCTCCTCTGCTCCGCGGTCCGTGTGCAGGTGCTCCGCGGCAGGGACACGCAGCGGGGGCCCCGGGTAGCACCAGCCGTCTGGCTCACCTCACCCTGATCGGGTTCAGACCCCAGCCCTCACCGGGGCTTCCACGGTGAAGGGATGGGCTTCTCTCCCCTCTGTTCTTGCCCCCCCCCACCCCAGTGCCTAGAGCATAACAGGAACTCAATAACTAGTCCTTGACAGTGGGCCTCCAGAAAGGGAACCGGGCACTTCCGTGGGGGAAGAAACACATGGCATGAAACTTTGCATGAATTTTAACAAAAACTGCCAGGGTCCCTGTTGCTCCCAGACTTCCGTTTCTCCCTCCTGACACTTGATGGTTGTTAAATCCGAAAGCACGCTCTGTCTGTATCCACCCATCCATCTGTCCAACAGTGCGCTCCTGAAGGGCTTGTGACAGCTCCAAGTTCAAGGGACAAAGGTGTCTGAGTGCCCATTGTGGCGTCTGTGGGGTGCTCCCCACTCCTCCGAGGAGCACCCCAGTTACTGGCCGCCGATGGTTCTGCTTGCGGACATAGGCTCTACGCCCTCAGGCTTGGTCCTGAGGCCCAGCTTAAGGGAAGGATTGAAAGTCGTGTAGGATGCTGCTGGTGGGTTTTGTTCAAAATCTTGAAGAAGTAAGGACAGAGGAGGGTGGTGGGTTAGTGCGAAGGAGCAGAGGAAGAACAGAGGATTTGGGAGGCTCCTGGTCTCAAAGAGCTCAGCTGACAGACCAGGGCACCACTTAAAAATCAGCACAGTGCCCCAGCGGACGTCATGCTTAATGGGGAGAGACTGGACACGCTTCCCCTAAAACAAGGAACAAGACAACGCTGCACGAGAGGTTCAGCTAAAGAGTTTAAGCAAGAAAAAGAAATGAAAGGCATCAAGCCAGGAAAGGAAAAAGTAAAACTGAGTCCGTTTTTAGGTGGCACAATCTTGTCAACAGGAAATCCCCAAAAATCCACACTGACATGCCGCTAAAAACTCACACCTGATGAGGCGTTCAGCGACAAGGTAGGATACAAGAATGATACACAAAAATCAATTCTATTTCTATACACTCGTAGTGAACAATCAAAAATGAAAACGAAAAGATTCCATTTACAATAGCATTTAAAAGAATACAATACCTATTGTAAAGTTAGCAAAACGAGTGCAAGACTACCCCGGAAACTGTAAGATATTACTGACAAAAATTGAATAACATGTAAATAAGTGGGAAGATATTCCACGTTCTCAACAGGGAAAGATTCACTATTAGGATGGCAATACTCCTCAAATTCATCTATAGATTCAGTATGATCCCTATCAAAATCTTGGCTGGTTTTGTGTGTGTGTGTGTGTGTGTGTGTGGAAACAAACAAGCCAAACCTAAAATTCACGAGGAAATGTAAGGAATCCACAAGAACCAAAACAATCATGAAGAAGAAGCATGTTGGGGGACTCCTATCCCCCGGTTTCAGGACCTGCAGTAAAGACCGCGAGGGATGGGTGCACGTGTAGACAGCTGGAGTAGAGTTGGGAGTCTGGAAACCAGCCCTCACGTTTGTGCTCAGTGGACCTCCAGAAAGGGAACTGGGCACTTCCGTGGGGGAAGAAACACGTGGCTGGCTCTGCTGGACGTCCACACCCACGTACAGAACGATCCCGACGTGAGGACGCAAGTCAACATGTAATAAGACCCAACTGTGAGAGCCAAAGCCCAAGAATCTCAGAAGACGTCCGCGTGCATCTTCATGACCTTGGATCAGGCAGTGCTTCCTTTCCCGTGACATGGAAAGCACAAGGAACAGAAGGAAAAATAGATCATCAGACTTGATTAAAATTGAAAAACTTTTGCACATCAGAGGACACAGACATGAAACGGCCATTGACAGAACAGGAGGAGATATGCACGTATGCTGGACCAGGGGCTTGTATCTAGAATATGCAAGGAGCTCTTGCTACCCAATAATAATTTTAAAAATGAAAGAACCCAGTTGTTTATTTTTTTTAAAGATTTTATTTATTTATTTGAGAGAGAGAATGAGAGATAGAGAGCACGAGAGGGAAGAGGGTCAGAGGGAGAAGCAGACTCCCCGCTGAGCAGGGAGCCCGATGCGGGACTCGATCCCGGGACTCCAGGATCATGACCTGAGCCGAAGGCAGTCGCTTAACCAACTGAGCCACCCAGGCGCCCAAGAACCCAGTTGTTTAAAGGGCAGAGGATTTGAAGCGACATTTCGGTAAGTAATAGACATAAATAGGCAACAAGCACGTACGAAGAGGCTCGCTCAGTATCATCAGGTATCAGGAAGATGCGAGTGGAAACCATGTCCCCTGTACCCATGGGGACGCAGGGATGAGGAGGGCTGGGGTCCAAGACGCACACCAGCTCAGGGAGGCCGTTTCCCTCATGCAGCTGTCTAAGGCTCATGCAGCGCCTCCCGGCCCTTCTGCCCCAGGGTGAGATGCTGGGAGCGGGAGGCCACGGGGTGAACCCAGCCTGTCAGTCTGCCAGACTCTCCCGTCCCACCTGCACAAGGGGGTCACGGGCAAGCTCAGGCCGACGGTGGTGAGGGACACCTGCAGCAGTGCAGTGCAGGGGGTCGGCGGAGGCGCGGCCCCGAGCCCCGCAGGGGTCTAGCAGATGCTCGCCAGCCGCAGCCAGGCAACAGGAGGAGCCGCGGTCTGCCCTGGAGTCCGGCTGAGAAGGAACGGCAAGGACAATGCAGGGGTGCGACCCTGGGTGTCCCCAGCAGCTGATGGAGGTGACCAAGTCCCCGGGGGGAGCACTCGGGGTGAGACGTGAGTCCCGTAGCTGCCTTTGTGGGGAGGAGTTCAGGGCAGGCATGGTGGAGCTGGTGGCCAACCGGCCTGAGCCTGAGCGTGGCTCTGTGGCTTGCTGCCCATGACCTTCATGGACGCCTCTGTCCTCCTCTGTGAAGCCACCCTGTCCATCCCACTGGCCGAGCAACCAGTGGAAGGCATCATGCAGCAGGACAGCCTCAGGTGGTGAGGAAGAAGGCCCTAGCACTACACCTGCCGGGGCGGGAGAAGAGCTATTTTTCCAGCCCTGTGCTGAATCTCATGGGGAGGGATCTGTCAGACCTGGCGGCAGGCCCACAACAGCCTGGCCGGGCCCTGAGCTCCCTGAGAAACCGGGCTCAGCCGCAGGTGATCATGGGGGCTGCACTGGGCAGTGTGGACCCAAGGATGCCCCTGGGTGCCGTGAGGCGGGAAGGGTCTGGTAGCACATTCCGAGGGAGACAAAGCCTTCTGCTCTGCTGGTCCTGCCCCACAGACCCTGGGCCGGGGGCTTTCAGGTGGTGCTCTGGCATCTGAAATTGAGAAATCCACCCCGGGATTGGGATGCACGCAGGCGGCTGACCAGGGCTCAGAGCACTTCATTCCCTTCTTCCTTCCCGAGGCCACACTCCTCGTCCATCAGGCCAGTCCTGGACCCCCGGGCCTGCAGGCCCCCACGGGGCTGGCGAGGGCGAGGGAGCGGCTGGGCGTGGCAGAGCATTCGAAAGCTGCAAACACGGGGTAGTTGTCACCATGGGCGACACCGCCGGTCGCCCCCCGCGCCCCGTAGCAGGAGGACCTACATCCCCTGGCTGGAGGCGAGGCAGGGGCTGGCCAGGCTCAGGGAGCACTAAGTGTCACGCCCAAGCAAGTGGCACCGCCTGGTATGAAGGAACCGTGGGCCATACCCTGGCGGCACCTGGACTAGCAGGGAGGCTCCCACGAGCCTGACGGCGCCCAGGAGGGCAAGGTGCACGGGGCCACAGGTAGGAGAGTGTGTGCGGGTGTCTATGAGCATGGGTGAGTGTGTCAGTGAGCCTGTGTGCATATGTGTGCACGGGGGTGAGCGCAGGTGCGCCTTTGTGCTTTTGTGCGTGTGCGCCATCTCCCCCCATGGAGGGTGGGGGTCCTGGGTGCAGCCGGGTCACCGTCCCCGGGACCAGCTCTCCGAGGGGTCTGGTAGTCCAGGGGGGACCACATTTATTTCCGTTTCTGACCCCCAACAGCACCCAGCGCCTCCACGCTGTGGAGCTGACTTAAACTCGGGGCCAGGAAGGGGCCTCAGGCAGAATCTCCAAATCGTCCTCATTCAGCAAGGACATTTCAACGCCCCAAAGGAGGCTAAGTCTCAGAACAAAGGGCTGTCTTCAGGGGAATCCAGACCCGCTGGGGATGCCCGTGCTGCCGCAGACCAGGAGGTGCTCCCAGGGGACTCTGGGTGTGCAACACTATGGTGCCCCCGCCTGACCCGCTGCCTCTCCTCAGCATGGCCAAAGCCAGACACCACAAGGCACCCTGCTCCTGCCCGCCCAGCCACGGCCACAGAGCCACAGCTCGTGTCCCCAAAAAGCTGTCTGGCCACACTTTCACAGTCCCCCAGTGGTGGCGTTCGGGACACCTGAAGGGTCCTCCTGGCCAGAGTAGGGAGAGGGCCCACACTGGGGCCTGGAGGCCCATTTGGGAAGCGGAGGCTCTGAGCAGGGAGACGGACAGTCGTGGTGAGCCTGCACACTTTTTAGGACCGTCAGCAGAGCTGTGTACCTGTCCTGCCCCCCACGCCCCTGCCAGGCCTGCTGGGAGGCTGTTCCCAGACCCAGGTTCACCCGAGTCACCCGTGACCCCAGGCTTCTGACGCACACCGGGTCCGTGCAGGAGCCTCGTTAGCGTGTCTTGTAAATTAGGGACGGGCCAGGGCTCTGGTCAGCACATCCAGGGGGCGAGGGGGGGGGCGGTGTGCAGAGGTGCTGGCGGGGAGCTTTCCCCACCCTGGGCCCTGCGCCCTCCACCCTCTAGTAGCTTTCCTGCCCAGGCTATGGATCCAGAGGCTCCTGGCAGAAACCGGGAGCTCAGGACTCCAGCCCACCTGCATCCAGCCAGGCGGCCTGGATCAACCCCTTTCTCACCCTGTGCCTCGCTTTCCCCATTTGTATAAGAGGGTCTCCATGTTCTTTGAGGTCCAGGGTCAGATCTTACAAGGGCAAGGGCAGAGTGAGGCCATCTGGTGACAAAAGGTAGGACAGCTGAGGGCTCACTGCTTCTCCCCGGCCACTCACCATCGGCCCATGGTTTGCAGGCAGTTCAAGCACCGCCTGCCATGGGGACACGGATGATGCGCTTGCTCCCACCCGGGGGGGCTCTGCATCTCTCAAGGGGAGCCTGGGAGGGTGGCGCTGGCCAGGGACGCGTTCCAAGCCCAGGCCCAGAGGCACCCAGTATCCAAAGGAAGGAACTGTACAGAAGTGGGGTGAGCTCAGCCTTGGGGGCGAAGTGGAGGCCTCAGCCCCTCTAACTCCTCTTATGCCTCTGGGCCTCAGTTTCCTCTTCTCTAAAAGGGGTCACAGCCCACAGAGTCATAGCCTGAGTGAGACGACACATACATGTTACTGTCCCTCTTGCGTCCCCACTGGCACACAAAGCCTGTCATTCCTCCAGAACGGGCAGAAGGGTTCAGCACACCTTTGGGGGACGCGCTTCCATCCATGCCACACTGTGGCTCAGCCGGGAGCCCTGGGAACACATTTCTGAAACCAAACGCCGTGGCCTGAATCCAGCTGTTGTCCAAGGGGATGTGGGGCACAGGGCTGCTCACGGCTCTGCTCCTTCCTCCCCTGGGCAGCTGATAGCCCACGAGCAGGAGACGCGAAGCCCAGACAGAGGCTGTTCCAGGAGAGACCACAGCCAGGGCGGCTGGGAGAGGCCCCGCTGAGCTCGCTTGCAGAGGGGGGACTGTTCCGAGGGAAAAACAGCTTCACATATTCCATTTATTTCTTCTGTTAGACAAAGTCCTCTGTCCTGGCTCCTGCCCAGGCCTCAGGAAGCCAAAGTGCTTCACCAGCCCAACTCCGTGTGCCCATTTGGAAGGATCATCTGGGCACCCAGGCCCACTGAGGATCCGAGCAGGGGACTCATTCCCTCTGGGCAGCCCCAGGGAGTGGAGGGCAGGACGGGCCCTCCACCAACCTGGCCACGGACCACCTGGGCAAGGCCAGGCCAGGGGGCAGGACAGGACAGCCAGGCCCCTGGGGGTTGGGACGGAGGCAGAGGCAGAAGCTCCCCGGCCAGCCCTGCCCCCTGGGAGGCCTGGAGCGGGTCACTCCTGGTCAGCCTCCTGACGGCCCCATGGGGATGCTCTGGGACCATTACAGGAGGAGCACCCACAGGCTTTATGTGGGGCAGAGACCTCAGGGTCCCTCCATGTCTTTGCTGCTTTCAGCACACAACCCTCAGCCTGGGCAGGAATGCCCGGGGGGCACCGGCTTTGCTGCCACGGGAGAGGGAGGTGGCCGTCAGGCAGACCTGCTCCTCCGCCCAGGGCCTCATGCACCAGGCACCTCACTGAGCCCTCCCGGGGCCCGCTGATGCCCAGCGGTCACCATCCCTCACTTACAGGCCTGGACCCTGAGACTCCCAGAAGTCGCTTGAGATCCTGCAGCAAGGCATGAGCCAGGCCAGCGGATCTGCCCCAGTGGGCACTTTCTATCCACGCCTCCTGCGGCCTCTGCTTGCCCCAGGAAGGACCCTGGGACAGCCGCAGCTCCTGCCCCCCAGCACCCCCAGACGAAACACCACTTCCCAGGATCTGTGTGAAGCCTCCCGGGGCGGTGGAGGAGCGGGGCGCAGGTTACGGGCCTGACCCCAGGCAGACTGGTGGAGAACAGTGTCTGAGGAGAAGAGAGGCTCATTCCAAAAAGCTCCTCTCTGTCTCAGGGTCCCCCTGTGTAAAATGACCAGCGTGGGTAACACACGACCTCTGGGCTCTGAGGATCGACCCTTTATTACTGGAAGACTGCCCGAAGGAAACCTCAAAGAGAAGCCAGGTTCAGGACGCGCTGCCCCAGCCCTGCACAGGTGCCGCCGGCATGACACGTGACCCCTTTTAGTCCCCTTCCGTGGCAGGTGCAGAGTCGTCAGCTCCACCAGCCGTGTCAGCTGTGGGTGGGGGAGCGAAAGAGATGTGTAATTTATCACCCATTCCAAGAGTGTGGGAAAATAATAATAATTCTGTCTTGAGCACCGAGAGAATATTATTTACAGCCTCAAACTTTCACAAGAAGTTGAATGCAAAACAAGATGTGCTTTTGTATTTATAGCAGTTTGTCCCAATTGGATAGGGAAGCATCGGTGCCGGAGAGCAAAGAGCACCTCGCTCTCAGCCGCTCGCTGAGAAAATGGGGAGACCGTCAGCTCTCCGAGGGAGTCTGCGAGCTGAAAATGTGCAGGTACCAGAGAAAACCACCAACAAAAGCGAACCGAAGGAGCCCTCGGTGGCAGCCCTGCACCCAGCAGAGCTGGGTGGCTTTCTTTTCATTTAAAATTACATTTTTATTGATTCCTGCATTTGCGCCTGGTGGAGCTGGAGAAGCAGGTGGTACGACGTGGACAAGACACCCCCCAGAGCGTGCCCAACTGGGGCTGTCTTCGCTCCGTACCGAGGGCACACGGGTGGGGGCAGGCTGACTCAGTTTCCCTGCTCTTGGGAAAAGAGCCAGCACTCCCATCCCCGGGGCCTGAGATGATTAATGAGCAACCCAGGAGAGCTGTGAAAATGAAAAATATCCTCACCATCCCAGGGATTAATCATCATATAATGCATGTTCCATAACTGTGCGGGGACTCAATTACCTAGTCGGCAGAACGATGTTCCCCCTGCTTCTGTGCCGAGCCTGCGCGGCAGATTCTCCACCGAGAATCAAAGCTCTCCTTTGCAGCAGCAGAAAAGCTCTGGAAGCATTTTCACATGAGAAAGAACAGAAGCAGCCTCGGATCTGGAGACGGGCCTCGCGGGTTCTGAGGGCAGACCAGGGAGAGACAGAAATGGCTCTTCGTTTGTGGTTCTAAAAATGGGATTGATCCTATTTGCACCCAGGCTGGCTGGAAGTGTCCTTGGCCCCACAGGGAGACTTCCAGAAGGGGTCGGGAGTGAGCGTGGACACTCCCAGATTTGTTCCCTGCATTGAGTTCTAGCTGACTCCCTCCAGCTAGTTTCTGGGGATAAGACCCTGGTCATGGCAGAGTCTTGGGGGCAGAGACTTGCCCTGTGGACCTTTCCTGATGTGGTAGGCACTGGGCACCCACTTTTTCCTTTCTGAGGGCTTATCATAGGTAAACGTGGGTCAAAGTCCTTAAATTCTGAATGCCATTCACAAGTGAGCGAGTGCCCTCCACATGCTCCGTAGATAAGAAGGGTCCATGCACCTCTGTTTACCTGGACAGCGGGTGTCCTTCGCCATCTGTTACCCCATGCAGGGACCCCTTTCTGTCTCCAAACCAGATGTCCTGTCATCTGGTTTATATGAAAGGGGACATTTGAACTAGTCTCAAAGATCAGATAGGACCTGGCAAGAGAAATGCCCAGAGAAGCAAGTTGCATAACCAGTTCCAACTGTGGGGCCAGGAGCTCCAGGGTGACCCCGTTCTTGGTGGTGATGGCAGATAGCCTCCTGGAACAGAGCCTCGGTGTTGTTCCCTGGAAAGTGGGGATAATAACAGGACCTGCTTAAAAAGTGAGCAGTGACTCTCAACAGTGAGCGTCCAGCCTTGGTGGGTCTCCATAGCAACATCCCTTCCTCCTCCTCAACTGCCTTGCGGCAGAGCTGAGCGCTCAATGCTGCCTTTCTGTGAGCAAGACCAGGCCCTGCCCTTCCTGCCCCAGAGCAGTGGTGAAAAGCCAAAGCAGACCTCTCTGGGCCTGCGCAGACATTTGACAGGTGGAGAAGCCCGAGGTTTGGCTTTGCAGCCACAGAGCAGGGCAGCGAGATGCTGAGCGGACCCGGCCAGCCACCCTGGCTTGTCGCAGTCTGGTTCCTGCTCGGATCACATCCATCCATTGTCAATTGCAGGGCGGCAGAGTGCAACCCACGTGCCTGCCCCCAGCAGCCCACCCACAAGAGAGCAGGGAGGGAACCCATGGAGGGCCGTCCGGGGGCACGCCCACCTGCACCACCAAAACCAAACCAGGTTGAGTTGGAGGGCGGGGCCTGGCAACATTCCAGAATCCCAAATGCACCTTGCACACTGCCCTCCTGTAGCCTTTGGCCTGAGTTTGGGGCGTGGGGGGGCGGAGCACAAGGGCAGGGGTGTATGCCTAGAGCCAGGGAGGTGCCCTGATTCAAGCAGTTAAGCAAGGGGGACCCCTCCCTGAAGGGTGAAGCTCATCACCTTTACAAGAGTGTCAATTATTTTGATCAGGTAATCTTTTGCATCCTTTCAGCTAAGCTAAACCAGAGAGATTTAATCAGAGGAAACAAAACTAACTTGAAGTCTGAGCCTCACAGGGGGAGCACCCCATGAGACTTCTGGATGCTGGTTGGGGGGACATCCGGGGTCAGTGGCCGCACCCTGGAAAAGGCAGGAAGCTTCCCCTTGCCGAGCCCAGATCCCATGCCCCTCCTCTGGCGGCAGCTGGCTCTGTGATTTGTGCCGGCCGGCCTCAGGCTCTTCAAATGTTAATGGCAGATCAGGTATTCCCTCCCCACCGGGTTGGGATGCTGAAGAAAGATGGTAGCGTATTGGTGCCCAGCCAGTCAGTGCTCAGCGCATGTCACCTACTTGGATGTGCTTCCCATAAAAGACGGTTGGAACGTGCACGCGGATGGCGCTACCAGCCCTGTGCCGTCCACTCCACAGCCCGCCAGCCCCCGGGTCAGAAGCACGCCCAGGTGACCCGAGGCCCCAGGGCCACTCCTGCCATGGGCACGCCACAGAGCTCTGGGCTGCGAAGCCCTCTCCTGGCTGTCTGTGTGGCTCATGGGGCCGCTAGGGGGCTGCTCGGGTCTCTGTCCTGAAGGGAAGGCAACGTAGAATATCCCGATGTCTAGACGGGCCCCGGACCCAGGATGGAGCCCGTCAGGACCAGGAGCTGTTATGACCCCTTCAATGGCTTGTCTTAGGAGGACTTGCGGGAGTGGAGAGAAGGTTGCAGCTGAGACCGAAGTGTGTGTGACTCAGCTTCCCGAACGCCTGAGTGGGTGCAAGGCCACGCTGGGTGGGTGCAGGGCTCCCAGCTGTGGTTTCCAGCGGAACCACAGGTGACTCAGGGATTTGCCTTCTTCTGAAGAAAACCCCACAGGCCGCACTCTGACCTTGTCCTGGTTCTTGTTTCCTGTCCCTTTTGCAACGTCCCCTCTTAAAATACTTAGTGGGGAAATTGCCCAGATGAAGGGCTTGAGAAACCTAACAGCTGGCTCATCCAACACCCTCATGGGGTTTGGAAATTTCTAGATGGATTTCTGCGCTTTGAGTGACCAGCCATCTGGTTTGCCCGGGACCAAAGGGTTTTCTGGGACAGGGATCTCCCACCGCTGACACAGGGACAGTCCCAGGCAGGAGGGGTGAGTGGGACCCGTCAGCTCCGCCCCCGTTTCCCTCCCTCATGACAATTGGCTAGTGGCCAGCCATTCAGAGGCTTCCCTGGGAGTTTTCAGTGGGTTGCTGGGTCCTATTCTCCCTTGCCTCCCCGGTCACAGGGTGGGAAGGTGGTGACTCATCAGTGACCCTGGCAAGGGTCTCTCGGTCCCACCAAAGCCTCTAGCCCTGAGCCCCTCTCCACCAGGCGAAGAACCTGCTCCACCAGTGACTGCCCGGGATGCACAGGAGGCCACGGAGGCCACAGAGAAGGAATCAGTGTGCAATAAATAATTCCCAGCACTTTCCCGCAGCAACGTGTATCCTGGATCGCTTGCTATGCTCCCCCCACCCCCGCACCGCAGCACCCTTCAGCAAGGTTAGTCCTGTCCTCATGCAAGTTTACAAATGAAATCCACCTCAGTAAACACATGTCGTGGGCAGCCTCAGCCCATTCATTCACGCAGAGCAAATATGTGTGCACAACAGCTCCAGGAACAGAGCCCCAGGGCCGGTAATACGTGTGCTCAACATGGATTTGGTCTCTCTGCTGCCTGTTTCATGCACCGTATATGTGACAGTCCCAGGCCAGACTCGCCACCATGCCAGCAAGCCGGCAGCCGCTTGTCAGCGTGTTAAATCAAGAGCAAATCGGGTCGGTGTCCTGATCCCTGGGAACAAAAAGCAGGGGCAGGATTGGGGATTTCACAAAGTAGTTTAGCTTAGGTGAGAACGCACTCCCGGACTTTTCTCGTCCCTTCATAAGCTTTAAAAATACACACAAAACTAAACAAGCGCCACAGAAGACAAAACGGAACAGAGCAAATCCTCCTGCTTCCGCTTGTTTTCCCCTAGTTTCCAGAAGGTGAAAATGACCTCTATCCTGTACAAATCGGCGGGGCGGGGGCGGGGGGGGCTGTGAGATTTGTTTTCTCTGCAGCATTCTGGGGCTTGCAGACTCGATTAAGACATTAAAATGGGACGACGCAGGTATCAGGGCTCCTCCGTGGAGGGCTGTCTTTGTGGCTTCAGTGAGCAGCGCCGTGCAAACCCCTCCAGCCCCAGGGACACCAGAGAGTTCTAACGGGGATTATCTGCCTCCTGAGATATAAATTCCAATTTACTCTGACATAAACTATTACCCGGCTAACAGTGGTCATCTGTCTTCGGGTGCCTGGCAGGTACTCTGTGCCAGCGACATTATCTTGGGGAAATTAAAGGGGCGCAGGCTGGGGGCTGCCTCCTGCCCGGGCAAATGCTCCTGCCTCTGCCCGGCTGACCTGACCTCCGCCCGGTTCTCTCCCCTCCATAGCCTGCCCCACAGCACGCTCCTACCACCCACTCGCCCACGGGCTGCTAAGCACCTCGGAGAGAGGTAGGCCTGGGCCGTAGCCAGCGTGGGGGTCCCATCCTGGCCAAGGAGAGGCTGACGGAGCCAGAAATGGGATGAGCAACGGGAAGCCCGGTAAGCTGGGCTGCACCGAAAGCGGGGACTCTGCGCCACCCCGCAGTGGCAGAGAAACCCTCCCTTCCAGGTCTTCGGGCTCAACCCCCATGTCTAAGGCTCTGGACAGCAGAGTCCCCATATGCCCCTCTTCCCAGCTCTGCATGACCTTACTGAGATCTAATGCACGCTCCCTGAATCCCCCTGCGCACAGTCCCACGCTTGCTGGCATCCTCAGACCATCCCCACGCTCAGGTTGAGATCACTATCATCACCTCAAAAGAAACCCCATGCCCTTGGCTGTCCCCTCGCTGCCCGGCTCCCCCCAGCCTCCTCCCACCTGCAGATTTGCTGTCTCTATGGCCTTGCATGTTCTGGAAGCTTCACGTTGTCAAGCTCACCCACGCAGCAGGGCGTCAGCCCTTCATGCCTTCCTATGCTCGGATACTAGCCCGTTGTATGGATAGGCCACAGTTGCTTTATTCATTCGTGAACTCACACACACTTGGGCTGTTTCCGCCTTTGGCTGTGGTGAATAGTGCCGCCGTGACCACGGGCATCCGAGTTCTATGTGGATGCGTTCCCAGGTCTCCCGGGGACACGGATGCCTCGGAGTGGAGTTGTGGGGTCACGTGGTGGCTCTGTGTTCCAGGAGCTGTGGCTGTGTCTAAAGGCACCTGCCTGTTTCTCGTTCCTGGCCCAAAGCAATCTTGTTGCTCCGTTTTGCCTCAAGTGTGGAGACAAAGCACTGTGAGCAAGGACAGTTTTCACGGCCCCCAGTTCCTACAGATCTGGGGAACTTTTACCCCAAACAGGCTCCTCACCTCAGCTGGGGGACTGTCATCCGCCCACAAGGCTCAAGTAATAGAAACAGAGCCGCACATGGAGCAGGGCTCTGCTGGAGCAGGTCCAGCGACCCCGGGGTCAGGGCGTGGGGCCTGCAGGTGGGGCAAGGCGGAGGTTCCGGCTTCAGCAAACCAGGGTCAGAAAGGAAAACTGGTGCAAATGCCTCGCTGCAAACGGGGAAACTGAGGCTCTGAGGACAGGGGTGTCCCTGAGGCCGCAGATGCACCTGAAGCTAGGGCCGGAGCTCAGGTTTGTCTCCTGGCCTTGCCCTGGCCCCAGGCGGCCTCGTGGCGCCACAGCCCGCCTCGTGGCGCCACAGCCCAGAGGAGAGAGCTTATCTGGCAGAGGGATGCCTGTCCTCCAGAGACGTCCGCCATCAGGGCCCGGGGACTGGGTCTGCTCCTGCCTTTCACACTTGGTAGGCCCCCACACCTCGCCACTCAGGGAAGAGAAAAGACACAATTTCCCGGGGCTGGAAGGAAGAAATGCCAGGCAGATGTATTCCTTTAGTACCAGGCGCCGTATTTCCCCAGCCAGAACTGAGCGCCCGGTGTGCACAGCGGATGGAACCCGGACCCACAGGGCTCTGCAGGAGAGGACAGGGCTTGGTGGTTTGTGCATGGGTGTGCACATGCCCGTGTGTGCGTGGCTGTGCACGTGAGTGTGCACGCAAAGAAGGAGTTCCCATTCTAGGGAAAAAGCGAACTGGTTTTTGTCAGCTCCAGTTTTAGTGAGTCACTGAAGTCTATCTGAGGCAGTAACTTACCTAGAAAAAAGGTCAGTAGACGCAACAGATGTACTGGGTATGTCCATGTATGAATTGGATCTACGAAAGGCAATATGCCACTTATTTTCCCCAGTAATGATCAATTAGAAAATATAATTTTTCAACAGGTGCCATTCATAGTAGGAACAGAAGCTATAAAGCACATAGGAATGAATCTAACCAAGAATTTAAAACTCCGATGTGAGAGGTAGCAGCTGATCTGAATAAATAGGAAAGCCTCCTCGTGTTATAATGATGGCAACTGTCTCCAAATTAACCCACGAATTCACGGCAATCCCCATGGAAAGTTTTGTGGGACTCCAAGGGGGTCTAAGCCTTACCTGCAGGGATGAAGGGCCATGAATGGCTGTCTCAACTTTACAAAAGAAGACCGAAGAGGATGGATTTGTCCTACAAGAGAGGAAGACATCCCACAAGGATGGGAAGCAAATGTCACATGGCGCTGGCCCCACGCCACGGGCTGCAGCCAAGAGCTCAGGGTCACGGCTGACCACCCATACAAGGGATCTGACACCCTGAAGGGAGCACCACACGGCCAAAGGGGAAAAGCCAGCGTTGGCATATGGTTGTGGAAACTGGCACAGGATTGTGAGAATCATCACGAATCCCCGTGGGCGAGGGGCTTACATGGCAAGGAGCATTACATGGAAGGAAGGACCAGGTACAGAAGGAAGAGGAAGAAGGATAGCCAACGAGATGCAGGCGCGGATCTTTGGGGCTTAGGACGCAGGAAACATTGAAAGCAAAAATTGTAAGCTCAGAAAACGTACCAGGGCAAAGTTAGTGGAGAGCTGATGAGGGAAGATGTTTGCAGCATCTCACACCGACACATGATTAACATCTGTAAAGTGCAATGAAAGGGCAGTGACCCTAAGAGCCAAAAATCAGATAAGGCGATGGAGGGGCAGTTGCCATAAAAGGAAAGACTTAAAAGCCTAGAAGCTGGGCCAGCTGCGCCACATCAGACAGACAGCCGGACAGACAGCTGCAGAGACAGCAGACCTAGGTCTGTGTGACACAAAGCCAGGGTACTTCCCCCGTGAACAAAGAATTGCTTCTTGAGGGAGACAGATCCACTCTGGGACCATGACCCTGTGGACACGCAACCCCCGTCTTGGGAGCCCCGTCTGTGCGTGGACCCACGGGAGCTGGGTGAGAGCAGTCCTTTCCTGTTAGCATTCCCGGAGGGCTGTGTCCGCTCTTGCCAGGCCAGGGGAAACACCTGTCGCCGGGAAGGAGCAAGCAGGTCATCGGTCATGGTCTGGACCTGGAAACTGTTCAAGTTCCCCATTTTGAAAAGTGTCCTGAGTTGCCTTATCCCAGGACTGCTGTCACGAGGCGGAGGGAGGAATGTGTGAGGACCAGCCCGGCAAGAGGCCTCTGTGGCGGCAGAGCTGGGCTCCAGGGCCCCCGGCGTCGGGACGTGGGTCCCTCCGTACCTGCCAGGGCCCTTGGCCTCCAAGAGCTGTGGCTGGTCACAGCCTGTCTTGGGGCAGTGCCTCCATTTGGACAATAGGGGGGTCACCTATGTGCATGGGCGGGGACACACCTGCCGGCAGAGCCGGCCTGCGCAGCCGGGGCCCAGGAGGGCTGGGAGCCTGCTGATATCCCGGGAGAGCCCCCACGTCTCCTGGGGGCGGGGAAGAGGGGCAGCGCCCGCTCCCAGGGGCTTTCCTTCTGGGAAGGGACTTCTGCAGGAAGCACGCTGCCCCCGCCACCCGCCCCTCGTCCTTGCCCCAAACCCCCCCTCTTGCCCCCAAG
The DNA here is from genome assembly GCF_009762305.2 of Zalophus californianus. Taxonomy (NCBI): domain Eukaryota; kingdom Metazoa; phylum Chordata; class Mammalia; order Carnivora; family Otariidae; genus Zalophus; species Zalophus californianus. The sequence goes on from NC_045607.1 coordinate 2,378,120, forward strand.
AGGTTCTACCGCAAACCTTCTTACATCCGTCTGGAGAATGTGCAGTTTACTGATGGCCGGCCGTGGGCCGGGGTCTGGGGCAGGAGAGGCAGAGTCCCGCCTGCACGGAGCTCTCGTTCCGGTGGAAACACTCGGAAGCAGACAGAAGAGCAGGAAGCCTGTCGGGAGCACAAGTGCTCAGGAAACGTAAAATGCATAGGGGATCGAGGTGTACTTTTTTTCTGAGCATAGACAAAACAGGGTAAAGTGAGAGAAAATGGGCGCCTGTGTGCGGCGTGTGCATGTGTGTGGCGTGCGGGTGCGTGTACGTGATGTGTGATGTGGCAGGACCCGTGTTCGGCCCACTCGCTCTGGGAGCCGTGTTAGGACAGAGCCAGTGTCCACAGTCACGCAGGTGACCGGTGACCGCGCGGGGACATGCCGACAATGGTCACAGTCTGGATATTTCCAACATGGAGTCGCAGGGCTTGCCAAGAGAGTTGGGCAGTGAGCGGAACAAGGGGCACAGGGAGGACGCCGGCTCGGGGACAAGACCCCCAGTACCACGTGCAGGTGCGGGCACCCGTTGGCACGCAGAGACACGGCCGCGGCGTGCCCAGAGAACAGAGTGAGGACAGCTGTCTCCGTGACCCAGACTCAGATGCCACCAATGCACAGCACTCGGAGCCTCCGTCGGCCCATCTGTGAGATGGGACACCCCGGAGGTCCCTCAGATCCTAAGACAGGCTGCCTGTGTCCTTGAATGGAGAAGGGGCCGAGGGCAGAGGAGGCGGGTTTCACAAACGGCCCATCAGGCAGGGGACAATGCACGGTTACAGGAGGAAATGGCCCAGTCTGAGGCCGCCACTACTGGGTGTGGGGACACGTGGGTCCTCTGGTGATGTCCACGGATGTCTGCTCACCGACGGCTCCTCTAACTTTGCCTGTCTGTTGAAATCGCCTGCAGCACTTCCTAGAGATGCAGATTCTATGTGGAGCCCTAGACCTTCTAAACCAGACGCCCCGGGCGTGCGAGGGGCTGGAACCCACAGGCGCTGCAATTGGCAGGGGGCTTGGACCCCTGCAGGTACAGCCATGTTCATCCCACCCACCCAGACTTCTGTAGGTGGAGCCCCCTCTCCGGGCCTGCCCCAAGATCTGCCCTCGGCACCCCTCCCCACCTCAGAACCCCCACGGCACCCTTCACAGCACAAAGTGGGCCGAGCCAGTATCTGCAATGAACTTACCTGCTAAAAACTAACCAGTGGGATCCAAGACATCACTCTGAATAAAGTCAGACATGTCTATGCATAAAGTTATATACAGCTTATATATATGGATACAATAGAAATACCTAGGCAACAGATAATAGACTCAATATATAAAACATAATGCACGAGGAGGTTGCAAGAGCTTTAGCTATTTCTAACCTAACGAAAGCTGTGTGGAGCATGAAAAAGGAATCTTCTAGTCTGATCCAACGATCTCACAAATGAGACTTTATCATGAGGTTGATTTCAATGGAAAACAACCCGAGGGTCCCCGCAGAAGGGGTGACAAGATCCGTGGCTGCCAGGGGCCCTCTCCCTGCAGCCCCCCTTCCACGCACAGGAGAGCTGCACACGTGCCTTTGCTGCCCCCAAACCGCCGTGCTACCCACCAGCCTCTGCAGGCGCTGGGGTCTGGTCTTGCGCCCCAGGCAAGAAAATACCACTTTCCAGCCATCTCCCAGGAGTAAATACTTCAACAAAAGCCACATGCACCAAACATCCTGCCTTTTTCTTTTTCCTTCCCACATTGACAAATGCTATCACAACGGTTTGGGAGAAGTCCAGTTCACGGGCGGATGATGGGAACTGACATGAGCTCTGGTTCAAGGATCCGACTTTCCCTTTTGGATTTCTCAGAATCATTTTAAAAGTAGGAAGCACTACACGGAGAACACCTTAGTGTATTTAGAAGACTCCAGTTTCTGGAGCGATGGACTAAGAAACCACTTTCACCATTTGTATATTTATTACTACATCAATCTACCCCCAAACTTAGAGATTCAAAACAACACTCCCATATTAGGTCACATGCCTGTGGTCAGGCATCTGGACACAGCTCACATGGATCCTCACTGTGGGGCCTCACAAAATGGCAGGCACGGTGCTGGCCCTGGCCAATGTCTCATCCGGGGACCTGACCAGGGAGAGATCTGCTGAGCTTGCTCCCATCGTTGGCAAGACTCGTTTCCTTGAGGGCCATCGGACTGAGGGCCCCAGGTCTTCACGGACAGCTGGCCGGAGGCCTCTTGGGGCCTTGCATGGGGCTTTTCCAACATGGCAGTGCGTCATCAAAACCAGCAAGGATGAAAATCGGCTAGCCAGATGGAAGCACAATCTTCTGTAGTCTAATCATAGAAGTAACAACCCATCAACTTTGCTATGTTCTCTTAGTTGGAGGCAAGTCCACCGTCTAGCCCACATTTAAGGAGAGGGAGGCTCATAGAGGCCACAGAGAGTGTGGATCTGGGGCTCGATGTCGGGGGCTTCTAGGGCCACATGAAGTGAGAGATTTGAAGTTCGGGAAGAAGGACTGGTCATGGGCATCGAGAGGGCACTTCTCCATCACACTCAAGGAAAGCCTATGGAGGCAGGGCCTGGCAGTCCCTGGAAAGTGTTGGCCCATGGCTCTCACTCTTGAGCCTGTATCAGAGTCACGTGGAAAGTTTGTCCCGTTCAGTGTGGGAGTGGGTCCCAGGTTTCCCGCATTAGCCAGCACCCCCACCCTGGCTCCGACTGATGACCTGCTCCTTTATCGTGACACCTTGCTCCTTCAGATCCACTGAGTTCTCTTCCCCCTTCTGTACAACGCGACCTGAAATGCGGCGTATCTGACTCATGGCTTTCAGTTCTCTTCTCAAAGGCCACCTCTTCAGGAACAAAGAGCTTAGAAAACCCATGCTTCAGACTCCTAGCGTCTGAAAACTGAAAGATAGCTTATATTGTATCAACTCTCCTGCCAATAGAAGCAATAAGTTCTAGAGTATCTGTGAAAACACAAACTATTTAAAGGCAGTGCTGAGTGACAAAAAGCAGAAACTGGATGTGGGGTAAGCCATAGAGAAGGAAGGGAGCCATGTGGGATAAATGTGCCATCCCCCCGACTTTCCCCTGAGGGCGATCCCTGGTCCCTGTGAGGCAGGGGGAGCTTGCTCCGGCAGAAGGAGGCTGTCTTAGCAGGCTAGGGACTTGGAGTCAGAGATCCAGGCTACAGAGCAGGGGCATGAGCTGGGAAATCCTGAAACCAAGGAAGCCACGTGGGGAAGCCCCCAAAGCTGGTCACGCCAGCCTCCCCTGTCCGTGGCTGACCGCTGAGGGGAGCCACGGGCACAGCTGAGCAGAGACACCAGCACTCCCCCGTGCCCGGAGGCTCCTTGAGTTCAAGTGTGGTCATTTCGATGGATCTGATGACCATGTCAGGCTTTCTGTTGAAACCCCAGGAGACCGAACCCTTGAGTAAAAGGATGATATCCGAGGACCAATGTTATCCCCTAGGGTTAGGGACAGAAGAGGGCCAACCTCACAAACCTGGGCCCAGAGCTGCCAGCACAGAGCTCGCCTCTCTTCTGAGAAAGAGCACAGAGTCCTGAGTCTCTGCAACAGCGTGTCCACAATGTCTCGCATAGAATCAAGGTTTCCTAGACACTCAAGAGAAGGAAAATGTGACCCATGACCAAGAGGGAAAAGTCAATAGAAACAACTGAATGATGCTTCAGATGTTGGAATTTATAGACACAGACTACAGAATAAGTAGATAAATGTCATATAATATATAAGAAAAGATGGATGTCGTGGCTGAAGAAGTGAGGGATTTTAAAGGAGATAAGGAAACTTTATGAAATGGACCAACGGTAAATATTAGAACTAAAAAATTGTCATCTCTGAAATACAAAACATCATCGAATGGACACTACAACTCTGAAAACATGTTGCTTTACCCAAACCGAAACGTGGAAGACAAGGCTTTGTAAAAAGTGAACAAAACCTTAATTAATGGGAAGGTACCAAGCGGAATGGCAAGAAGAGTATAGGTGCTGCCAAAAGCAGAGAGGGGGAATGGGGCAGAAGAATATATGAAGAAATGTTCGCCCCAAATGTCTACATTCAACCAACAGCATGAATCTCCAGATCGAAGAACTCCGTGAAGCCCATGCAAGGGAAACAGAAGGAAAATCACCCCCAGACAGACTGCTAGAAACCGCAGGGGATGAGAGACAGGAGACGCAGGCAGCAGGGACGCAGTGGGGGCCACACCAGAATGGGGGTGGGGGTGGGGGTAGGGGGCTTCTCCTGGGGGCAGAGGGCAGTGGAAGGATGGCCAGAGGTGCTGAGAGGCAGACATTCTTCACTTAGAATACAATTCTCACACAGCTAGGATTCATGAGTGAAGGTGAAGTAAGGATACTTCCAGACAATTAGAAGAGGAGGAAATGTGTTGCCTGCAGACCCACGTTCCCCGAAACGAGGAAGGAATTTCTTCTGGCAGATGGGAAATCATTCCAAGTGGAAATGCAGATCCTGAGGAAGAAAGGAAGAGCAGCAGAGATGGTAAATATGTATAAAATACATCCCGCCCCCCCCCTTAAAGAGGCTGTTAAAGGACGATTGAATTTTTAAGATACAAATAATCAAAATGCATTTCAGGGGCTCATAACATATAGCAGCAAAATCCATAACAACTATAGGAAAAGGATTGTGGGGCGTTCGGACGTGAATCGTGACTTGGCATGCCAGTCACCCGAGGGGGACAGTGATGATGTGAGCTGCATTGCGTGATTCCCCGCACAACCACTGAATGTCACACAAAGAGGCAGAGCCAAAGAGTCAAGGCAGAGAGCGCGTGAAACACCGAGAAAGCCAGGTCAACCCGACGAGAGCGAGGCAAGAGAGAACCACGATGGGATGGCAGGTAAAGAGCAAGATGGTAGACGCAGCCCGACCGCGTCCAGGGTTGCGTTGAGCGGCACGGAGGAGAACCAGGGCCCCGTGATACGCCGCTTACAAAACTGCATCTCAGGGAACACCAGGATGCAAGTCGGTGACTGAGTGGAAAAGCGTCACGATGCAAACAGTGACCTCGAAAATGCACTCTCTGGGGAGTGTCAGGCCTTTGTCCTGCGCGCTCAGCAACACCCACTCCCCACCACCGCCGCTTCTCATAACCAGGCTGCCTCCCTCAGCGTTCCCAGTGCTCAGACGGGGCCGCAGCACCCGGCCGCCCGAGGACACAGGGCAGGAGGGAGGCACGTGCCCCCGGTCTGAAGCCGCCCCCGCGGGGTCCTCCGAGCTTGGCTGGAGTGACGATGCCCCTGCAGAGAGGGTCCACACGTGGAAGGTGGCGGAGATGGCCGGTGGAGGAGATGTGGGTCCCGGAGTCCCCGTGGGGAGGAGGGGCGCCCAGCCAGGAGCCCCCACAGTGGGCTGACATCACTGCTCGGTGGGAAGCCACAGAGATTTCAGGTTTCTCCTGTTTCTGGCTGAGTCACCGTCGATGATACTCTGTGCACGCGTCCTTTGCAGCGCACATGTTTTCTCAAATTATATCATATCCTAGCACATTATTATTGTTTATTTGTTGGTCTGCTTGTTTGTGTTCTGCCTTCCTAAGAGTGCTTCCCGGGGGGCGATCACCAGGGTCCAGGAGCCGGGGGGCGATCACCAGGGTCCACAAGCTGGGGGGTGATCACCAGGGTCCACGAGCAGGGGGGAGGTCAACAGGGTCCACGAGCCTGGGACCTATCACCAGGGTCGAGGAGCAAGGGGGCAATCAGCAGCGTCCAGGAACAAGGGGGCAATCACCTGACGTAGGAGCAGGGGCGATCGTCAAGTCCCGACCCGTGGGTTGTGTGCAAAGGTAGAGGGCGGATGCCGCCCGGGTCAGACGGTGTGCCTTGGCATGGCGCTGGGACCTCACACCGTGAGCCCCGCGGTGTCCCTGAGGTGGCAGGTCAGGGCAGGCTCCGGAACGCCTCTCCCTGGCTGGCGGCTCTCATGAGCCCTCCCACCTGCACTGAGCTGTGGGAGGTTCTGGCCCGGGCGGGACAGGCACAGGTGTGCTACCAAGTGTCCAAGGGCCACACCGTGCCTTGGCTAGCCAGGGCTGGCGGGACGGAGAACGTGACTGACACTCAGGATCCCGAGAGAGGTCTGCAGGGCGCGAGGCCCGACACACACGTGAGACCCTTCAGGGGCTATCATGGGACAGTTTGTTTCCCTAAACATGTCTTGTTTCTTAATGTGTCTAAAATTGCCAAGTATTCTTTTTTAATGAGAAAAACTTAAGCAAATTTTAAAAATGAAGTCTACATTGTTCTGACAGTGAGGTGAGGACATAAGAGACCCCAGATGGTGGCACAGCCCTGTCCCCTGCAGGAGCCTGTGGTGTCCAGGCGGCCTCGGGCCATCCCCAGGCCTCAGGCCTCGCACGAGGACGTTTTAGGTTTATCAGCGACACAATGAAACTCCACGAAGTCAATAAACCTCCTCTCCCGGGTGGGTGGCCCCTTGTGTCCTTGAAGCCAACACGTCTCTCTCCAGGAGACCCACAGGGCCCCCTTCTGGCTCAGAAATTCTGTGAGCACATGCCTGAGGTCTGGGGGTGAAGTTTCCATGTTGACCCCCAATCCCCCAAGTTTCTTCTCACTATTTATCGTTATTATTTACTGAAAGTCCCCAGTGTTCAGGGAAGCTCTTAGTAAACGCCACGGACCCTGCTCAGGTTATACACATGCGGCTATGTCTAATGATAGCGCTCCGCCTGTCCATTGGAGCTCAGAGGACGCAAGCCCAGAGGGCTTGATTGACTTGTCCCGGGACACACTGCACCGAGGAGCTGGGTTGCCCTCAGGCAGGGGGCACCCCAAGGCCATTCCCTCGGGCCTGACCAGCACCCACAGCAGGGCGGAGGGGGGATAGAGCAAGTCTATTTACACCAGAGGCAAAAAGCTCACTTCCAGCCTGACCTTCAGGGGTCCCCAGAGGTCTGCCCCGGCCCGAGGTCACCACGCAGGCAGAAGCCTCGGTCAGCCGCCCGTCTGCGGGATCTGCTGAGCTGCCAGGCCCAGGAGGAAGGCACCGACTGTCACTTGGTGTTTCTCTGCAGAGGGGAAGGTGGTGGGGCTGGGGGCTCCGAAAAGCTCAGCATCCTCCGAGGCTGCCCGGGGCTGCCCGGGGCCGCGGCGCCCAAGGGAGACGCAGGGGTCAACGGAGAGAGAGGTAGGTGCAGCGGGCGCGGGGTGGGGTGACGGGGGCCCTGCTCTTCTCCAGCTACACCCGGGGTTGAGCATCTCCCCACCCCTCCGGCTGGAGCTCAGGCCTGGCCCTGTGCACAGCCAGTGTCAGAGCCACGTGGCTCCTCTCTGGGTGGAGTCAGACCCTACGTGGAGGGGCTCGGGAGGACCCTAGCCGGGCGCTGGGCACGGGGCCAATCTGGCTCGCCCGGCCCGGGACCCCACTGCAGGAGAGCGTGGCCGGCTCCTGTGGGTACCAGGGGGAGGGGGTCTCCCAGGATGTGCCCCGAGACCCGGGTCCCCGACTGGACGGCAGGCCTCGGCGAGGGCGGCACGGGCCTGGGCCCACCACACAGAGCTCAGCAGGGGCAGGAATCCGCGCGGGCCTGGGGCCTGGGCTCCAGGTGACGGCCTGGTCCCCACCCTTGTGCCCGGGGCTGCTCCGTCCACCCCGAGGCAGCGGTTCTGTGGAGAAGTGGCCCTGGGCGGACCTCAGTACTTGGGGCAGAGAGCTCACATGCAATTGTGGCGGCCGCACCTTTGCCCGTGATGCCCGTGTCCTTGGAATTTGCAGGAGCACCTGGTTCCCCTGGAGTCCCTGGGAAGGCAGGACCAACGGGACCCAAACGTAACAACGTGAGGAAGAGCAAGGACCCCTCGGCAGACCCCGGGCTCTGTCCCTAGAGAGATGAGAGAGGAACACAGAGATTCAGGGAGACAGGGAGCCAGGGAGGAGGCCAGAGGGAGAGACGGGGTGGGACGGGGGGCAGACAGAGGGACGGGGGGACGGCACCCATTTCCATTCCCAGGGAGCCTCGAGCTGGTGCATGAGCAGGGTCCTGATCCAGGAACTTGGCCCACAGTGCCCTCTCCTTCCCGGGGGCAGGATCCCAGGCCTCGGGGTCCACTCCCCGGCTTGGAGACCCTGGCCTTTGAACCCTTGGAGACCCAGAGAGCAATGAGGGTGTGCTGCCCAGAGCAGGAGGCCTGGGGCTCGGCCCCCGCTGTGCTTCCCGCCGGCCCCTGAGGGCGGAGCAGCTGGGTGGTGCCCAGAGCGCTCACGCGGCCTCTCACCGACCACACTTCCCCGCATCGGGGGCCCCATCCTCCCGTCTCTTCTCCAGGAGACCGCGGGGAGAAAGGGGAGCTCGGCTCGCGGTCCTGGGGGCGCCTCGGCAGGCTTGTCCACGTGGGGGTCCCAGAGCCACAGTCAGCTGGCAGCTTCCCCTGGGGAGGGGCTCAGACCCAAGTCCCTCTTCTGTCAGCGAAACGGTGGGAGGCGTGCAAGGTCTGGCTCAGGGCTCGGTTTGATGGCCCGGTCGGCGAGGGCCCGAGCCCAGCGTCTGCCCGCGTTGGACCCAAGTGACGGTGGGACAACATTACTGCCGACTGGGGACGCTTCACAGACTTTCCCTCCTATCCATTCTCACTTCGTTACCAAATTGTAAGAGTCAGAGGAGCAATTCGCAAACTCTAAACACAGTCAGGAGCTCCGTGCCCATACAAGAGCGCAGGAATGGGGCGCACACCCGAATGCCCAAGGCCCCAGCGCTCTCCCCAGGCGGAGGCTCGGAGGGACAGCGGGTGGAGCTGACAGCGACCAGAGACCGGGGCGAGTCCATACCCGCGCCACTGAGGCCCGGGGGCCCTCAGGAGATGGCCGGCACCGGGTGCACACAGTGACCCTGAGTGACAGCGCTGCCCCACGGCCCCCAGCCCAGGCTGGACACGGGGGACCCAGCAGAGCCGCTTCCAGGCACGGGCAGTCTGGAGCCCATCCCTGGGACTGGACGGTCTGCCCCGGACAGATCCCGATCCTATTTGCATTCTGTATGCCGGCCGCCGAGCACCTGTGGCTGAAGGGGACGGGGGCGCCCGTTTCCAGACCGTGATGGGTGCGTCCTCTCCCCACAAACAGGAGAGCCTGCGCATCAGTCCTGTGACGCAGGTGCCTGACCACGCCGCCGACCTCCCCACGCTTCCCGCCGCCCACAGGCCAGCCCCACACTGCCCCGCTTCCAGAATCCAAGGACCACACGCTCTTAGACACGTTTCCCTCCCTCGGCTACTCAGCAATGGGCAGCCAGCACCTGGCAATGTTCTCAAGAAGCTAAAATGTGCCCTGAAGGCCAGGGGTCCAGGGACTAAGGCGGGGCGGGCCTGGGAGGGGGGGATGGCCATCACGGCCGCGCGACCCGCGGCTCGGGGTCGGTCCAGGCCCAGGGTCCCCCTCCATCCGTGTAGACGCCCCCCATCATCGCCCCGCCCAGGGCTCCCTGCCTGACATCAGCCTCCAGGTCCGTCCCCAGCGCCTCGGACGCTTAGGGAGCTGCTCACGAGGGGGCACTTTCTGAGCGGCGGGAACACCGTCTACCTGCCCGACTGCCGGCCCCTGCGCGTGCTGTGTGACGTGGACACAGACGGCGGGGGCTGGACCGTGAGTGTCGGCACCGGAGACCGCCCAGTGGAGCAAGGGGGAGGGCGGGCTCTGCCTGGGGATCCCACAGAGCAGTTCGGCCGCCCGAGGGGGGACACTCTCGGGTGGCCTTTGTCAAATTGTCCACATCCCCCGTGAGGCTGACCCGACCCTCTGGCCCAGGCCGGGGCGAACCAGACACCTTGGTGGGGGGCGAACTCTACGGGAGGGAGTGCAGACTCTGGGGCGCGGCCCGACAGGAGCCCACACCTCCAGCTGTTTGGCTTAGGACGTGTCACCCACCCTCTCTGTTCCTCTAGTTCTCCCCTCCCTCGGACGTGGGCTCAGTACACCCCTGGGGTCTGAGATGAGCCCCACAGCCATGCCAGGCTCTCGGTCGGGGTGTTCCCTGAGCGACGAGGCCTCCTCCAAGGTGGTGGGGCCCCTGAGCCGTGGACCCCAGCCGGGCGCCGGTCCCCGAGCCTGCTCGTCTTCCCTAGGTTTTTCCAGCAAAGGAGCGACGGCTCCGTGGATTTCTTTCGAGACTGGGCCGTGTACAAGAAGGGCTTCGGCAGTCAGCTGGGGAGTTCTAGCTGGGGAATGACAACATCCACGCCCTCACCGCCCAGGGTACGTCCCTGACCTCCACCTGCCCCGGACCTGAGCCTGGCCCCGCGGGGCTGAGGAACACACCCCTCCTCCTGCTGGGGTGCATCTGAGCGGGACCCATTAGTTCTGTGCCCCCCGGCCCATGCGTGGGAGGCCTGCCGTGGTCTCACACATCAGGTCGGGTCACGTAAGGACCAAGGTGAAGGACCCTGGCAGGCATGCACCCCAGCCTGCACGGTCTGGATGAGGGCAGGGTCTTTACCCTCGGGCTCGTCTGCCCAGAGCGTCACTTGTCGCTGTCCTGGGGAGGCGGCCACGTGGGCCATCTCCCCTCCCTGCCCAGTCCGCCCTGGCCGACTCCTGAAACACCTGCTCCAGCGGGTACCCGACCTTCCCACATGCAGGGACGCCACTGCGGTTAGGGCAGGGGTCTGCGAGTGATGTCAGAGCCCGCCGGGAAAATGCACACGTGCATGTAGAGTAGCGTCGTGTTCCAGCAGATGAACAGGAAGAGGGGATTACAGGTGCAGTAGAAGGACTCTGGGGAAGTGGTGTTCAAGTCCTTCATATAACCAAGGACTTCTTCCATGATCGTGCAGACCTTCCCTGCCTGCCAAGTTCAGACAGTCCCTACACGCTTTCCTAAATTCCCACCTCCCGGCCCTGGAGACAGAGGGTCCCTCTTGCTGGGACCTCACAGCCTTTCTGCCCCAGGAACCAACGAGCTCCGTGTAGACCTCGTGGACGTCGAGGGTAACCGCCGATTTGCCAAGTACAGCTCATTCCAGATGGCGGGCGAGGCCGAGAAGTACAGGCTGGTCCCGGGAACCTTCGCTGGGGGCGGCGCGGCTGAGTGTCCGCCCTGGGCCGAGGGGCCTGGGCTGCAGTGCAGAGGGGACCTGCTTCCCCTCCTGGCTCTGCCTCGTCTGTGGGGAGAGAGGTGGCGGCAGCCAGACGTGGCTCTCCATCCATCCATAGGTGAAGGAAGTGTCACCCGCACCTCATGGTGCCAACAAAGTCCGTGTGACCCATTTAGTACAAAGTCCGGGAGAACTGGTATTCTTATTTACCGCCATTATTGACACCAACAGGGGCCCGCTGCTAATGTGGCCCATTTCTGTGGAGCTGAGTTCCTGCTTCATGGTGCCTGGGGCTGTCTGCTGAGCAACCTAGAAGTCCAGGGCCACAAGTGGCCTCCCTCCAAGTCAGGGTGCCTGCCAGCTGGCAGGGACAGAGGGGATGACGGATGCCAAGGCCACTGTACCAGAGAGCAAGTGTTCCCCGGCACCCCCTAGAGTTGTGCAGTACACGTCTTGCACCCCTGGACAGGACACGTTCCTGCCTAGACCTAGGATCCAAGTAAAACGGCCCACTCTCCCTCTGTGCAGGGGACTCCCTGTCAAACCCAACAACCTCGCCTTCTCCACCAAGGACCAGGACAACGACTCAAGTCTAGAAAACCGTGCTGAGCGCTGCGAGGGGGCCTGGTGCTATTCACGGTGTCACCTGTCAAACCGCATCGGTCTCTACCTCCGGGGGGCTCACAAGACCTTTGCAAACGGCAGGAACCGGAAGTCGGGGAAAGGCTGCATCTACAAGGTGTCAGAGATGAAGGTGCGGCCCGTCTAGCGCAGGGCGGTCCACGCACACAGGGGCCGCAGCCAGGGCTGGTCTGGTCGCTCCCAGGGGAGGGAGCAAGGGCTTGGGGCCCTCACCCTCTTCCCTCTGGGACCCTCTCTGCTTTGTGCCTTTCACCCGCACTAACGCCCTGTCTCCCATCTGCGAGGGTGAGAGCAGGGACCCCGGATCCTGGCAGCCACGCACTTTCTCAATAGAGACGTTTGCTTCCACGCTCGGCACACGTGGGCCCCCATCGCTTGCCTTTCCCCGACCGACCGACCGCTGGTCACGCCGCCTCCGTTTGTTTGTTCGCGCCCCACCGTGGGCGCTGAGGGTGTTTCTGGGGGTTTCAGGTCAGGAGTCGGCACACGGGGCCTGTGGCCGTGCCCTGTTGCCTCTGTGCTCGGTGGCCGCGGTCGGTGGTCCCGTGGCCTTTATTCTGCTGACAGAGCAGAGTGGCGGAGACACAGACCATGGGACCACGACCACCAGCCCTAAAATCTTCCCCAGGCAGCCCGTGAGAAAGTGTCCGCTGACCCAGGCTCAGAGGTGACCTGGCCTGTCTCAGGCCCCAGCCCCGGGCCCAGCTCTCCCCACTCGGCCTCACGGTCCCGCTCCCGGCTTCCCTGGTTCTCACTGAGACACCCTCCGACGTGGAGCAGGGCTGACCATAGGCCTGGCGGTCCCTGAGCAGGAACAAGCCGGAGGCGGAGTAAGGCAGCACGTGCGGGTGCTCTGAGCTGCCCGGGGAGAGGCGCTCCGCCCGGAGTGTCCAGCGCCAGGCCACCCCACACCTGGCCAGCCGGCCCCCGGGGCGGGGACAGGTGCCACGTGAGTGGGCAGGCCATCTGAGAGCCCTAAGAGGCATTAGCCCAGGAGCCAGTGTCTGCCGAGCAGGCTACCCAGCCCTCTCTCCCCACCCTGCCACCCTCCCCGCCCGGAGGGGACCGCATCCTCAGCCTGGGCAGTGGGTCCCCGCAACGGCTGGCACTTGGCGCTTCTTTGCTCCTCGGGTCCCCCTAGCCCCCTTGTGACCACTGTGGCTTTGTGGTCTCCTTGCAGAGAATCTGGGCGGGCCCAAGGGGGATCCCACCTTCCTTGCCCCCCAGGGTCCCCTCGGGGGGCGCTTAGCTGGTCTAAGAACCACACAGAGCTTGGAGCATGTGGGGTGCGTGCCGTGTCCGGGATCCTTCCGGGAACGCGGGCGTGGTTTTCTCTCCTTTCCTGGAGGGAGCCGTGTCCTGAGGCTCACGAGCCTGTGCTTGGCCTGGGGCTCCCTGAGCCGCCCCTGCTCTGAGGGGAGCCAGTGCAGGACCCCACCCTCAGCCCCGACCCCACCCTGGGCGTGGGACAGTGGCCACGTGAGCACCTGCTGGCCCCGGAGCACAGGATCTCACCGTGTCTGGGCCTCGCAGCCCTGGAACCTGGGTCCTCCTGGGAATGACCTTCCTTCCAGAAGCCAGGATTGCAAAGAGACAATTAAACCTTGAGAAGGCACTTAACCTCTCGAGTGCCCCGGCTTTGTGTCCACACAGACCTGGGTCTGCCTGGGCTTTGCCGGGTGCAGGTGCTGTGACCTTGGGCCGGTCACTTGACCTCTCTGCGTTCTCTCTCATGCGCCTGGGGGCGGACAGGGTGGCTCTGAGGACTCTGGAGGAAGGACGGGGGGCACAAAGCTTGGGGTCTGTGATAGACGGAGGGGTCAGTCATCGTGGTGTGGGCCTTGCCGGCTTCCCCCTGCACCCCGCCCCCAGCTCTAAGGAGCCGCCCTCCCCAGCCTGGCCGCGGGGCTCGGGTCCGGCCTCAGCTTCCACTCTGCAGTCACAACCTGGGAGCAGGAGCCCCTGGCTTCTCGGTCACTGTTGTAAGCTGTGGCAGCCCCGGCCCCCCCACCCGCAAATTCCCTGTGCCCCCTGCCCCCCCTGGCCGCGGGCGGGTCATGGCTGTTCTGCTGGGGGTGTCGGGGGCTCTGCTGCGGGTGCCCCGGGATCGGAGGTTGGTGCCACTTCAGTGTCCATCTCCGGCTGCCCACTCTTGCCCGGGGGTGCTCTGAGGGGCAGAGCAGAAGCCAGGCTGCCTGGGGTCTCAGAATTCTCCAGGGAGAGCCTGCTTCCCCCCTTGCTCTCTCCTGGCCTGAGGAACATCCACCCCTCCCCAAATAAAGCTGAGCTCTGGGGGCTGTGAGGGGCCCCAAACAGCACTGTGCTCTCCCCCCAGCCCGCCAAACCCACGTGCTCTGATCCCTCCTTCCTCTTCGCCCACGTTCACAAGTTCTTCTAAGGCTCCAAAACATTAGGGCATTTTACACGAAAAGGACTTGTAAAGTGTCATCCGGTGGATTTTAGGCTCAGGCAGGTCAGGCGAAGCAGGACATGCTCATCGGAAGGCGATTATTTTGTAGGCTGCATTAATGAAGGCACAATGTATAAATTGAGGAGGAGACACCGCACTCTTGTCTGCACAGGTCAGGCCGCACCTGTGCCTTAGGTCCTGAGTGTTGCACTTCAAAGGAACCAGGGAGGGCGTGCGGTCTGGGTGCGGGGTCCCATCGAAGTCTTGCCCCTGGAATGTGGAAGGAGCTCCAGCGGCTCCGAGGGAAGAGCTCGAGAACCGGAACCGCGGTTGTGCGTGTGTCCCGTCTGCGGGCTGAATAGGCCTTCCGAGGGAAAGAGCGGCCTGTGGAGGAACATACCTGTTTGCAGGTGGGATCCGTGGAAGGGGGCCCAGGAAGGTGAGGTCTTACAGAGTTGGAAAATGCTGAGCATTTCTGGACCCCAAACAGTGAGAGATGGGATTTTGTTAAAGCCCCTGGGGATAAGATCAGTGGACCGTGTTAGGGACAGAGCGGCCCTGCCTGGTACACCGCAGTCTTTGTGCTCAAGCCTGAAAGCCCCAAGCTGGCCTCCGCACGATGATCGAGGCAGAGACGTGTGCACGTCCATTAGCAATAAATCCAGCGCGAGAAGCGCTTGAGGAGGAGTACATGGAGAAGGCAGAGGGCAGGAGGGGCTGGTCGCCGCCGTGCTGACCTGCCCGCGGGGTTGTCGGACCATGACCTGGGCAGGAAACACATCTGTCTTGTCTTACAGCCCTGGGATAGGAAGGTTAAGTAGCTGGCTGTCACTCACCTTGACGCAGAGGTGGCCTAGGTATGGATGGACGGTGGACATGGAAGGGGAGACCAGAGCCCCATATATGCGCTCTAGTCCTGAAACGGTCCTGGGGGTGGAGCCCACGTAGGCCCCTTCCTGCTTCTGTAGCCACACTCAAGCTCCTCCGTGTGGTCGTCATGGTCCCCGTGACTAATCTGCCATATGGGGCGGGGGCGGCCAATTATCTGATTCCCTGAGCCTCGCGAAGGCCGGAAGCCCCACCCGCCCACCCTGAGACGTGGCAGCTGTCCCAGTCAGGAAGCCGGGAGAGCCACGAGCCATCTGGAAATGTCCATCTGTCCCAAAGCATCAAAGACGGGCCTCCCAGAGTCCGGCGCCTTCCATCACGAGAGGGGCGTTCTCAATGTTAACCAGGGTTGAACGGTAAACCATCAGATCTGGGCATGGGAAAGAAGGTGAGGCGGCTCTGGGCGTGCTTCCATTCAGAACGAGGATCGGTGGCTCCCCAGCCCCCGACGTCCCCCATGGTGGCCTGTGCAGCGTGGCCTGGGGCAGTGGTCCGTGGCATTGGAGCTCCTCCTCTTGTGGAATTGGCCCTGCCTCCCCGCAGAGCTCCTGCTCAGGCCTGCTTTCCCGGCCGGCTCCACAGTCCTTTTTGGACCAGCTTGGCTCCTCTGAGCCACGGGGAGCGGGGCCTCCATTCGCTTGCCCTCAAATCATCCAGTGGCACGTGATGGGTCCTAAACCTGACTGTCCCTCAGAACCATCTGGGAGGGTCTTAAAAATACAGTGTCAGGGGCTCATCCCAGACCTACGAGACCAAGATCTCAGCAGGGAGTTGGATCTGTGTTTGTGGATGGCTTCCTGCTGCTTCCGGCAACAAGCCACGTGGGAAAGCCCACGTGCCACGACCGGCGGGCTGGTGTTCTGTGGACCCCCTGTCCCCCGTGCGCCAACGTGTCCTTAGACCACAAGGCGGGCGTGAGCCAAGCCAGACGTAGATCGGAGCACTAAGAACGCTGAGTGGGGACCCGGGTAATGCATGATGGCATGACATGCGGTGTCATGATCTTCGTGTTTCCCATATAGGGTCCCTTTTGCAAAGAACAGTTTAAATGCTTTGAATCAGCAAGCTCACCAGGGAACTTATTTCTGGAGAAAATTTCACAGATGAGGGAAAGCGGTGGCATAGATGCGTTCCTTGCAAAGTCAGGATATATCCAGTCCCCACCAGTAGGAGGGTGACCGTCCCCTCGAACAAATACAGGGTGACCATTGAAACAGGGTGACCATGGGAACTCCAAGAGGGGATAGCTCCAGTTGGAAGACGTGCTCCCAGGAGTCCATGAACGGATGAGAAAACAGGGACCAACCTCTTTGTGAACTCAACGACAAGAGCGGGAGAAAGTCCAGGGATTCCCTTCCGAGGCAGTGGAGGTGACGACAGGCTGAGGAGCCACGGGGACCCGATGTCGCAGGGACAGAGCCGGTCTTCCCAGGGGCCACTGCCCCGCACAGCCAAGGCAGGAGGCTGAGAGGGCACGGGGTTCACCAGTGCCCAGGAGAAGCTTGCCGAGAACGTGCAGACTGAAGGTGGGGCAGAGGACGAAAATGGCAAACAGACGGGACACATGGGCACACGGTAAGAACAGATTGGCCGCATGTGTAAGGGGAGCATTTGAAGCAGGGGGGTGGGGTGGACAGAGTCCGAGCGAGCCTCACACACGTGTCTCAGCACAACCGTGGGGTAGAGGAAACCTTATAAACCGCCCGAGGGACAGGGTCACGTGCAGAAATAATGGCATCTAGGGGCGCCTGGGTGGCTCAGTCGGTGAAGCGTCTGCCTTCAGCTCAGGTCATGATCCTGCGGTCCTGGGATCGAATCCTGCATCGGGCTCCCTGCTCAGCTCTACCCCTCTCCCTGCTCTCTCTCTCTCAAATAAATAAATACAAAATCTTTAAAAAGAAAAATAAATAACGGCATCTAGAAACGCTGGACATGCACTCTCAAGGGCTGAGAAAAACGGCCAACCTAGAATTTCACACCCAGGGAAGAGGCTCTTTGAAAGGGAGGCAAGACAAAGCTGTTTGCAGGAAACAAAAGTGGACCGAATTTATCACCAGCAGACCTACATTGAACAGAACAGAACAAAACAAAACCAGAAACCCAAACAAAACAAAACAGAAAGGAAGAAGGAGCAAGACCAAGGCACACAGGGTGAGGGGACGGACAGGTTGTGACAGCGCCTTGGCACTGGCGTCCGTGTCTGTGGGGCTCTGGCAGGTGGATGAAACAGGGTTGTGGCAGCGA
The DNA here is from genome assembly GCF_009762305.2 of Zalophus californianus. Lineage (NCBI taxonomy): Eukaryota > Metazoa > Chordata > Mammalia > Carnivora > Otariidae > Zalophus > Zalophus californianus. Next base: position 2,395,444 of record NC_045607.1, read on the forward strand.
TGACAAAAGGCAGGAGAGGATGCAGTTCCGGGCGGACAGGCCTAGGGTGGATGCACCGGCTCCAGCATCAGCGTGGAAGGCGTAGGACCAGCGTGGACTCAGCGTGAGCTGGTAGAGGGGAAGTGGGGTAATGCAAATACCCAGCGGATACAGAAGGGCCCAGAGAGCAGAGAGGAGGCGCTTGGAGACAAGGCTGCGGGAATGCCCGCCACCAGCACTTGCAGGCAGGGGCGCGGTGATGCTCCTGTCCCCGCCCCCACCCCATAGTTCCCCTGCTTACTTCATTCCCCAAACGCCCACACAGAGCAGATCGTGCCGTCACCAAAATGTGCCGATTTGAGTTTAGAAAACTCTTCCTTTGCCTTTTAAAATTAATGCATGGTTTCTGAAAGCTACAAAACAAAACAAAACAAAAACTTTAACTCTTCCCTGATCATTTACGTTTGGCTTATAGATCTTGCTTTTCTATTCGTAAGACCTGCAAATCTTTGTAGTCAGCTTTTCAGGGACTGAACACTACAGATTTAATTCACTAACTACCCTCAACACTTCAGATTGCAAAATAAAGTGTAATAGATTTAAATTCCTTCTTGGGCAGTTCAATTGTCTAATGAACAGAATCGTTCTCGTGCTAATTAATTTTTAGAAACCTGAGTAATTTCACTTAGAAATGCAATGAGCCCAAAGTCTCTCACGTATCCCAATACGCACTAGGATTTCCACACAATATTATGAGACTAAGTCAATTAGTTACGCATCTAAGATGGGGTTTGTGTGACTTTCTCTATAATAGGGCAAATTCATTAAACATAAGTCTGAAGTATCAAACCTGTCCAGATACCTTAATACAAAAGTCATAATTCTATGACTTACTGTGTTAACGATTTCTACACTTAATGCACATCTTCCTGGGTTTCTAGGATGCTTACCTCTTAAGGAATAAGGTACCGTCCCAGTGAACACGCTTGGCTTTCCCTGGAGACTGTGGCCAGGACCGGGTGGGATCCGGTCAGCAGGTGGGCTGCAGGGGACCCCACTGTGTCAATGACCCGTGATGGGAGGGAAGGACTGGCTACTCGCCCACGTTCCTGGATCCAGGGAGTGTGCGTTCTAGCTTTCAACTGTGAATGCAGCATGTTCACAAGAGTGCACACCGTGAAAAGTGTTGCCCCAGTATTTTTATCCCCGTGGAGCCAGCACCAGATCGCCACCCTGGAGAAGAAACAGGACGCGCCGGCACCGCGTGGGCCGTCTGCGTCCCGCTCCCAAAAGCCATTGCTGTCTTGTTGCGTTGTGTTTGTTGACTGCCTTCACGTGCACCCCCACACGCCACAGGCTGTCTTTACTTTGGAGAACAGCTCTACGTGGAGCGGGGTCCCCAGTGCACCCTCTCTTGAACCTGGCCTCGTTGCAGCTGCGCCTGGGCAGGCGCTCCAGTACCTGCGTCCTTGACCGCACTCCCTGGTGCGTGCCACGGCTCTCTCGTCCCCGGGGAGAAGCGCAGGTTACGGGGATGTGTGTCCTCAGTTCCCGGCATTAATGCCAAGCTCTTTTCCAAGTTGGGGACATCAGTTCCTGGCGCTTCGGCAGCGTGTGAGAAAGCCCCTATGGCACAGCATCGCTTAGCCAAATTCCATCCGTCCCCACGAGTGTGTAATAGGACCTCCTTCTGGTTCTAATTCGCATTTCCCCAAGAACTAATCAAACCGAGAACTTTTTAAAAAATATATCCGCCCCGTGGATATCATCTTTTGGGAAGCGTCTGTCCAAATCTCTCACCTACTTTGCACTGAGCTGTTCTAGTGTTCTGATGGATCTGTAGGAGTTCTTTAAGCATTGAGATATGAGACTGCTTTTTCTTTCAATCGTTGGTGATAGGCAGAATCATATACCACCTGCCACTGGTTCCCACCCTAATCCCCAGAACTCATGGACTGTGTCACCTTACAAGGCCAAAGGGACTTGGGAGATGGCATGAAGTTAAGGAGCCCGAGATGGGGGATGGTCCTGGATGATGCAGGGGACCGACCTGATGTCCTCTCCTTCCAAGCAGAGAGGCTTTCCTGGCTGTGCTCAGAGGGAGAAGTGGCCTGGGGAGCAGGGCTTGGGAGGTGACTTCGTGTGCTGTGAGGCTGGGGGAAGGGACCTCAGGCCGAGGAATGCCAGTGGAAACTTCTAGAAGCTGCAGAAGGCAGAGAAACAGACTCCCCCCTCGAGTCTCCAGAAGGAACACAGCCCTGCTGGTGACTCACTTCCTGCCCAGTGAGACTCGGGTGGACTTCAAACGTGCAGAATGCATTTCTGTTGCTCTAAGTCACTACGGTTTTGGTAATGAGCTGTGGCGGCAGCAGAAGGCCATACGTCCGCCTGACGGAGCAAATCTATCGCTCTCTGATGTCCCTTCTATTCTCTTGAGGTATGCTTTGATAAACAGGAGCTCTTGACTTCAATGTGGTCGAATTGATCAACCTGCTCCTTTGTGTCTGGTGCTTCTAAAATCCCAGCTGAGCGTCTGTCCCTGGCCCAAGGATGGGAAGCGGTCCTCAGTCACCTCCCGTGGGGCTTGTTCAGCCCAGCCCCCCCAGGTCTGCAGGGGCCCTGCAACTGCGGCACACGCTGGGCGTGGCGGGCAGGCGGCCCCACTTCTCGGAGCAGATGTGGTAGTGCCTTCCGAGGGAGGTCCAGCTGTTCTCAGGGGACAGCTGTCTTGAAGCACCCTCTCCACACAGTCAGAAGCTGAAATGTTCCTATGTAACGTTCTCCCCCTTTTTAAAGAGAGTTTTCTAGGTTCAAAGGGACCTTGGGATCAGGAAGCACACAACCTACCCCCACAGGGCATTGCCCCCGCAGCTCCCCCAGGACCCGGAGGACTGCCAGGACCGCCCCCTCCCCTGGCTAGTGTCCTTTGTCCCCTCCCTGGGCTGCCCTGGTCGTCCTCATCTGGGGCCGCCTGCTCTGTGTTTAGCCTTGAGCGGGAAGCTCACCCCTGGATCTGCAGCCGCACCCACCCTCAGCCTCCCCTCACCACCTATAAAATGGGGCAACGGGCCCGGCCCTGTGGCTTCCTTGGCCTCCCCAGTGAGACCATGTGGGTCAAGGGCACTCGAATACAGGGCTCCTCTTCCCAACCTCCCTCCACCTGAGCGCAGTGCTCTCGGCAGCTCCGGGCTCAACAGTTCAACAGGCTCCTGCTGCACCTGCACGCTCCTGTACCAGTGTCCTTGGGACGGGGGCGCTGCTGGGGTCCACGGCTCAGGGCCCCGCCTTCAGTGAATGAATGCCCGTGGCACTCCCAGGAGGGCGCTCTGTAGGAAGTGTTTCCCCTAATCATACCACCAGAGATGCTTTTGGTGGAGAACGGCCCACAGGGCTCATGTGTCATGGAGCAGTTTGGAAACGAGGCTCTGAGGACAGGTGTAAGATCGGGGTCTTCTTCCATGTGCCCTTGGGGACGAGGGTCAGGAACCTCAGGCTCCACACACAGACAGCTCACTGTCACAGAGATGCAGATATCACAGATGGAGAAGCCAGGACACAGGGAGGGCAAGTCCCAGCCCAGGGTCACCAGGGGCACACAGAACCAGGAGGGGAAGCAGGTCCTCTCTGCACTGCAGCCCAAGCCCCTCAGCCCAGGGCGGACACTCACCCACGCTGCCCCCAGCGAAGGCCCCCAGGACCAACTTGCACTTCTCGGCCTTGCCCGCCATCTTGAATGACTTGTACTTGGCAAAAGACTTGTACTTGGAGGTTGTCTTCAAAGTCCACAGGGTCGACATGGAGCTCGGGGCTCCTGTGGCATGAAGGGTCCCAGCCTTGAAAGTCCTTCTACCTCCAGGCACGGGAGGTGCCGCATTTGGGTAAATTCTTAAGGGATGTGAGAACTTGGCATCCAGGGGGAACTCAAGGGGGAATCTATGAAAAGCCCCCATTGATGTAAGAACATCTCGGATGGTGCCCCAATTTGAAGAATCCTCCCAGCTAGTCCGTAAGCCATGCCCAGAATTTCAAGATTGGTGTCCATTTGATGGAATGCAGCATGGCTATTTTTAAAGCGTCAGTTCTCCTGCAAACACCAAGTTTGAGCCACTGTATTGGTAGCTTCTTCTGCAAGAATTTGAGGCACATCCCTTCGAGGCTGCCCCGAGGATGCTGGGGGGAAAAAAAAATACCTGCAATTCGGCAGTTTCCCTAGGACCAGCCTTGAACGTACTGTTAGGAACAGAGGAATCAGGGTGAATACCTCTCTCTCGGGGTGCATGTGCCTGTGGGAGACTTCCTATGCCAGACCAGGAGGCAAGGCAGGGGTCTCCATGGGCCTGGATCCAGTGTCCAGGAAAGACCGCCAGGCAGATGTGGGAGATGGGCTACCCCAAGTCCCAACACCTCAGGCTCACTTGCTGATCTGGGTTCCAGACACTTGAGACCAGAACCATCTTCACACCAATAACCCTGATCCCTCTCATTCTAACGTTCAGAGGTTCTAAGAGCACACACGCATAGGTGGGCACATCACTAATGAATCCCTCTCAGATGCACCCCAGCAGGAGGAGGGGTGGGGTGCTTGGCTCCAGGGGGCCAGGGCTCAGGTCCAGGGCAGATGGGGGTCAGGGACCTACCCTGGGCGGTCAGAGCATGATGTTGTCATTCCCCAGCCAGACTCTCCCAGCTGACTGCAGAAGCCCTTCTTGTACGCGGCCCAGTCTCGAAAGAAATCCATGGAGCCGTTGCTCCTTTGCTGGAAAACCTGTGGAAGGTGAGCAGGCTCCGGGGCTGAGGCCCTCCTGGGGTCCACGGCTCAGGGGCCCCACCGCCTTGGGGGAGGTCTTTTAGCTCAGGGATCATCCCGGCCTGGCTTCTGCTGTGCCCCTCAGAGCACCCCCGGGCAAGAGTGGGCAGCCGGAGATGGACACTGAAGTGGCACCAACCTCCGATCCCGGGGCGCCTGCAGCAGAGCCCCCGACACCCCCAGCAGAACAGCCATGACCCGCCCGCGGCCAGGGGGGGCAGGGGGCACAGGGAAGTTGCGGGTGGGGGGGCCGGGGCTGCCACAGCTTACAACAGTGACCGAGAAGCCAAGGGGCTCCTGCTCCCAGGTTGTGACTGCAGAGTGGAAGCTGAGGCCGGACCCGAGCCCCGCGGCCAGGCTGGGGAGGGCGGCTCCTTAGAGCTGGGGGCGGGGTGCAGGGGGAAGCCGGCAAGGCCCACACCACGATGACTGACCCCTCCGTCTATCACAGACCCCAAGCTTTGTGCCCCCCGTCCTTCCTCCAGAGTCCTCAGAGCCACCCTGTCCACCCCCAGGCGCATGAGAGAGAACGCAGAGAGGTCAAGTGACCGGCCCAAGGTCACAGCACCTGCACCCGGCAAAGCCCAGGCAGACCCAGGTCTGTGTGGACACAAAGCCGGGGCACTTCCCCCGTGAAACAAAGACTTGCTTCTTCTTGAGGGAGGCAGCTCCACTCTGGGACCCTGACCTTGGGAGTCCCACGCCCCAGCGCTCAGGCAGCACCGGGTGGCCAACATGGGCCCCCAAGCACATGCTGATGACCGACCGGGGCAGGGAGCCGCCAGAGCCCCAGGCCGGGCTCCCAGCACGTGCTGGGCTGGAAGGCAAGACACGGGGTGGGGGTGGGGGGCCGGACCACAGCAAGAATTGAGCCCAAGGCTCCGAGAGCCACTGGGTCAGGGGATGGAGGGCTCCTGAAGGCTCCATAGGCCCACCCATGCTGGCTGGGAGAAAGGGCCTTCCTGCCACGAGGGACGGCACGGGGTGGACGAAACCAGAAATCAGACTGAAGCCAGAAGAGGTTCAAGTGTGAGAGAGAGGACCCGGGAGGAGGGGGCGTCGAGGGGCAGACTCAGGGGCAGGAAGCCCGTGGCTAAGTGCGCACGTTCCGCACTGTTCCCTCCCGGGGCCGTGGACGTGCAGGACAGCCCCCCTTCCGCCTGGACTGGACCACTGCCCGCCCCCTGCAGCTGGGACTCCCGGGTGCACCGTCCTGACCTTGCGGGCCGGCCTCATTGCTCCCCGGGTCTTCAGAGGTCACTCCCACCAAAGCGAGGCTTCCCAGGCCGGACCCCGTGTCCTCCCGCGACCACAGAGGTCCCACCACAGTTGGGAATCTAAGGGGCGTGTGCACCGACCCCACAGGCCCTGCTCCATTTGCCGCACCGCAGACCTGAACCCTCGGAGGAGCAGCAAGGGAGGGCAGGGGACAGCCCAGCCGAGGGGACACACGTGGCCTCGGCCCAGGCTCCAAGCTGGCCTCAGCCCCCTGGTCCTGGGAGGCAGCTGGCCTCCCTGCAGCAGCTCTGGTGACCTAGAGGAACCAGGCGTCATGGGGGGAGCGGGGGAGGGGGGGCGTTGCAGGCACCTGCCGCCGCCAGGGGCCCCCGAGGGCCAGCTGGTCCTACGGTGGCCTGGGCGGAATAGCCCTTCAGATGCCCACGTGCTGGTTACACCTTCCCAAGCCCCGCCGCCCATCCCCGGCCCCTGCAACCACACACGTCTGCAATGCACACGTGTATAAATGCAAATAAATCTGCTATTCCATTAGGTTAATTACACGAGCCCTTTCCTCTCTCACGTATCTTTGCAATTTTACAAGTCCTTTTTAAAAAATCTTCTCAAGTCCTAAAAGCAAGAGAGCACTTATAAATGAAGTCCAGCAAGGCTCAAATTAAATATTTACAAAAATTATTATTTTTACCTCTTAACCTACCTCTCAATTAAACGGATTTTTAGAACAAAACTTACAAATAATTTCTTGCTTGCCAGCTCGAAAGATTCCTGCGTTTAACAGTCTTATATTTGCCCTGCACGATAATGACGTGGCACTCAAGAGGTTAAGTGCCTTCTCAAGGTTTAATTGTCTCTTTGCAATCCTGGCTTCTGGAAGGAAGGTCATTCCCAGGAGGACCCAGGTTCCAGGGCTGCGAGGCCCAGACACGGTGAGATCCTGTGCTCCGGGGCCAGCAGGTGCTCACGTGGCCACTGTCCCACGCCCAGGGTGGGGTCGGGGCTGAGGGTGGGGTCCTGCACTGGCTCCCCTCAGAGCAGGGGTGGCTCAGGGAGCCCCAGGCCAAGCACAGGCTCGTGAGCCTCAGGACACGGCTCCCTCCAGGAAAGGAGAGAAAACCACGCCCGCGTTCCCGGAAGGATCCCGGACACGGCACGCACCCCACATGCTCCAAGCTCTGTGTGGTTCTTAGACCAGCTAAGCGCCCCCCGAGGGGACCCTGGGGGGCAAGGAAGGTGGGATCCCCCTTGGGCCCTCCCAGATTCTCTGCAAGGAGACCACAAAGCCACAGTGGTCACAAGGGGGCTAGGGGGACCCGAGGAGCAAAGAAGCGCCAAGTGCCAGCCGTTGCGGGGACCCACTGCCCAGGCTGAGGATGCGGTCCCCTCCGGGCGGGGAGGGTGGCGGGGTGGGGAGAGAGGGCTGGGTAGCCTGCTCGGCAGACACTGGCTCCTGGGCTAATGCCTCTTAGGGCTCTCAGATGGCCTGCCCACTCACGTGGCACCTGTCCCCGCCCCGGGGGCCGGCTGGCCAGGTGTGGGGTGGCCTGGCGCTGGACACTCCGGGCGGAGCGCCTCTCCCCGGGCAGCTCAGAGCACCCGCACGTGCTGCCTTACGCCGCCTCCGGCTTGTTCCTGCTCAGGGACCGCCAGGCCTATGGTCAGCCCTGCTCCACGTCGGAGGGTGTCTCAGTGAGAACCAGGGAAGCCGGGAGCGGGACCGTGAGGCCGAGTGGGGAGAGCTGGGCCCGGGGCTGGGGCCTGGGACAGGCCAGGTCACCTCTGAGCCTGGGTCAGCGGACACTTTCTCACGGGCTGCCTGGGGAAGATTTTAGGGCTGGTGGTCGTGGTCCCATGGTCTGTGTCTCCGCCACTCTGCTCTGTCAGCAGAATAAAGGCCACGGGACCACCGACCGCGGCCACCGAGCACAGAGGCAACGGGGCACGGCCACAGGCCCCGTGTGCCGACTCCTGACCTGAAACCCCCAGAAACACCCTCAGCGCCCACGGTGGGGCGCGAACAAACAAACGGAGGCGGCGTGACCAGCGGTCGGTCGGTCGGGGAAAGGCAAGCGATGGGGGCCCACGTGTGCCGAGCGTGGAAGCAAACGTCTCTATTGAGAAAGTGCGTGGCTGCCAGGATCCGGGGTCCCTGCGCTCACCCTCGCAGATGGGAGACAGGGCGTTAGTGCGGGTGAAAGGCACAAAGCAGAGAGGGTCCCAGAGGGAAGAGGGTGAGGGCCCCAAGCCCTTGCTCCCTCCCCTGGGAGCGACCAGACCAGCCCTGGCTGCGGCCCCTGTGTGCGTGGACCGCCCTGCGCTAGACGGGCCGCACCTTCATCTCTGACACCTTGTAGATGCAGCCTTTCCCCGACTTCCGGTTCCTGCCGTTTGCAAAGGTCTTGTGAGCCCCCCGGAGGTAGAGACCGATGCGGTTTGACAGGTGACACCGTGAATAGCACCAGGCCCCCTCGCAGCGCTCAGCACGGTTTTCTAGACTTGAGTCGTTGTCCTGGTCCTTGGTGGAGAAGGCGAGGTTGTTGGGTTTGACAGGGAGTCCCCTGCACAGAGGGAGAGTGGGCCGTTTTACTTGGATCCTAGGTCTAGGCAGGAACGTGTCCTGTCCAGGGGTGCAAGACGTGTACTGCACAACTCTAGGGGGTGCCGGGGAACACTTGCTCTCTGGTACAGTGGCCTTGGCATCCGTCATCCCCTCTGTCCCTGCCAGCTGGCAGGCACCCTGACTTGGAGGGAGGCCACTTGTGGCCCTGGACTTCTAGGTTGCTCAGCAGACAGCCCCAGGCACCATGAAGCAGGAACTCAGCTCCACAGAAATGGGCCACATTAGCAGCGGGCCCCTGTTGGTGTCAATAATGGCGGTAAATAAGAATACCAGTTCTCCCGGACTTTGTACTAAATGGGTCACACGGACTTTGTTGGCACCATGAGGTGCGGGTGACACTTCCTTCACCTATGGATGGATGGAGAGCCACGTCTGGCTGCCGCCACCTCTCTCCCCACAGACGAGGCAGAGCCAGGAGGGGAAGCAGGTCCCCTCTGCACTGCAGCCCAGGCCCCTCGGCCCAGGGCGGACACTCAGCCGCGCCGCCCCCAGCGAAGGTTCCCGGGACCAGCCTGTACTTCTCGGCCTCGCCCGCCATCTGGAATGAGCTGTACTTGGCAAATCGGCGGTTACCCTCGACGTCCACGAGGTCTACACGGAGCTCGTTGGTTCCTGGGGCAGAAAGGCTGTGAGGTCCCAGCAAGAGGGACCCTCTGTCTCCAGGGCCGGGAGGTGGGAATTTAGGAAAGCGTGTAGGGACTGTCTGAACTTGGCAGGCAGGGAAGGTCTGCACGATCATGGAAGAAGTCCTTGGTTATATGAAGGACTTGAACACCACTTCCCCAGAGTCCTTCTACTGCACCTGTAATCCCCTCTTCCTGTTCATCTGCTGGAACACGACGCTACTCTACATGCACGTGTGCATTTTCCCGGCGGGCTCTGACATCACTCGCAGACCCCTGCCCTAACCGCAGTGGCGTCCCTGCATGTGGGAAGGTCGGGTACCCGCTGGAGCAGGTGTTTCAGGAGTCGGCCAGGGCGGACTGGGCAGGGAGGGGAGATGGCCCACGTGGCCGCCTCCCCAGGACAGCGACAAGTGACGCTCTGGGCAGACGAGCCCGAGGGTAAAGACCCTGCCCTCATCCAGACCGTGCAGGCTGGGGTGCATGCCTGCCAGGGTCCTTCACCTTGGTCCTTACGTGACCCGACCTGATGTGTGAGACCACGGCAGGCCTCCCACGCATGGGCCGGGGGGCACAGAACTAATGGGTCCCGCTCAGATGCACCCCAGCAGGAGGAGGGGTGTGTTCCTCAGCCCCGCGGGGCCAGGCTCAGGTCCGGGGCAGGTGGAGGTCAGGGACGTACCCTGGGCGGTGAGGGCGTGGATGTTGTCATTCCCCAGCTAGAACTCCCCAGCTGACTGCCGAAGCCCTTCTTGTACACGGCCCAGTCTCGAAAGAAATCCACGGAGCCGTCGCTCCTTCGCTGGAAAAACCTAGGGAAGACGAGCAGGCTCGGGGACCGGCGCCCGGCTGGGGTCCACGGCTCAGGGGCCCCACCACCTTGGAGGAGGCCTCGTCGCTCAGGGAACACCCCGACCGAGAGCCTGGCATGGCTGTGGGGCTCATCTCAGACCCCAGGGGTGTACTGAGCCCACGTCCGAGGGAGGGGAGAACTAGAGGAACAGAGAGGGTGGGTGACACGTCCTAAGCCAAACAGCTGGAGGTGTGGGCTCCTGTCGGGCCGCGCCCCAGAGTCTGCACTCCCTCCCGTAGAGTTCGCCCCCCACCAAGGTGTCTGGTTCGCCCCGGCCTGGGCCAGAGGGTCGGGTCAGCCTCACGGGGGATGTGGACAATTTGACAAAGGCCACCCGAGAGTGTCCCCCCTCGGGCGGCCGAACTGCTCTGTGGGATCCCCAGGCAGAGCCCGCCCTCCCCCTTGCTCCACTGGGCGGTCTCCGGTGCCGACACTCACGGTCCAGCCCCCGCCGTCTGTGTCCACGTCACACAGCACGCGCAGGGGCCGGCAGCCGGGCAGGTAGACGGTGTTCCCGCCGCTCAGAAAGTGCCCCCTCGTGAGCAGCTCCCTAAGCGTCCGAGGCGCTGGGGACGGACCTGGAGGCTGATGTCAGGCAGGGAGCCCTGGGCGGGGCGATGATGGGGGGCGTCTACACGGATGGAGGGGGACCCTGGGCCTGGACCGACCCCGAGCCGCGGGTCGCGCGGCCGTGATGGCCATCCCCCCCTCCCAGGCCCGCCCCGCCTTAGTCCCTGGACCCCTGGCCTTCAGGGCACATTTTAGCTTCTTGAGAACATTGCCAGGTGCTGGCTGCCCATTGCTGAGTAGCCGAGGGAGGGAAACGTGTCTAAGAGCGTGTGGTCCTTGGATTCTGGAAGCGGGGCAGTGTGGGGCTGGCCTGTGGGCGGCGGGAAGCGTGGGGAGGTCGGCGGCGTGGTCAGGCACCTGCGTCACAGGACTGATGCGCAGGCTCTCCTGTTTGTGGGGAGAGGACGCACCCATCACGGTCTGGAAACGGGCGCCCCCGTCCCCTTCAGCCACAGGTGCTCGGCGGCCGGCATACAGAATGCAAATAGGATCGGGATCTGTCCGGGGCAGACCGTCCAGTCCCAGGGATGGGCTCCAGACTGCCCGTGCCTGGAAGCGGCTCTGCTGGGTCCCCCGTGTCCAGCCTGGGCTGGGGGCCGTGGGGCAGCGCTGTCACTCAGGGTCACTGTGTGCACCCGGTGCCGGCCATCTCCTGAGGGCCCCCGGGCCTCAGTGGCGCGGGTATGGACTCGCCCCGGTCTCTGGTCGCTGTCAGCTCCACCCGCTGTCCCTCCGAGCCTCCGCCTGGGGAGAGCGCTGGGGCCTTGGGCATTCGGGTGTGCGCCCCATTCCTGCGCTCTTGTATGGGCACGGAGCTCCTGACTGTGTTTAGAGTTTGCGAATTGCTCCTCTGACTCTTACAATTTGGTAACGAAGTGAGAATGGATAGGAGGGAAAGTCTGTGAAGCGTCCCCAGTCGGCAGTAATGTTGTCCCACCGTCACTTGGGTCCAACGCGGGCAGACGCTGGGCTCGGGCCCTCGCCGACCGGGCCATCAAACCGAGCCCTGAGCCAGACCTTGCACGCCTCCCACCGTTTCGCTGACAGAAGAGGGACTTGGGTCTGAGCCCCTCCCCAGGGGAAGCTGCCAGCTGACTGTGGCTCTGGGACCCCCACGTGGACAAGCCTGCCGAGGCGCCCCCAGGACCGCGAGCCGAGCTCCCCTTTCTCCCCGCGGTCTCCTGGAGAAGAGACGGGAGGATGGGGCCCCCGATGCGGGGAAGTGTGGTCGGTGAGAGGCCGCGTGAGCGCTCTGGGCACCACCCAGCTGCTCCGCCCTCAGGGGCCGGCGGGAAGCACAGCGGGGGCCGAGCCCCAGGCCTCCTGCTCTGGGCAGCACACCCTCATTGCTCTCTGGGTCTCCAAGGGTTCAAAGGCCAGGGTCTCCAAGCCGGGGAGAGGACCCCGAGGCCTGGGATCCTGCCCCCGGGAAGGAGAGGGCACTGTGGGCCAAGTTCCTGGATCAGGACCCTGCTCATGCACCAGCTCGAGGCTCCCTGGGAATGGAAATGGGTGCCGTCCCCCCGTCCCTCTGTCTGCCCCCCGTCCCACCCCGTCTCTCCCTCTGGCCTCCTCCCTGGCTCCCTGTCTCCCTGAATCTCTGTGTTCCTCTCTCATCTCTCTAGGGACAGAGCCCGGGGTCCCCCGAGGGGTCCTCGCTCTTCCTCACGTTGTTACGTTTGGGTCCCGTTGGTCCTGCCTTCCCAGGGACTCCAGGGGAACCAGGTGCTCCTGCAAATTCCAAGGACACGGGCATCAGGGGCAAAGGTGCGGCCGCCACAATTGCATGTGAGCTCTCTGCCCCAAGTACTGAGGTCCGCCCAGGGCCACTTCTCCACAGAACTGCTGCCTCGGGGTGGACGGAGCAGCCCCGGGCACAAGGGTGGGGACCAGGCCGTCACCTGGAGCCCAGGCCCCAGGCCCGCGCGGATTCCTGCCCCTGCTGAGCTCTGTGTGGTGGGCCCAGGCCCGTGCCGCCCTCGCCGAGGCCTGCCGTCCAGTCGGGGACCCGGGTCTCGGGGCACATCCTGGGAGACCCCCTCCCCCTGGTACCCGCAGGAGCCGGCCACGCTCTCCTGCAGTGGGGTCCCGGGCGGGGCGAGCCAGATTGGCCCCGTGCCCAGCGCCCGGCTAGGGTCCTCCCGAGCCCCTCCACGTAGGGTCTGACTCCACCCAGAGAGGAGCCACGTGGCTCTGACACTGGCTGTGCACAGGGCCAGGCCTGAGCTCCAGCCGGAGGGGTGGGGAGATGCTCAACCCCGGGTGTAGCTGGAGAAGAGCAGGGCCCCCGTCACCCCACCCCGCGCCCGCTGCACCTACCTCTCTCTCCGTTGACCCCTGCGTCTCCCTTGGGCGCCGCGGCCCCGGGCAGCCCCGGGCAGCCTCGGAGGATGCTGAGCTTTTCGGAGCCCCCAGCCCCACCACCTTCCCCTCTGCAGAGAAACACCAAGTGACAGTCGGTGCCTTCCTCCTGGGCCTGGCGGCTCAGCAGATCCCGCAGACGGGCGGCTGACCGAGGCTTCTGCCTGCGTGGTGACCTCGGGCCGGGGCAGACCTCTGGGGACCCCTGAAGGTCAGGCTGGAAGTGGGCTTTTTGCCTCTGGTGTAAATAGACTTGCTCTATCCCCCCTCCGCCCTGCTGTGGGTGCTGGTCAGGCCCGAGGGAATGGCCTTGGGGCCCCCCTGCCTGAGGGTAACCCAGCTCCTCGGTGCAGTGTGTCCCGGGACAAGTCAATCAAGCCCTCTGGGCTTGCGTCCTCTGAGCTCCAATGGACAGGCGGAGCGCTATCATTAGACATAGCCGCATGTGTATAACCTGAGCAGGGTCCGTGGCGTTTACTAAGAGCTTCCCTGAACACTGGGGACTTTCAGTAAATAATAACGATAAATAGTGAGAAGAAACTTGGGGGATTGGGGGTCAACATGGAAACTTCACCCCAGACCTCAGGCATGTGCTCACAGAATTTCTGAGCCAGAAGGGGGCCCTGTGGGTCGCCTGGAGAGAGGCGTGTTGGCTTCAAGGACACAAGGGGCCACCCACCCGGGAGAGGAGGTTTATTGACTTCGTGGAGTTTCATTGTGTCGCTGATAAACCTAAAACGTCCTCGTGCGAGGCTTGAGGCCTGGGGATGGCCCGAGGCCGCCTGGACACCACAGGCTCCTGCAGGGGACAGGGCTGTGCCACCATCTGGGGTCTCTTATGTCCTCACCTCACTGTCAGAACAATGTAGACTTCATTTTTAAAATTTGCTTAAGTTTTTCTTATTAAAAAAGAATACTTGGCAATTTTAGACACATTAAGAAACAAGACATGTTTAGGGAAACAAACTGTCCCATGATAGCCCCTGAAGGGTCTCACGTGTGTGTCGGGCCTCGCGCCCTGCAGACCTCTCTCGGGATCCTGAGTGTCAGTCACGTTCTCCGTCCCGCCAGCCCTGGCTAGCCAAGGCACGGTGTGGCCCTTGGACACTTGGTAGCACACCTGTGCCTGTCCCGCCCGGGCCAGAACCTCCCACAGCTCAGTGCAGGTGGGAGGGCTCATGAGAGCCGCCAGCCAGGGAGAGGCGTTCCGGAGCCTGCCCTGACCTGCCACCTCAGGGACACCGCGGGGCTCACGGTGTGAGGTCCCAGCGCCATGCCAAGGCACACCGTCTGACCCGGGCGGCATTCCGCCCTCTACCTTTGCACACAACCCACGGGGTGGGACTTGACGATCGCCCCTGCTCCTACGTCAGGTGATTGTCCCCTTGTTCCTGGACGCTGCTGATTGCCCCCTTGGTCCTCGACCCTGGTGATAGGTCCCAGGCTCGTGGACCCTGTTGACCTCCCCCCTGCTCGTGGACCCTGGTGATCGCCCCCCAGCTTGTGGACCCTGGTGATCGCCCCCCGGCTCGTGGACCCTGGTGATCGCCCCCCGGCTCGTGGACCCTGGGGCCCGGAGAAGAAGGAAGCCTCTGCAGGGTCCTCTGCCGACGGCACAGGCCAGGGTTCGGGCCCAGCGGGTCTGACTTCAGAGCAGTGCCCATCACCTCTGGGTGAGGCTGCCTCTCCTTTGCCCAATAGCCTCCTCTTCTGGAAAATGACACGTAATGTGTGCTATCACGAGGAATATGAAGGAATGTTGGCGGCGGGCCGAGTGCGAGGCTGGCATGCAAGTGGAGGCTGCCGGCTGGCCGAGCACCGGATCCATGTCCGGACGGCTCACCCGGCGTCTGACTCACCGGGACAGGTGTCGGCGGCGGCGGCCCAGGCCCCAGTGCACGAGAGCACGATGGCGAGCGTGATGGCGAGCGTGACGGCGGGTCCGGCGGCCGCAGCAGCTCCTCCCTGCTCCATGGCTCTGGTCTGCGCGGCCGCGGGAGCGCCCTGGCTTCTGTGAGGCCCGGCCGCCCACCTTGACCGCTGGCTTGCTTTCTCACACCGGTGGCCACTTCCTCCTGAGGCCTGCGCGCCAGCCGGGGACGACACAGCCTCACACCCTACCTAACGAGCGTCCAGTGTAATGGGCCTCGCTTCCTCTGGGCAGGGACACTGTCCCCAGGGGAAGGCCCCAGGCCGTGTGCAGGGAAGGGCCAGCCTGCCTGTTGGTGTCTAAGGAACGTCCTCTTGGGGGTTGGCCAGGGAGACGCGCAGGGAAACTGGTGACTAAGCTGCCCCGGGCGGCTTAGCCTCCGGGCCCAGGTGCCGTCGTACTAGGGGCAGGAGAGGGGCAGGCCCTTGGGGAGACGACCTGGCTTCAGGAGAGGGGACCCGGCTTTGGAGGAACCTCAAAGGTCTGGTGGTCTGGGACCGCTGTCTGTGTGTGGGGTCACCCCTGGCCTCCTGGCTGGCTGGCAGAACTCCCGGAGGGGTGGCGTCCAGGCTCCTGGGGAGAACCTGCCTTCCGGTGGGTGAGGCCGTTCAGGGAAAGCCTCCCCTCACGTATCCTCTTTTTCAAGGGCCCGCAATCGCTGATTAAGCCACAGGCCAACGTGGCCTATCCTGGGGTGGCATGTCCTACTACCGTCAACTCGGACTGGTCCGTGGCGGGGAGAGGCGCGCTCCCTGGGGACCCGCGGGAGGGACGTCCCTCAGGGGCCTGCTCTCGACGTTCAGGGCAGGACAGACGCAGACAGCCAGGCCACTGGCTCCACGAGCAGGGACTGTCCTCCCACAGGGTGTAGACAGGTCGAGGGACCAAAATGCACCATGCTGAGAGTGTAGCGTAAAGCAATCCACGGCAATTTGGTGTTTTGAGTATTGGCAACATTGAAGAGAATCTGGCCTGTTAGCACAACAACGTGCTAATCTAACTGAAAATGGGACCTTGAGGCTCGGACCTGGTTGGGGATTTTCTGAGGAAATAGTCCTGTGTATTTAGCTCTGAAACAGGTAAGAGACCCCTACATTCCGCACATTCACCTATTTGCACGATTAGACTTCTAAAAATTAGCTGATGCCCCAAAGCTTCCAATAATGGCAGACAACTAACTGCTAAAACACAAATTGGGATATATTTATTTTGCGAACACGCTGATGATGATTTCAGCTGAGATTTCTTAAGTCAGGGAATGGAACAAGGATTTCTCATAGGCTCCTTAAAGACAGTCATGAAAATGTGCCTCTTATATACAGGGTAAATCAAACTTAAAAGCTTAAGGAAACCACTGGACTTTTGAAGTGACAATTGTAAGTACTGAACAAATCCCATGTGAATTCACCGTAAAGACAGTAGCCTGAGGAGTGGTCATCTCTGTGCAAGAGGCCAAACAGGACCCAGCCGTGAAACACCACAGAGGGGACATAAGTCCACAGGGCAGGGGTCAGGCCCAGGTGAGCCGTTGCACCTTGGAGGGCGTCTCTGGTCATGGATGCGGGATCTGAGGCCCAGAGAAAGAAGGAGGCCGCTCTGGGGGCCACACAGCCTGTTACCCGAGCACCAGGACTAGAACCTGGCTCCCCGGAGTCTGTGGATGCCCACGCCCCCACTCCCTCGCCTCCCTCCATCTGTCCTCCACCCTCTGTCCAGTCTCCCGGTGAGAGGCTTGGAAGTCTGTGCTCAGGCTCCAGGTCCAGGGCTCCATCAGCTCGCCGCCCGCCGCTCATTAGAAGCCTCTTCGCAGGAACTAGACAGTCCCACTTCCCCTCTGGAGGCTCCTCCTGGAGCCGAAAGTCCACTCAATAGTAAGCGAAAGACCCATCTGGGCTTGAGGATCAAAAGCTGAAGTCCTTTCTTGGCTGCCTTGCTGTGGGCTCTCCATGCTCCAGAACAGTCCAGGAGTCTGTCACTGTTGGTGACATTTCTCGGGCGAGAGCATGGGGACGTGGCTTGGATCGGCCCCACAAGCAAGAGCGAGGAGGGATGTTTAGTGAGCAGCTACTATGTGCCAGGTGCTGGTCTGTGCCCTGGGACACCGCGGGAAGCACTCTTAGGAAGGCAGAACACAAGCAGACCAACAAATAAACAATAATAATGTGCTAGGATATGATATAATTTGAGAAAACATGTGCGCTGCAAAGGACGCGTGCCCAGAGTATCATCGACGGTGACTCAGCCAGAAACAGGAGAAACCTGAAATCTCTGTGGCTTCCCACCGAGCAGTGATGTCAGCCCACTGTGGGGGCTCCTGGCTGGGCGCCCCTCCTCCCCACGGGGACTCCGGGACCCACATCTCCTCCACCGGCCGTCTCCGCCACCTTCCATGTGTGGACCCTTTCCGCAGGGGCATCGTCACTCCAGCCAAGCTCGGAGGACCCCGCGGGGGCGGCTTCAGACCGGGGGCACGTGCCTCCCTCCTGCCCTGTGTCCTCGGGCGGCCGGGTGCTGCGGCCCCGTCTGAGCACTGGGAACGCTGAGGGAGGCAGCCTGGTTATGAGAAGCGGCGGGGGTGGGGAGTGGGTGTTGCTGAGCGCGCAGGACAAAGGCCTGACACTCCCCAGAGAGTGCATTTTCGAGGTCACTGTTTGCATCGTGACGCTTTTCCACTCAGTCACCGACTTGCATCCTGGTGTTCCCTGAGATGCAGTTTCGTAAGCGGCGTATCACGGGGCCCTGGTTCTCCTCCGTGCCGCTCAGCGCAACCCTGGACGCGATCGGGCTGCGTCTACCATCTTGCTCTTTACCTGCCATCCCATCGTGGTTCTCTCTTGCCTCGCTCTCGTCGGGTTGACCTGGCTTTCTCGGTGTTTCACGCGCTCTCTGCCTTGACTCTTTGGCTCTGCCTCTTTGTGTGACATTCAGTGGTTGTGCGGGGAATCACGCAATGCAGCTCACATCATCACTGTCCCCCTCGGGTGACCGGCATGCCAGGTCACGATTCACGTCCGAACGCCCCACAATCCTTTTCCTATAGTTGTTATGGATTTTGCTGCTACATATGTTATGAGCCCCTGAAATGTATTTTGATTATTTGTATCTTAAAAATTCAATCGTCCTTTAACAGCCTCTTTAAGGGGGAGGGGCGGGAAGTATTTTATACATATTTACCATCTCTGCTGCTCTTCCTTTCTTCCTCAGGATCTGCATTTCCACTTGGAATGATTTCCCATCTGCCAGAAGAAATTCCTTCCTCGTTTCGGGGAACGTGGGTCTGCAGGCAACACATTTCCTCCTCTTCTAATTGTCTGGAAGTATCCTTACTTCACCTTCACTCATGAATCCTAGCTGTGTGAGAATTGTATTCTAAGTGAAGAATGTCTGCCTCTCAGCACCTCTGGCCATCCTTCCACTGCCCTCTGCCCCCAGGAGAAGCCCCCTACCCCCACCCCCACCCCCATTCTGGTGTGGCCCCCACTGCGTCCCTGCTGCCTGCGTCTCCTGTCTCTCATCCCCTGCGGTTTCTAGCAGTCTGTCTGGGGGTGATTTTCCTTCTGTTTCCCTTGCATGGGCTTCACGGAGTTCTTGGATCTGGAGATTCATGCTGTTGGTTGAATGTAGACATTCGGGGTGAACATTTCTTCATATATTCTTCTGCCCCATTCCCCCTCTCTGCTTTTGGCAGCACCTATACTCTTCTTGCCATTCCGCTTGGTACCTTCCCATTAATTAAGGTTTTGTTCACTTTTTACAAAGCCTTGTCTTCCACGTTTCGGTTTGGGTAAAGCAACATGTTTTCAGAGTTGTAGTGTCCATTCGATGATGTTTTGTATTTCAGAGATGACAATTTTTTAGTTCTAATATTTACCGTTGGTCCATTTCATAAAGTTTCCTTATCTCTTTTAAAATCCCTCACTTCTTCAGCCACGACATCCATCTTTTCTTATATATTATATGACATTTATCTACTTATTCTGTAGTCTGTGTCTATAAATTCCAACATCTGAAGCATCATTCAGTTGTTTCTATTGACTTTTCCCTCTTGGTCATGGGTCACATTTTCCTTCTCTTGAGTGTCTAGGAAACCTTGATTCTATGCGAGACATTGTGGACACGCTGTTGCAGAGACTCAGGACTCTGTGCTCTTTCTCAGAAGAGAGCCGAGCTCTGTGCTGGCAGCTCTGGGCCCAGGTTTGTGAGGTTGGCCCTCTTCTGTCCCTAACCCTAGGGGATAATGTTGGTCCTCGGATATCATCCTTTTACTCAAGGGTTCGGTCTCCTGGGGTTTCAACAGAAAGCCTGACGTGGTCATCAGATCCATCGAAATGACCGCACTTGACCTCAAGGAGCCTCCGGGCACGGGGGAGTGCTGGTGTCTCTGCTCAGCTGTGCCCATGGCTCCCCTCAGCGGTCAGCCATGGACAGGGGAGGCTGGCGTAACCAGCTTTGGGGGCTTCCTCACGTGGCTTCCTTGGTTTCAGGATTTCCCAGCTCATGCCCCTGCTCTGTAGCCTGGATCTCTGACTCCAAGTCCCTAGCCTGCTAAGACAGCCTCCTTCTGCCGGAGCAAGCTCCCCCTGCCTCACAGGGACCAGGGAGGGCCCTCAGGGGAAAGTCGGGGGGATGGCACATTTAACCCACATGACTCCCTTCCTTCTCTATGGCTTACCCCACATCCAGTTTCTGCTTTTTGTCACTCAGCACTGCCTTTAAATAGTTTGTGTTTTCACAGATACTCTAGAACATATTGCTTCTATTGGCAGGAGAGTTGATACAATGTAAGCTACCTTCCAGTCTTCAGACGCTAGGAGTCTGAAGCATGGGTTCTCTAAGCTCTTTGTTCCTGAAGAGGTGGCCTTTGAGAAGAGAACTGAAAGCCATGAGTCAGATATGCCGCATTTCAGGTCGCGTTGTACAGAAGGGGGAAGAGAACTCAGTGGATCTGAAGGAGCAAGGTTCAGGATAAAGGAGCAGGTCATCAGTCGGAGCCAGGGTGGGGGGGGTGGGGGTGCTGGCTAATGCGGGAAACCTGGGACCCACTCCCACACTGAACGGGACAAACTTTCCACGTGACTCTGATACAGGGTCAAGAGTGAGAGCCATGGGCCAACACTTTCCAGGGACTGCCAGGCCCTGCCTCCACAGGCTTTCCTTGAGTGTGATGGAGAAGTGCCCTCTCGACGCCCATGACCAGTCCCTCTTCCTGAACTTCAAGTCTCTCACTTCATGTGGCCCTAGGAGCCCCCGACATCGAGCCCCAGATCCACACTCTCTGTGGCCTCCATGAGCCTAGATATGGAGCCCTGATGGACAGTCCACTCCACTCCCGACTGATTGCCACCAGAACCAAAGTCTGGGCCAAGCTGGTCTCTTACTTAAAGTTCTGCCAGGCTCTGCCTCTACAGGACGTGCCCAAAGGGGTGATGGTGACTAACCCTCACTCACACAGTCCGTATGATGTGCCAGGCCCCCCCTCCGTGACTGCCATGGCCATCACAAGGGCCATGTGGACAAGACTCCGGGGAGCTGAGTCAGAGCCATGAGCCGCTGAGGCCCACTAGTCTAGGGGAGCACGTGGTGGGATTCGTGCATTTCCCTGGCAGCACTGAAGCCCACAGAACTTGGGGAAGCCAGCACTGCATCTGGTGTCCCATGGCTGGGGGTCAGCAAGGAATTTTGCCAGTTGCCACCCAGCCAGCTGGGTGTTAACCCCTCTGGTCCTGGGAAGCCCCCGGGAGAGGAGACGCACCCCAGCAGGGGGGCTCTCCCCCAGACGAGGGTCACCAGATGCAGTGCAGAGTCAGATCCAATTCATCATCGAGACCTGGGCCAAATCCTCTCCTCCATGAAGCCTCTTGGCACTGGGTACTTGTGGGGACCCCCTTCTCTGAGCTTGTGCCCCCCGTGGCAGCCTACTGAGGCCTCCCAGGCAGTGGAGCCCTGGAGACTCACACTGAACACCTGAGTTCCGTGTTTCCACGTGCATGTTGAGCTGAAGGCAGGGGGTTGCAGCCCCTCCCTATACACACCCCGGTGGCATTTACAGTGGGCCAAGGTGGGGGCTGGAGGAGGGTGAGCTGATGCCATGCACCCTGAGGCCCACCCAGGCTGCCTCAGCTGCAGGTATGGAAAACGGGGCTCTTTCTGCCCAGCCACGGTCAACCACCTCTCCTCATTTTCCTTTCTCCTCCTCTGGGATATCCACCGCAAG
Source organism: Zalophus californianus (assembly GCF_009762305.2). Classification (NCBI taxonomy): domain Eukaryota; kingdom Metazoa; phylum Chordata; class Mammalia; order Carnivora; family Otariidae; genus Zalophus; species Zalophus californianus. The sequence continues at coordinate 2,416,637 of NC_045607.1, forward strand.
GGATCGGCTCCAGTAGCCAGCCTTCAAGGGAAAAGGGCCCCCTCCATGACTCAGCCCAAACAGTCGTTTTGCAGACAGACAGATATGGCAGAGGTTTGCACGAGAAATTCCAAAGACGTCCTCTGTACATGTGCAAATTCTACTCTCCTGTCCCAGGCGAGACCACACCTCCTCCGGGTGCACACTCCAGCCCACTCGGAGCAGACCCATCCGCTAGCCTGTGGCTTTGGAACCACAGGCTTTTGGAAGTGACTTGATCATCCCTGGGCGGTCCTCTGGAGTGCTAGCCTTGGGTCCGGTCTCTTCAGATGTCCCCAAGCTCATTGCGACAGGATGCTCTTGCCTGTACACCTGAGAGGTGCTTGACACTTAGAGGTTGCTCACTGATTAATGTTAGAGGTGTGATGCCCTGCATCCTGAGAGCAATGGGCAAGTAGCACAGCTATGGTTGGATACTGGGGACGCGGAGTGATTACAGGAAACTGGTGTTGAGGATCCAGTACACAGTGCTTCTCCTGCGTATCTCATTCGACCCTATAGCCTCTCGAAACACCAACTACCTCTGTCTTACAGATGAGGACCCGGCAGCCAGCGTCTCATTTTTGACCTGTCCCCACACATAAGGGGCTAAGAAACTTGCCTCAGGTCACAAAGTTGTCAAGGAACACATCCAGTATTTGCATACACACCTCAGGAATGCTACAGTAGGCAGAGCCCAAGCTGGCCCCAGTGGTCCCCCAACTCCTGGTATTCTCACACTGGGTAATCCCTCTCCTTAAATGTGGGCTAGACGGTGGACTTGCCTCCAACTAAGAGAACATAGCAAAGTTGATGGGATGTTACTTCTATGATTAGACTACAGAAGATTGTGCTTCCATCTGGCTAGCCGATTTTCATCCTTGCTGGTTTTGATGACACACTGCCATGTTGGAAGAGCCCCATGCAAGGCCCCAAGAGGCCTCCGGCCAGCTGTCCGTGAAGACCTGGGGCCCTCAGTCCGATGGCCCTCAAGGAAACGAGTCTTGCCAACGATGGGAGCAAGCTCAGCAGATCTCTCCCTGGTCAGGTCCCCAGATGAGACATTGGCCAGGGCCAGCACCGTGCCTGCCATTTTCTGAGGCCCCACAGTGAGGATCCATGTGAGCTGTGTCCAGATGCCTGACCACAGGCATGTGACCTAATATGGGAGTGTTGTTTTGAATCTCTAAGTCTGGGGGTAGATTGATGTAGTAATAAATATACAAATGGTGAAAGTGGTTTCTTAGTCCATCGCTCCAGAAACTGGAGTCTTCTAAATACACTAAGGTGTTCTCCATGTAGCGCTTCCTACTTTTAAAAGGAATCTGAGAAATCCAAAAGGGAAAGTCGGATCCTTGAACCAGGGCTCATGTCAGTTCCCATCATCCGCCCGTGAACTGGACTTCTCCCAAACCGTTGTGATAGCATTTGTCAATGTGGGAAGGAAAAAGAAAAAGGCAGGATGTTTGGTGCATGTGGCTTTTGTTGAAGTATTTACTCCTGGGAGATGGCTGCAAAGTGGTATTTTCTTGCCTGGGGCGCAAGACCAGACCCCAGCGCCTGCAGAGGCTGGTGGGTAGCACGGCGGTTTGGGGGCAGCAAAGGCACGTGTGCAGCTCTCCTGTGCGTGGAAGGGGGGCTGCAGGGAGAGGGCCCCTGGCAGCCACGGATCTTGTCACCCCTTCTGCGGGGACCCTCGGGTTGTTTTCCATTGAAATCGACCTCATGATAAAGTCTCATTTGTGAGATCGTTGGATCAGACTAGAAGATTCCTTTTTCATGCTCCACACAGCTTTCGTTAGGTTAGAAATAGCTAAAGCTCCTGCAACCTCCTCGTGCATTATGTTTTATATATTGAGTCTATTATCTGTTGCCTAGGTATTTCTATTGTATCCATATATATATAAGCTGTATATAGCTTTATGCATAGACATGTCTGACTTTATTCAGAGTGATGTCTTGGATCCCACTGGTTAGTGTTTAGCAGGTAAGTTCATTGAAGATGAATGTGGCTTGGCCCACTTTGTGCTGTGAAGGGTGCCGTGGGGGTTCTGAGGTGGGGAGGGGCGCCAAGGGCAGATCTTGGGGCAGGCCCGGAGAGGGGGTTCCACCTACAGAAGTCTGGGTGGGTGGGATGAACATCGCTGTACCTGCAGGGGTCCCAGCCCCCGCCAATTGCAGCAACTGTGGGTTCCAGCCCCTTGCACGCCCGGGGCGTCTGGTTTAGAAGGTCTAGGGCTCCACATAGAATCTGCATCTCTAGGAAGTGCTGCAGGCGATTTCAACAGACAGGCAAAGTTAGAGGAGCCGTCGGTGAGCAGACATCCGTGGACATCACCAGAGGACCCACGTGTCCCCACACCCAGTAGTGGCGGCCTCAGACTGGGCCGTTTCCTCCCATAACCGTGCATTGTCCCCTGCCCGATGGGCCGTTTGTGAAACCCGCCTCCTCTGCCCTCGGCCCCTTCTCCATTCAAGGACACAGGCAGCCCGTCTTAGGCTCTGAGGGACCTCCGGGGTGTCCCATCTCACAGATGGGCCGACGGAGCCTCCGAGCGCTGGGCATTGGTGGCATCTGAGTCTGGGTCACGGAGACAGCTGTCCTCACTCTGTTCTCTGGGCACGCCGCAGCCGTGTCTCTGCGTGCCAACAAGTGCCCGCACCTGCACGTGGTACTGGGGGTCTTGTCCCCGAGCCGGCGTCCTCCCTGTGCCCCTTGTTCCGCTCACTGCCTACCTCTCTTGGCAAGCCCTGCGACTCCACGTTGGAAATATCCAGACTGTGACCATTGTCGGCGTGTCCCCGCGCCGTCACCGGTCACCTGCGTGACTGTGGACACTGGCTCTGTCCTAACACGGCTCCCAGAGCGAGTGGGCCGAACACGGGTCCTGCCACATCACACATCACGTACATGCACCCGCACGCCACACACATGCACACGCCGCACACAGGCGCCCATTTTCTCTCACTTTACCCTGTTTTATGCTTAGAAAAAAAGTACACCTCGATCCCCTATGCATTTTACGTTTCCTGAGCACTTGTCCTCCCGACAGGCTTGCTGCTCTTCTGTCTGCTTCCGAGTGTTTCCACCGGAACGAGAGCTCCGTGCAGGCGGGACTCTGCCTCTCCTGCCCCAGATCCCGGCCCGCGGCCGGCCATCAGTAAACTGCACATTCCCCAGATGGATGTAAGAAGGTTTGCGGTAGAACCTCTTGGGGGCAAGAGGGGGGGTTTGGGGCAAGGACGAGGGGTGGGTGGCGGGGGCAGCGTGCTTCCTGCAGAAGTCCCTTCCCAGAAGGAAAGCCCCTGGGAGCGGGCGCTGCCCCTCTTCCCCGCCCCCAGGAGACGTGGGGGCTCTCCCGGGATATCAGCAGGCTCCCAGCCCTCCTGGGCCCCGGCTGCGCAGGCCGGCTCTGCCGGCAGGTGTGTCCCCGCCCATGCACATAGGTGACCCCCCTATTGTCCAAATGGAGGCACTGCCCCAAGACAGGCTGCGACCAGGCACAGCTCTTGGAGGCCAAGGGCCCTGGCAGGTACGGAGGGACCCACGTCCCGACGCCGGGGGCCCTGGAGCCCAGCTCTGCCGCCACAGAGGCCTCTTGCCGGGCTGGTGCTCACACATTCCTCCCTCCGCCTCGTGACAGCAGTCCTGGGATAAGGCAACTCAGGACACTTTTCAAAATGGGGAACTTGAACAGTTTCTAGCTCCAGATCTTGACCGATGACCTGCTTGCTCCTTCCCGGCGACAGGTGTTTCCCTTGGCCTGGCAAGAGCGGACACAGCCCTCCGGGAACGCTAACAGGAAAGGACTGTTCTCACCCAGCTCCCGTGGGTCCACGGACAGACGGGGCTCTCAGGATCGGCCCTCTGCAGCTGAGGCCGCGCCGGGACACGGTCGTGTCCGTAAGATCTCATCTCTCCTGACGCCAAAGCAAAAGCTGGGGTCGCATCTCGACTGCCTTCTCCAGGGGGCCTGGCCAGACACGGTGGCTGTGGGGGTCTGGCGAGCTCCTGCTGACAAGTCATTGGGATGTACGGTGGGTGCAGGAGAGTGGTGCCTGAGTCCGGCCCCGGGGATGCCCACTTGCAGGGATCATTGGGCTCAGGGCCACCCCCACTTGCCGGCTCGTGCCCCTTAGCCCAGCTGAGCGGTAGGTGCTTTTGTTTGGCAGGTTTCAAGGATGAAGAAGGATGCACAGAGTAGTGGGGGGCTCCGCAGGGCCTCGCCCTAGGCAGGCCTCACTTAGGACCCGGCTCTCAATCCCTGCTCTACACCCAGGCTCAGTCAGCTCACCTTTGAGGCTGAGTGGAAAACACCAGGCCTCTCTCATGTACACCCTGGAGCACTCAGTGTAGCCGCTAGGGCCCGAGGGGCACTGGAAGTCCCAGCCACACACGCCTTCGGGCTAGGCTGGTGCGGTCTCTGAAGGACACCTGTCACGAAGGGTAACCAACACCCCGCCTATTGGATTTGAAGCGAAGGATGTGCCGCTCACACCGGTGATGGCTGAGCTGAGCCTGGCATGTCCCTCGGTGCTTCTCAGTGTCCACGCTGATCCTGACGAAGGGTTGTCTCCTCCAGCCCTCAAAGTCCTGGGTCCTCGCCGGCTCCTTCCAGAGTTCGTCTCTTCCCTGTACCACCTTCCAGTGCGGTCAAGAACACCTGGCCTGGCCACCGCCCTTCCAGTTCTGGCTTCTTCCCTTGGGAATAAGCTGCCTGCCAGCTGCCACAGGGGCAAACAATGGTCGGAGGCTCCCCTGCCGTCAGCCACACTGTGGCTTTGCAAGAAGAGCTTCTGGCTTTCAGGGGCCAATTCCATCGAGCTCTGGACAGAGAAGGTAGTGGCCACCTGAGGCCTTGCATCTGATGCTCAAGGGCCCGAGAATTTGCATCTGTACCGCGGGGACGATGCCGATGCTGTTGGTCCCAGGACCACACTTTGAGAACCACCGGGTCTAGGTTTTGGTGGAGCAGCCTACACTCCTGGATATCCGTGGCTTGAAGCAACAAACACGGTTCTCTCTCTGTTGCAAATTCCTCACAGGTGGGCCGAGGACTCCCTCCAAGTCCACTGGGGATGCAGCCACTCGGGGGAATGAGGCCGGTGGCATGCGAGAGGGAGACCCAACTGCGGAGACCCAACTGGGAGAGCTTGGGGTCAGTGGCCGGATCAGCCCCACGAGCTCCAAGGGGCCGCGAAGTACGATCCAGAGATGTAGCTGGACAGCAGAGTGGGGAGGCTCGGGGACACAGGCCAGGGGCCCGGGATGAGGGTGAGGTCTGCACACGGCCAAGGCCTAGAACCCCAGGAGTGGCGGAGGCACCCACAGAGTTGGTGCCCGGCCACATCCTGCCAGCCCCCCAAGAACGGCACCAGCCTCCCTCCGCCCTCTGTAAACCGGCTTCACACAGTGAGCGTTGCCATGCAGAGGGGAGGCGCTGCCACCCTGAAGAAGACAGCCAATCACGTCTGTTTAGGGTGGAAACAGTCAACTCGATTTATTGAAAAACTCTTTCAAGGACTTTTCGTCACACAGGTTTAAAATATTGGAAAACGCCCCTTCCTGGGCATTACAGAGAAGACTCAGGAACACGTCCATGGGGTTCTTAAGCAATGGACAGATGTCATCGGACATTGTGTTTTTAAGGGCCCAATGCCCTAGAACCTTTACTGTGGGTTTTCTGTTGATGGTTTTTCCCTTTTCATCAGCCTGTGTCCAGTTATAGAGAGAAGGAGGAAGAAGAATTATACCAGGAGAATGTTTGCAAATACAAGAAGTACTTTTATTGCAATATACCATAGCGAAGTGGTCTGGGGAGAATGGGACACGTTTGACTTCCGTACGAATGACAACAGCTTTGAAGGGGCCATGAGGATGAGGCGGACAGTGTAAGAGGGGACTCGAGAGGGACGAGGAATCAAAACGGAATCACATGACCTAGACAACACCCACAGGGCACCGCGCGGCAGTCCTCAGATATGGCTTTGCTTTGGAAGAGACACATGTGAGAGTCATTGGCGCATGCCGGCCTCCTGAGCTTCAAAGAACCTCGAAGCCACACTTCTCTTTGGCAACAGCAAGACTCCATGTCCACGGGGATGCGGGAAATCCTAGTGGGTGGTTTCCTGATGCCCCGGCAGGGGGGCGGGGCTCTGCGGTGGTCTCCCCAGTGGGAAGCAGGGCCCGGCGGGCAGGGCAGGTGGAGGACAGCACCAGAGCCGTCGGTCACAGCGGCTCCCGAGGGGGCTGAGCAGGGCCCGGGGGCCCCGCCCGCTCCCCCCAGCACAGAAGGAAAGGGCATTGCACGAGGGCAGCTTTTCACAGTGAGGGGGTGGCCCTTCCTGGCCGGTCCATCGGGCCGTCTGCCCACAGAAGGCAGCCCCCCGGCCCTCGCTCGTGGAGAAGCCCCGCCAGCCCAGAGCTCCAGGGCGGCTGAGGCCGGCGCCCAGGACACTTGCAGGTGGAACTCCAAATTGCTCGTGGGGGGCAGCAGCCCCGGAGAGACCCCCAGAGTTCATTGCACATCTCCCCGTCTGCACACGCAGCTTCAGCTCAGTGCTGAGCACAAACACAGAAATTAGCACCAAACATTCGGCAAACTGAAGACGACCTGCTCATCAGCACATCATGGACAGAGCGGGCAGCATCTTATATGTGTGTGTGTGTGTTTTCAAATCACAGAAGCACAATCTAACACCTGGCAACAGGCCTTGCCGCAACCTGGGAGCGCAAAAGCACGTGGGCCCAGTGGGAAGGAAGGTGGCGAGCGTCTACCTCTCCATCATGGGCAGAGACCCGCGCCCCGTGGAGGCAGAGACCAGGACCAAGCGAGGCGGGAGGAAGAGGCACGGCCAGGTGACCCCAGGGTCCCCTTTCAAGGAGATCTTAAAACAGATAGCACCACAAAGGAGAAGTGTAAAAGTGAGCACCAATTTTCATTTAATTATCATCTACAGAAAGTATGGTTTCCCCGCCCTGGACACTCTCCCATTAGGCTCTTCGGGGAGAAAAATGGGGAAAGGAAGCAATTAAAATTAATTTATGCCCGCGATTTAATCTAAGTGCATGTAGGAAAGACAAAGCATCAAGTTCTTTTTTTTTTTTTCCTCTCCATTAAAAAAAAAAAAAAATCCAGCGCTCATCAAAAAATTGTCTGAATAGGGGCCTGGGCACCCGCTGTTCAAACGGCAGCGTGCCCTCCTGCCGCCCTGGGCAGACCTCCACCTTATTGCACGTTCCTGGCCAGTGGGGACAGGGCTGCCCCTTCCTCACCAGAACTGGACACCTCCCCCTTCCCCCACCCTCCCAGGGGGACCAAAGCCGGGCTGACATGCGTGATTGAAAGTCGGGGACACTGAACATTTATGACAATACAATACAAATATTTACTTAAAACTCACAAAGACGAAAGCACCTTTAATCCATCGGAAAGGCACATGCAGAATGACATTTGGCCCATGAATGGATCGTGTAGTTAAAAACAGAGGCTCTGGCTGGGTGGGGTTGACCTTTACGAGGCTTGCCTCTGAACATTTTTTGAAGGTCAGGGGAAATACGCATCTTCAAGTTGAATTTAAAAAGAAAAAGTGATCTCCAAATACTGCAGCCCCACGCCCGGGCCCAGCGGCCTCTCCATGCAGGCGTCGGATCGGCCGGCTTGGCAGCAGGAGGTGTGGCCCGGTCCCGGTCCCTGCCGTGAGCGGTGGGGACGGAACGGGGCTGACAAAGCGGTGGGGCCCGGTGGCTGGGGGCCATCTAGGTCATGTGATTCGGCTCCGGGGTGGGGGACTCGGCTCTTTCCCTTTGCTCTCTGTGGGTTTAGGGTCTGGCTCGGTGCGGAGCCAGGCGCAGACGAGGTCGGGGGAGGGACGAGGGGCCTTCACTGTCCAGGACGCCTGCAGACGGCGCGCTGAGGTCACGAGGTTGCTCTTGGGGGCCGGGCTCGCGGCTCCTAGCCCAGGAAGCAAGCCGGCCCCACTTCAAATCCAAATTTCTGTGACGCTTCACCGAAATCATTGAACATGATGTCCACAATGGGTACTTGCTCTACCTTGGGTGTGTCGATCTCCAGAACAGTCTTCTGATACCCTTTCTTCATCTGGGAGGCAGAAGAGAGGCGTGTGTCAGGAAGAGGAGGCGGGGAGGCACCTCGCGGGGCTGAGCCTCCCCCGCCCCACCCGCCCCGGCTCCCGGGCTCCTGGGCGTGCGCCCATGACCAGCCGCGGAGAAAGCGGGTTTGCGCCATCTCTCGGGGCGGGTGGAGGGAGGGACACGTCCCAGACCAGGGAAGGCAGCACCTCCCACCTCATGGCCTCCCATTTAATCCTCACCACAGTCCCGGAAGCATGCCCTCCCCTGCCAGCTGGGACACCCCAAGGCAGCCGCATCAGGACCAGCTACAGAAAACGCGCTCCGCCAGAATATACCCAGATTCCGGCTCCTTGTTCAAAATGAAGAGTTCTCAGAGAGTAAGGGCTGATGGCCGGTCCTGCCCTTGGCAATCACACCCAGAAGTAAGAGGACTCCACACCCACAAGTGTGAGAAGAGGGAACCTGACCCACTCCCCGGTCTAGAGGAGTCCTGGGTAAACCGGGGCACAGAGGGCCAGGGATGGCACAGGGAGGGAGCACTGTGCTGCGGTGAGTCCCTTGCTCAGACGGTCTGTTTAACCTCCACGAGCATCTCGTGTCACCCTCTGCTCAGCCCCGGATCAGGGTGCAAGCCCCACCTTACTAATTAGAAGACTGAGCACCAGGAAGGTGACAGAACTTTCCCAAGAGAGGCGTCTTCACTCCCCTGCCTGGCCACACTTCAGAGCACAGGGCGGAAAGGTGCAGGGTCGCCCTGGTCACTCAGCTCTGAGCATGCAGGACGCTTCCACCTGAGGCTAAATGGGCCTACCCTCCCATCTACATCCCCTGAGGCAAGGGTCCCCAGTGCCGGCGTCTTCCCCACAGACCCTCACAGACACCCCCTGTCGCCGTCCTGGTTGAGCGGGTGTCTCTCCCTCCCACCCAGAGCAGAGCCACACTCTCAGTGGGGTCTGGCTCCAGGGAGGGTCTCCTGGCACTGTCCACATCCCGAAGGAGGAACGCAGAGCCTCTGGAGGCCATATTCCCTCCTGCAGAAAGAGGGTCAGGGCACCTGGACCCGTGCATGGCACGCGGGAAGCCACGGGAAGCGGAGCAGCTACAAAGTGGCTTCCACTCCGTGGGTGGCGGTGTGCACGAGAGCTCTGGCTTCTAGCCTGCCCCATCACTCCCCTGGGGGAGGCCACAGGCCGGGCAGCCCTTCGGAGGGCCCACGTGGCAGGAACTGAACAGAGCCCCAGCCCCAGGCCAGAGGCCCTCCCCACACAGCAGCTCCGCGGCCACACAGCATCGCGTTAGCCACCGAATGCCTGCGTCCCCCCACAATCCAGGTGTTGACATCCCGTCTACAATGTGAGGGTGTCTGGAGGCGGGGCCTTTGGGAGGCGACTAGGTCATGAGGGTGGTGCTCTGACAAGAAGTAACCAGAAAGCTAGCCACTCTCTCCACCGCGGGAGGATGCAGCGGGAATTCGACGGTCTGCAGCCCGGAAGCAGGCCGTCACCTGGGCCTGCCCGCGCCAGTGCCCGACCTCTGCTTCCAGCCTCCAGAGCCGTGAGAAGCCCATGGCTGCCATGGCCCAGCCGCCGGTCTGGGGTGTTCTGTTACACAGCCCAAGCTGACAGAGACACTCTGGGCCAGAGCCACCGGCTGAGCCACTCCCAGGTTTCCGACCCTCAGGAACTGAGCCTGACCCCAAGAAGTTGTGGCTCCAAGTGCTAAGTGTGTTACAAGCACTAGATAACCAACCCCCACTATGGCTGTTTTCTACCGTACAGACCACAGGAGGTTTGTGCAGTGGAAGGGACCCTCATGTCCAGTACGCCTAGCAGGCCCGCCACAGAAGCCCCTGGTGGCCGAGCTGTGGTGCACGTCCACCTTGACTTTCCTGAACGCACTCTCTGGGAACTTTCCTTATCCTGGAGACTTCTGTCCCTGCCACATCCCTGCCACGTCCCTGCCACGTCCCCACCTTAACAGCCTCCTCCTGCCCGCAGCTGGGTCTGGCTGGAATTATTTTAAAAGCCACCATGAGTCGCCTAGGGAGCCTGCCGGCCCTACACGGTTCTGGCCCCATCCCAGAGATGGCAACGCCGTGGGTCCGGGGGGCAGGCGGCACAATCTGCCTCTCAGACAGTCCTGACACAGGACGCCGTCCTGAAGGACTGCTCGGGGACGACCAGGACCTCGAAGCCACAGGTGCTGGTGGTTTCTAACCACGTGGCCCGGGCCCGGCCCTGCGCAGCCCAGCCGGGATGGCTCACGCCTCCTCTGGCCAGGCCAGCTCCCACCGCCGCCTGCCTAAGCTCTGTCTTTCTGCCTCCGTCCTCACCGTCGGCCACTGCACAGTAGGGATCAGGTGGGACGGCTGGCCTGGCCTTCCCGGACGCTGGAAGGCGGGGCTGCCGTGGGGCCCGTGGGACCTCGGCTGCAGGTGGCCTGCGCCTTCCCAGCGGCGAACCGGCCAGCAGGGCAGCGCCCCACCGGCTCTTCCTCCCACGGGAGGGCGGGCCGAACGGCCTTTGCGGGGCCGGCGTCCGCCTCTCCTCCCCACCCAAGGGACGGTGGCGTTTGCTGAGCTGACAGGGTGTTTCTCCTGGATTTACAGGGCCCCACGGCTGCAATTATCAGAGCACTTAGAGAGAGCATGTTTAAGCAGGCCGCGTGCTCGCCTGCCGCTCTGTACCCCGTTATTCCAGAGGCATAAATAACCATTACGGGCTGGCAACGGCCCCCGAGGGTGCACAGAGCTGCACAAACAACCGGATTTATGTGGCACGGCTCCTTGGGCCTCTTGCCAGGTGATGTATCTGTGCGCAGGGCTGTGCCCGCTCAGCGGCCCCTCACTCGGGCCACACAACCCAGCACGTCCGAGGGAACCCCGGTTCTTTGGCCCTCGCTGCAAGACTCCAAGCCAGCCTCCCGGGGCCGAGGGCCGAGGCGGGCCTCTCTACCACCAGCACGCGTTTAGAGGCAGGGGCTCCTCCACAGTTACATGGCGGGGGCGGGGGGGCTGTGACTCTTCAAATTGGACTGAACTTTTTGGGGGCATGTGGTTTGCCGAGCACGACTCCCCAGGCGCGCCCCCATGCCCCACCTCCCTGTTCAGTGAGCCCCGCCCTCCACCCAAATTCCCGGTTCCGCCCGCACAGCAGGCTTTCTGCTCGGAGACCTTTGCTCTCCTCCTTTTCAGGGGTAGGCTCTTTTCTCTCCAGAAGCAAAACCGCCTGAGGAGGGAGCAGCCATCTTCCCAGCCCAACGTCCAGTCTCCCTATCCCGAGAGCTTGGGTCTTGCCACGGCCTCCAGAGACGCGCAGAGGACCGTGGCAGAGCCTGGACTTGACCACCGAGGGGCCGGGGCAGGGTCTCCTCTCCAGCAGCGCTCTCGCAGGAGTGGAGGTGCACTGTTGTTTTCTGAAGGACTGGATCGTGCCTTCGATTGTAGCCGTGCTGGGTCTCGGGTTCGGGCTCCAGGCCAGCAGCGCTGGCTTCTTTGGACCCCGTGGTGGAGAAGGAGGAGCTGGGTCCTTCCAGCTCTGGGCAAGGTGAGACCATTGGGGCTCCCCTCAAATCTTTGTCCTTCTGGAAGGATGGCAACTGCCCCAGGCGGGGGGCCTGCGGCTATGTCTGGAGGCATTTTGGGTTGTCACAGCTAGGTGGGAGACTGACATCCAGAGGATCGAGGCCACAGATGCTGCTCAACATCCTATATCCTACAATGTAGACAATGCCCCCGGCCCAACCCTGCACCCGCCCCCCGAAGACTCATCTGGCCCCAGAGGCTGAGGAACTCTAATCTGGAGCCACATCTCCTCTGCATGACTTAAGGGCAGAAGCAGGAATGAGAGGTAGACATTATGGGCAAGAAGATTTTAGCTCAATTCCCAGGAGAGCTTCCTAACCCTGAGACTTTGCAGCCATGGCCTGGGCTGCCCCCGGTGGTCGTGAGCTCCCTGTCAATGGAGGCATTCAAGGTACAGCTATGCCAAAAATGGACTATGGTGGGGAGGGGATAGGCACTAGGAGACTCCGTTCTGCCATATACTACAGGCCTCGGGCAGCTCACTGGACCTCTCCCAGCCTCAGATTTTGCTTCTGCAAAATACAGAAAAGACCCCCAACCTGCCGGAGTGACCCTAGTGGCGTCTGGCGTGTGGAGGCTAGTGGTGACCCGCTGCCCACGTGCTGCCAGCACACCCAAGCCACCAGGAGACATGGCTAGAGAAGGAAGGCCTTTGGCTCTGGGGTTAAGAAAGACGGGAGCTCGACCTCGGGCTGGCATGCAGGCAGAGCCCGGAGGGCAGGCTCTGAGCTAGACAGCTTTGCTGGGGACTCCCGGGGCTCCCGGATTTGCGGCTGCAATGAGCAGGAGAGGGAGCGTCAGGAGAAAGAAGGATGGGGGCACCGGGCTCTTCCCAGGAAGCTCCTTGGGGCAAGGGAGCCTGTCCGAGCTGGAGCAGGGAGCCAGGGGCGGCTGGCCCTTTCACCGCTGAGGGTCCCCGACTCATGAGAGGCCGGCCTTTCTCAGCACCCCCTGGCTGGGAACATTCCCCGCTTCTGGAGAACCCGTCCGCTCCCTTCACCAGCGGCACGTTCTGGCCCCACCGGAGTGTTTCCCTTCCTGCCCCGGAAGCCGGCATGCTCCGAGACCGACTCAAGGCCTCGTCCCCAGGGTCCTGCCTCTGCCGTAGGAGACTCCTCTTGTCTCCACCTTCACTGCCTTAGCCTCGTGCGCCCCTGTTGTCAGAAACAGTCCCAGGAACAGAGGATTCCTCTGGGGCTTCCGACGGGCTGAACAGTCCCAAGCTTTGGAGGCGAGAGGAGACGTGCTTCTGGGACAGCCCTATGGAGGAGGTGCTCCACTTGTGGGAGGCAGAGACGCAGGGATAATTCTCCCTGCTGCCTCACAACCTTCTCAGGGAGCTTGGGGTGCACATCAGGAGCGCAAGCAGATGCCGGTGGCGATCCCTTCCCAGGGGGTTGGACTCCTCTGCTTTACTCAGGGATGAGTCTTGCACATCCCAGTCGGACCGAAGGACTGACCCACACAAATCCCAGGGTGCACGGAAGCAGGGAAGAGGGGCAGGACGCTCCAGGGAAGCCTGCCCACTGGGCGCCCTCGCCCATAATCCCCAAGGTGGCCCCGGGGTGAGGAACAGGAATGGAGCTCCCCAGGGCTGGAGGGTGCTGCCCAGTCCAAGGGCACCAGCCAAGGCGGGAGGCAAGCAGTGAGCCCGGGTCCTGCTCTCAGCGGCTACCAGGCGGCTCTGCGCGCTCACTTTCCCATGGGAGCCAGATGCTCCGCAGGGCCTTCTGCTCTGGCCTGGCCTGGACGGCACCGGACCTCCCCAGCAGACATTAGGGAAAACGGTCACAGCCCATGCACGCTGTGACGGGCCAGGGAGGGAGCACTAACCCAGAGGCAGGAACCCAGGGGGGCAGCTCAGTGCTCGGGGACGCCTCTCCCTGGCCTGGGATGCACTATGACCAGCTGACAGATGCCCTGGCTGCTCTGTCCAGAAGGTGGGGTGGGGGACAAAGGGGAGAGCCACTGGACCAACAAGAAGAACTCTCGGATGGTTTGCCCAACCCCCCCCGGAAATCTGCGGGAAGGACCCTGTCTGGAGCTGGTGCTGAGAGGGTCCAGAAGAGCTTCTGGGCCACAAGGTGGGAGCACAGCCCCTTCGAGAAAGGGGCATCGTGTGCCGGCCCGGAGGGAGGCCCTGTGAGGGGCCGGCCCTGGACACGGAGCATGGCTGGAGCCCACGCTAGCCCTGTCCCCGGGGGGCGGGGGGGGGGGGGTGCTGGGCCGGGCACCTCGGGCAGGGTCTCTGAATTCAGAACAGGTGGCCCGACGTTGAGACAGGACAGAAGGACTCGCAGAGACGATGCTTCTTGGCAACCCCCACCTCCAGCCTCTCAAAGGCCACATGAGGGACGTGCCTGAGGATTTCGATAGGCCCGGACCCCCGGTTCATGGCTGCAGGGGCACCAGGACACAGCTCAGACCTGCTCGGGTTGACGGCAGCCCCTGGAGGCACAGTCCCAAGGAGCTGGCCCTCGGTGGGGACCCTGGCCTCACTCTGGGAGGCCAGAGGTGGAGGTGCAGAGGAGGGCAAGCACCCCGGGGCCTGGGGCCCGAAGAGCAAATGCAACTCCAGCCCTGACAGGCGGTGTGGGCTGAGCAAGCCTCCTGTCAGGCCTGTGAGCAGCACGGCCCTTCCTGGCGGGCAGACGGGGCCCGGGCGTGACCTAGTGTGGCCGGGAGACCTCGGGGGCTGATGCGGGCCCTGAACCCGCAGAGCACCGCCCAGCACAGCGTGTGCCCTGGCCACTCCTGGGGAGGCGCTGTCTGAGGACAGAGTCTCTAATTCCAGACCGGACTGACATGGGCTTCGCGTCGCAGCCGGCCAGGGCCACAGACCCGGCTCCCCGGCCTTTCCCGCCAGGGGTCCGCTTTCCCGGGTCCCGCGCCCCGCCCCGCGCAGCTGCGTGGGACACTCACAGCACAGCCATCCACCAGGGCGCGGATGTAGGGGCTGTTGTCATAGGACATCTCCTCGTCGTTGGAGCCCAGGAAGCGCATGGCCTTGTCATAGCTGCCCGTGGCTGCGTCCTGCCAGGCCACCGACTGGTAGCAGTTGTAGGTGATGTTCTGGTGGGCGGAGGCACTCAGCAGCCGCAGGAAGGTCATCTGGACCACGCCCACGGGGTTGCCCTCGGCGTCCACGTAGGAGAGCTGGGGGGACAGGAGGCGGGTGCTCAGCAGTGAGGGGACAAGGCCCCCTCGCGGCCCAGCCTCCACAGCTTTGTCCACGTGCTGTCTCCTCCACAGCATGAGCCATGCCGAGGGCACCGCCCTGGGCATGTGCCGCACACCCAGCCCCCCGAGGCCAGAACACAGCACACTGGCTCTCTTGGGGGCCCCATGGAACAGAGTGAAATGCACCTCATTTCTTTCAGAGACCTACACAACCCTCCTATCCCTCCTGGCCTGGCTGGTCCCTACTCCTCCAGGGCTCAGGTCACGGGCCTCCTCCTCTAGGAAGCCTGCCCGGGTGAGGTGCCCTTCCCCACCTTAGCCTGGCTCACTGTTCTCCCTCCTGGGCTCTAAGGCCCTCCACACCAGCTCTGGAGCCCTGTGTCACAGGCTCCCGGTGCCTGGTCTGCAGCCCTCCCTGGACTGTGAGCACCCTGAGGGCAGACACGTGGCCTAGAGCTCCCGTTTTGTGCCTGGAGACCAGCCAAAGGAAGGCGCTCATGGGATTACGGTAGTAGATGAAAACCATTTGCTGGGCACCTATCATGTCCTAGGTCCTGGCCAAGGAGCCCTGAGAACTGCAGATAGAGAGGGCAGGGGGCCCGGGGGTAACTCGGGCCAGCTGGGAGTGATGCACGGGGTGCTAGGTCCTATGGCAGCAACAGGGGCCTGAGCCATCCAGCCATGAGCTGGAGGGTTAGGGTGGCCAGGTGCCTTCCTGCAGGCAGACGGGAGCGACAGAATGGCACTCAGGAAAGGCCGTTCCTGCCTTTTTGGGGCACAGAACCCAGGGGAAAGCAGAGCAGGCCTGCCTGGCCTGGGGACGGGGACTCAGCATTGGCCCACGCCGAGAGGGGGCAGCCGGGGGCACTCTAGGGACATGACCCTCCCTGGAAAGACCCACCCTCTGACAGCAAGCCCAGAGCAGGGCATTATCGATGACATGCCCGTTCTCAAGAGCCTTCGCCAGCGTCACCGGCTCCCCCCAGTCAGGGCTACAGAGCTCGACAGGGCGCGGGGCGGGCGTGGGGCAGGTGCGGTGCGGGCACGGGGCACGCCTCGGTTTCTGCGTCCTTGCAGACGCCGGCCTTCTCAACAGCCCAACACAGCCAGGGACGTGGGTGCCTCCCGCCCCCAGACAAGTCTCGGCCCCCTCCCCAGCCACAGCGCTCTGCAGGTCCTCCCTGCAGGAGGTGGAGGGTGCCCAGGGGGTCCCGGGCGTCAGCGGAGGGGCAGTCCCTCCCTGCACGGCTGCGGCCACACCACTGCTATCCCAGGTCCTGCCCGAGCAACCCCACAACAGCCGTGCCGGACACACGAGGGCGAATCGAGGCCCATGCTGCCCACTCGCTCACATACGTGTATACAGAACTAGAAGGCGCAGGGGCGGGGGGCCCGGCCGGAGACCCTGCCCCTCCCCGCCCGGGCCGGGTGGGCACCGGGCTGCTGGCCGGCACTGGCTTTGCACGCAGCGACCGCACATGTCTCGGCCGGAACCTGAGGAGGACAACTGAGTACCAACCGGCAATCCGGACCATCAGGTGCTCCTTCTGGGAGGAAGCTCGACTGACTGGAGGTAGCATGCATGCGCGGGGACAGGCCAGCGAGCAGCGTGGGACGCAGAAGGACCTACAGCCCCCAGGGCTGGGCCGTGGGCCCCGGGTGGGATTCCCGGGCCCCCGCCGTGAGCCCCCGCCCTCCC
Organism: Zalophus californianus; assembly: GCF_009762305.2. Lineage (NCBI taxonomy): Eukaryota > Metazoa > Chordata > Mammalia > Carnivora > Otariidae > Zalophus > Zalophus californianus. Next base: position 2,433,212 of record NC_045607.1, read on the forward strand.
AGCGGGAAAGGGGCTCTGCACGATCATCCTCACGGCCTATGGCAAGAGCAGCCCGGTCCAGAGAAGGAGCCTATTTCTTCAGGAAGGGGCCTGCATCTGTGTCGTGTCCACTAGGACAGTCCCAGAGAGCTGGCAACACAGCAGCGGGAAAACCCAAAGGAAAAGCTGGTTTCTGCTGGGGCCATCCCTTCGCCTCTAAGCTCCATCTGAAGTCTGAAACGGGACAGAGGCAGGAGGCGGGCTCCCCGGGTCGGTGGCGGAAAGTGGGTGTTGTGAGTGAGGTGCTGGGGTGTGGGGCCACAAGGGGCACCCGGCTGCCCCTGTCCGGGTCCCGGGCTCGCCTGACCTGCCCTCACTGGGCCAGCCCCACGCTGAGGGGGCGTCCGAGGCAGGTCCTTCTACATGCCGGCTGCTCTTTTGGAGTCGAGCACAACAGGGGTGGAGGGAGAGGAAGAGCAGGGGGAGAAGCAGGCGAGAGGCCTGCGGTCCACGCAGAGAGATGGGAGTAAGTCTCCACAGAAGGGGCAAGGTGAGCGCGGACCTTCAGAGTGTCTGCAAAGCGCCCGAGTGGCCTGGAATCAAGGACACGGAGCGCGTGTGGGGTTGTTAGCCATGAAGTGCCTCGAGGTTGAAGAGCGAGAGGACTTGAGAGGTGGGACAGGGCAAAGGCTGGCTGGAAGCCACTGCTCTGGGAGTCCTTGGGGGACATGGCCTCTGAGCCCCCCCCCAGGAGGCCACGGTGCCTGCACTGGTGGCGCATGGCCTGGCAGGAAGCCACAGAGCTTCCACGGCATGGCTTCTGGGTGACAAAGGACCCCCCCCCCCAGGGGCGCGTAGCAGAGGAACAACCAGATCTGAGGACATGAAGGCAAGGAGCACAGTCAGGTGCCTGCAACACATCCGCACCCTGGACCCTTGGCCCTTTCACTTGCTAGGAAGAGGGCACAGGGCTCCGCACCCTGTTCCGGGGAAGGGCCCAGATCAAACCCCCGGGACAGTCAGGGCGACATGCCCGAGAGTACGGGCCAGCCGTGGGCCTCGTATGAAGGAGTCCACACGGCTCCATCTCTGGGCCGGCGACAAAACGTCACCTCTCCCTTCAAGGGATGCAAGTGTCCTTCCAATTCTGGGACGGATTGTTGAGACCAGCTCCCCGGGAGTTACAGCGGAGACTAACTGAGTCATGTGGGTGCACAGAGCAGCCCACGGCCAGGTGGGCAAGCAGGGACAGCCCCCCGACCCGGCAGCCGCAGGGGAATGACCTCAGTGGCCCGTGTCCTGGGAAGAACTCGTGGTTTATTGGTCCAGGACCCGCCTCATCCAACCTGCCCACGAGGACTGAGCAAGATAAAACCCTCCGGCTCCTGGTTCCGACTCCCGGTGGTGCCCAGCTGTGGCTCTGGGCACCCCGAGCCCCCAGCTCCCATCCTAGGCGGGCCTGGAAAACCACCCCCGGCTCCCACCCCCCTGCTCCCAGACCGAATGAACTCTCGTCGGGGGTGGCGGGTGAGGGCGCCGATGCGGAGTCTGGCTGTCATGTGCCGTGGAGCAGCTCAGCCGAAGGGGCAAGAGCAGGTGCGACACACGGCGGCCACGAGTGCCATGCAGAGCCGCGAGCCAGGCTGTGCGGCAAGCGGGCGGCGCCCCGGCAGCCACTTACCAGGGACCCTCGCTTGTACTGACTATACCAGGTGGAAGGTTGCTCTTTGGGCCAGCGGGCCATTTTACTCTGTAAGATACGAAACGGGCGCATTTGAAGGACAACCATGGAGAAGCCAGAGGCCGCCTTACCAGTTTACCACGCTTGAATTCACTGAACCAGGAACCCGGGTTTTCTTTGGGCCAAGAAGTGATCCTGGCCTAAACATCGAGCGGGGAGGTGGGAGGGAGAGAAACAGAGAAGGACAGGGTTACTTCTCCCACCACCACGAGGAGCACTCTCCCGCCCGCGCCTCAACCCCCCATGGCCAGGGGGTTCCTGTGGAGCCGGGTGCTCGCCCTAGGACAGACTGCGCTGAGGACAGGGAGAGGGCGGGGGCCTGCCCTGTGTCTGTGCTCACCCAGCCCCTCGTGCAGGGCCCGGGGCTTCTTAACTGCTGAGCGGTGGCTGCCTGCCCGGGCGCCAAAGGCACTCAGGACAGTAAGAGCCAGCATGTACCCGGACAGGCCGAGGGAAGGACACGCAGCCTCCCTCCCATCTGCTCTCATTTGATGTGTGTGTCCTGCGTGGCTGTGTGTGGTGGGCAATGCCTCCCTGAAGACACAGCGTGAAGCTGACTGTCATCATCGGGAGGGACGGCATCTGCCCCCGACCCCACGGGAGGGGAGGGCTCCCACTTGGGGGTCTGCTCTGCACGGGGCCCAGGAGCAGTTCCCAAGGACAGGCCTCGCACCGAGCGGGCTCAGGAACACTGTGGGGTCAGTGAGTGAATGCGTGACCCCTCCTCTAGGAGGAGGGCCTGCTGCAGGCTCCAGAGGCAGGAACGGAGCGCCACTCGCTGCAGAGCCAGGGAGCACAATGGACGGGCCCACAGGCCTCCGCTCTGCCTGGAAATAGTCGTGCACGGCGGGGAAGCAGGACTCTGACTCCCTGTTCTGTCCCCCTGGGCTCCCCTCTGAGCTGGTCGCATGCAGGGGAGGGAAAGGGGCCTGTGGGAGGAAGAGGGGCCCAGCGGCTCCCTCGCGTGGGCTTCCAGACCCGCCCATGTCAGCTCTCAGATAACATGCGCACGGCCCCCGCTGGGAACAGGGGCACAGGTGCAGGCGACCGACAGAGGGTCCCCACTCTCACGAGGCTGAGCCCGAGGAAGAACACAGAGCGGTGGGGGTGACTCAGCCCCCCAGCCTGCTGTCCGCCCAAATACACCAGCAGCTTGGGCTCCTGGTGTGCCCACTAATTGTCCAGCAGCAAGGCCACGTGTTGGGGACAGACGGCCGCAAAAAAGATGAGAAACAGTGATTTTTCCACCTGAATTTCCTCCTGAGGCTCTGCCAAATGGGAGGGTCCCGAGGCTTGCATTTATTTTTTTGAACATCAGGCTGTTTGTTGTGGGCATACAGGTTACCAAGGATTTCAAATTTCAGGTTGGGGAGCATGGATATAAAACAGGGGTCCCCAAATTGTGCCTGTCATGGTGGAACCCCTGCCTCCGTGGCCGGGCCTCCTGTCCAGGGGTGCTGGAAGTCCCCACAGTGACACCGAGATGTAGGGGTGAGGGGATGGCGCCCCTGCAGGCCACAGGCCTCCCAGCTCCTCCCGCACCGAACCACAACCTGCCTGGACAGCCGGCTGCCTGGGGGGTGCCGTGGCGGTCTGAGCAGGCCCCACGCAGACGGCACTGCATCGCGGTCGTCTCGCAGTTAGAGACCTGGTCCACCTCACCTGTCCTGCGCCCAAGGGGAGAGCAGCCCACGTCCCCACGCCCACCCCACGCACACACACGCCGGCCGCACGCCCGTGTCCCCACACACATTCACTCCCATCTGCACACACACAAAGTCCCCCCACGGAGGGGACTGTTAATCGATGTGCCCACAACTCTCCACGCATCAGAACCTCACTGACCAAGATTCCGTCCGGAACAGACTTTGGACACACGCACTGCCCTCGGCAGAGATAGAAGCGGGTGCCCAGATGTCCGCCAACACTAAGAACGGAGGCAAACGCCAGCCTCTCAAAGATGCGTCTGGCGGGCTGTGGACTTGGCCCAAAGGCCACCCTCTGGGTTTCAGGTTGGTCTGAAGGCAGACTTGCGGGGTCATTTCAGGAAGGAGCTGAGCACCCAGCAGTTGAAATCCCCACATGGGGCCAGCCACCCCCTCACCTGCCACAGCGCCAGTCTGTGCCCACCCTGTCCCACGGCTCAGGTCTACTTCTGGGGGAGAAACCTTGGCTTTGAAACCGTTCCCGCCGTGACGGGAAGGCAGTCGGGGAGGCAGGCACTCACCCCCTCGGACTTCTTGTCGGGGAAGACGCACGTCGCCCCTCCGGCTGTGAAGTTGCAGTAAACTTTGAAGGAATCTCTGGAGCATCCCTGGTTAGGATCCACCCAGTACTCACCTGGACGGCGGACAGGGAGGGGATTCGTGAGCAGCTCCCTACATGGTTCCAGAAGCAGCTGCAACCTGTCAGCGCAGCTGACGAGGGGCCGGCTGCCCTGAAGGGGAGCTTACTCCTGCCCCCCTTCCCTGGCCTCCTGGGACTTGGTTCCATCCTGCAACGCCTCCGTCGGCTTCCGGGCGAGATGCCCGGGCAGCGCGCAGCACGGACGGGGACACGGAGGTCGTGTCTTTCCCGCCGCTCAGGCTGCCCTGTGCCCACCCGCCGTGGGCCCCGCGGGCCCCTACCGTCCGGGAAGTCGGGGTGGCAGAGCTGCAGGTCTTTGCACGTGCGGGCGGGGTTCTGCTGCGTGCCCAGGGGCCGCTTCATCTGCTCTATCTCCAGCTTCAGGGAGTTGAGCGAGCCGAAGATCTCCTCCATGCCGTCCGCGTAGTCTGCGTAGTTCTCACCGGCCGCGTCATCTAGCAGCTGGCTGGCGTCGATGTTCCGCCGGGTCCTGGACGCCTGGATTGGCAGGGGCTGGATGACCTCGCCGGGGGGACCCTGCATGTGGACAGGACTGGGTGGGTCCCAGGGGGAGCGGCACCAGGGCAGCGGGGGCCCCGCGATCTGGCTATAGACGCCCATCTCCTCGGCCTGCTTTTCCTCCCTCTTTCCTGCTCCCGAGTGCCGCACACCCAAACCCACTGCCGGGCCTCGCCTGCACGCACACCTCCCTCCTCCGCACCACGGCCTGGGGTTCGAGCCTCAGCTGGGCTCAAAGCAACCGGCTCTCCCCTGGCCTCCACAGCCCAGCCTGGGGCCGCACACAGTGGGGCCACGCGAATGCCTGCGGGTGTGGGAGTCCCGGCCGAGGATGGAGACAGGAACCAAGAGGCTGCACGGCCAAGCAGGGTGACCCACGGAGAACGCCCCGCGATCTGGCTCATCATGGCCCCTACCCATCCCCGGGGGGCCTTGTCAGATGCTGCCCACTGTCACAGCCACACACGCGCACACGCACACGGATATGCACACGCACACACTCTCTCCCTCTGGAGCCCAGACTCCCTCCACCAAGCTCTGGAAAGTGAACCGCACACACGGACCACTGCCTCAGTGTCCAGAGAGCCCCCAGCCCCACCTCCACGTCTTCGAAGGCTACTCACCGGCGGGCCGGGGGGGCCCGGGTGGCCTGCCTCACCCTTCGGGCCAGTGGGACCCTGGGAAAAAGAAAAGAGAACCAACCCTCATCACCGAGGCCTGATGGGACCTAAACCCACTCTGCGCTCTAGAATGATCCCCAGAAACCGGCGCGGAGACCATGAGGGGCAAAGTCTAACGTGCCAGGGGGCAGAATGGCAGGGACCCTCCCATCCCCAGTGCCAGATGGAAGAGCCCGATGCCCCGAGATGGGAACTTAGGGGCACCTCCCCGCTAAGGTGGGGGACAACAGCCCACATGCTGGGGTCTGCAGCAACCCCGGCAGGGGACATGCTCGGGACGGCCAGCGCTGGAGGAAACGCATGAGGGCCAGTCAAGGGGGGAAGAGGGTCCAGGATGGTGGTCATCGAGGGGGACACACCCCCTCCCTCAGGGCAGAAGGGGCCTATTTGGGGGTGCACACCACTTACCGAGGAGCCCTTAGCACCTTTTGGCCCAGGAGGACCCTGTAGAGAGCGGGGGACAGAGCATCAATGAGCAGGCACCCCTTCACCTCCGGGACCCTGTCCTGACCCACAGTCCTGCTCAGGCCTGGCTCACTCTTCACCCCCAGCCCGCACCCGAACCCCTTTCTCAGGAGTCTAGGCTTGCACTTGCTTGACTCAGGGGGTGGGGGGTAAAGCTGGCGCTCAGCCACATGGAGGCAGAGGATGGCCTGTCCGACCCCAGTCATCCTGCCCCCATGCCCACCCCAGCTAGGAAACCACAGTTCAGGCAGCCAGAGTCGGAGGGAGACAAGGGGCCAGTGTCAGATCACGGGGCCACCTTGGGCCTCATGGACCCAGGGCCAGCGTCGGATCGCGGGGCCACCTCGGGCCTCGTGGACTCAGGTCCAGGCCCAGGAGCGGCAAGTGGAGGTTCACAGCCCTGCAGGATGGCTCTGGCATACCAGGTGCCCCAGCAATGTGGGGGATGCCCTTCGGGTAGCCCCCAACCCCTCTTGTCTGGGCCAGGCAGTCCTGCTCACACTGATGGGGACAACTTCCTCACCTTGGCCAGGAGGTCTGTGGCGGCACATCCATGTTTCCTGAAATGCCTGCCTCCCCTGCCTGAAACCAGGGCCCAGAGACCCCACTTCCTTGCTTCTGTCACTCGGGGCCCCAGCGTGGAGGTGATGGGCAAATCCATCCCAGGCCCCATGTCCACTCAGGGGTGGGCCCAGCCCCGGAGCTCCTGACTGTCCCATAATTCTCCCTCCGCACACTGAGGCCCACGGCCAAGGCTCACATGCCTCCCTGCTGTTCCCAGAATGAGCCGGGGCCACCCACCCCTCCCAGATACACACCGGCAAGCCGGGAGGGCCCGGGGGGCCGATCGGGCCAGAAGGTCCAGTGATGCCCTGAAAAGGAGCAGAAAACCAGTCAGACCATCACACAAGGAGGGTCACAGATGCGCATTCCTGACCAGAAACCGTGACTCTCTGTGCTCGTGGTCTCTCCCCTAGCTGACACCCTCCGACGAGGGGCCAGTTGCCTTGAAGCAGAGTCGTCTCTCCTTGTGGGGCAAGGGGGGCCCGAACATGCGCCAGGAGGCTGACCACCCCGGCCTGGCTGCCCGGGGGCTCACAGCCTCTGGTCAGACCCTCAGTCCGCGTGGGCCAGGCCAGCTGGTGCGGCAGGGGATGAATGCTAGTTTTAACACCCAGCACCCCTGCTGTATGGGTGCCCTAAGACTCATTCCACCTGGAACTCGATCCCATACGACCCTCCCACGGGGGCTGAAGCGACAGCCGGGGCAGAGGGAGGCTGAAAGCAGGCAACTTTCCCCCTCTTCCACCACGGGGACCAGGGCGGCTCATCATCATCAGAATCCGAGAGATTCTCGAGCCAGCACCTCCCACCCGGGACGCTGCTGGGACCGGCTTATGGTGAGGGCACAGAGTGGGGCTTACTTTGGGTGCAGAGACCCTGGACATCTTCCTAAGTCTCAAGGTCACTGGGCTACCACGCCCTGGACAGCACTCATTTAGGGGAAATGGTCGATGCCACGGGGAGACCGGTGGCAGATGAAGCAGGGCTTCCAAGGACATCACCCTAGCACCATACAGGGCCCTACACGAGTCCTACTTCATTCCCCGCCTCCCTGGCTCTGCCTCCTGAGATCTGTCCCCTTGCAGGCCCGGCATGGCCCAACAGGGGCACAGATAAGGGCACACGCACCTTGGGAAGCAGTGATTCATACCTGGAATAAAGCCCTCACGTGGGAGGGGCACAGACGTGGCACGCCTGCCACATGCCCCTGCCCACCTCCAAGGCACCCATCACCCTCCCCCTGACCATGGAGTCCACGTCAAGTGGTTCACTGGTGCAGGGCAGGGAGGAACTCTCTGGCTAAGTTTTGCAACGCTGTGGTTTGCTGGGGGTGCAGACTCAGTCGGCGACTGTGGTTCCCAGTGTGCGCACACCTGGGCTCAGGGTGCAGGCCCTGGCCCCCGTGTCTGGCAAACATGGTCCGAGCCTCGCCAGGGACCTGGGCAGTTAGCAGGGTCAGAGGCCTTTGCGTGGCTGTGAGGTGAACCGGCCTCCCCTCTGAGGCCAGTGGGGCCACACGGAAGGAGCTGCTGGTGGCCGGTCAAGCCAGGACCAGGCCATGCTTTACTCCCTGCTCCCTGTGCACCTGGGCAGGCCGTCCCCTCCGCCATTCCCATCCAGAGCTGATGGACGTGAGGACGTCCTTCCAGCTCTAACTGGCCTTGGGTCCACTGGGCACCAGGTTATAAGATGCTTCTCACCACCCATGAGGAGCCATGCTGGGCGGGGTGGGGGGGGGGCACCACCTGACGCACCTGTTCTCCCTTAGGGCCAGAGGAGCCCTGGGGGCCGGGGAGCCCACGGTCACCCTTTTCACCCTGTTCACCGGGAGGTCCGATGAGTCCGATCAAGCCTGGATGACCCTGTTGGCAAACAAAGGCAGGAAGGGGTGCTCACTGTGGCCGCGTCAACCCTGTGGGCTGGCTGGACGGGGAGGTAAGTCCCTGCCACGGGAACCACAGAGTCACCAGCCAACTCCTCCGGGTGGGGGAACCCACATAAAGGCAGGTCAAGGGGCAAGACAGCAGGTGTGACATGGCTGGACTTTGGTAAACGTCACACCTGAAGAGATGGGGAGACACAGGTCCAGATACAGTCCAACGTGGGAACACGGTGTTTTCCCGAGGGACGTTGTGTGTGTCTTATAGGCATTGTCCAGTTTTTGTACGGTCAAAGTGTGCACCTTTTATTATAGGGCACAGAAACATCTATGGACATCAGTGAAAGAAAATTACTAAGTGTTATAGATACTGTAATAATTCTTTATGTTTTTTTATTTTTCAGGAAAAACTCTCTACATGGGCTTACACGTGTTTGTTTTACATGAGCCTGCAGAAAGTTCTAGAAGGGCTTTTCCAGCTTTCCTTACTTTAGAGGCTGAGTGGTGATAGGCACCGTAGTAGAAAAGAAACAGACTCCCCAGTCCTTCAGATGCAACTGTCTGGTTTGTGGATGAGCTTTACACTTGTCAATAAATCCACGTGAGCAGAAAAAGTCACCCCCGAATGGAGAAAGTGAACAGGCTCTGCCCTGCTGTGGAGCCCCGGCACTTTCCCTGTGGGAAGCATCCCGGACCACTGTGTCCAGAGTGGACGCGCTCCTCGGACCCTGGGCGCCCCTCTGCCAGGACCTGCATGTGGGCCTCCGGGGTCTCCCGCAGAGGGCAGGGACCGAGTGTCCCACACGGCACAGGCCAATTGTGGTTCTCGGCCTCCCAGGACCCGTCCCCAGCCTGCAGCGGGCACTTGCCGGACAGGTGACTGGTAGTTTGAAACCCCGTGTGTCTGAGGGGCCCCGAGTTACAGCCTCAGAGGCACCTGAGTCCTGTCTTACCTTTTCCCCTTTGGGGCCAGAATCTCCTTTGAGGCCGGGGAGTCCCGGGGGACCCTGCGGAGGAGATGGCAGGATCAGAGCTGTCCCCCCCCCCAACTCCACCCTCCACCACTGCCAGGGAGCGTCCTTGCGGTCATCACTCACCATGGGGCCAGGGGGGCCATCAGGGCCTGGGGAGCCCGGGAGACCTTGCTCACCCTGAAACACAAGCGGCCGTCAGCATGAGCCCCTCCCCTGCAGCGGCCACCCCTCCCTGGCCCCCATCCACTCACCACAGGGCCCGGGATCCCTCGCAGGCCATCAGGCCCGGGCTTCCCGGGGGCCCCCTGGGGCCCAATGGGGCCAGTCTTCCCAGGAGGGCCTTCCAAGCCAGCTTCCCCCTGCAGGGTGCAAGGACACAGTGGGACAGAGATGCTTGAGGCTGTGGCCACCCTGGCCCAGGACCACTGCTCCGAGAACCCCGGATGCTCCCAGATCCCTGGGGCTGCCCCAGGTCCTCCATGTTCTTTACAGGAGCCGCCCTGACCCATTCTTCGTCCCCCGCTAATTTCCTCAGCCAGCAGAGCTTCCCAGTCTCCCGCGACCCCGGCCACCACAGACTTTCAAGGCAGCCCTGCGCTCACGGTAGGCACGGCCACCATTTCCTAGGTGCTCACAGGGCTGGATGGCTCCCGCCCCTGCCTCAGTTCCCACCAGGACAGCTCCAGGAGGCGGACCGGGCCATGGGCGTCAAAGGGAGCAGCCCCTCGAGGGCCCCGGGCACCAGGCCACAGGCGAGCAGCTCAGCATGGGCACCCCGCCTTCTGCTCCGCCCCGCAGTGGGCACGGCTCAGGGAGGCGGCTGCAGGTCAAGCACCCGGCCAAGTGCCCCAGCACCTACTCCCCTTCTTTAGACTGGAGGGGCCGACGGCCTGTGGGCAAGCTGCCTCCCTCCCCGTGGGTGGTGAGAGCTCTCCGCTGCCCGTGTGGGGGTCCTGGGTCCACACCTCTCCACTCCCCACCCTACTCGGCCGTCACACAAGCAGGGAAGCTTCTGGAAGCTCTGTAGTCCCAGAGGGACTGACTGGGCAGAGTCTGGGCAGAGAAGCACGTTACCTTGGCTCCCTTCTCTCCCTGTCTGCCTTCGGGGCCTGCGGGGCCTGGGGGGCCCTGGAACAGAGCAAGGGAACAGCACGTGAGGGGCTGCTTGCAGAAGGCAGAGTGATGAGTTTGCTATCTGGAGGGAAACAGGCCTGGGCTCGACGGGAGGGTAGGGAGGGCCAGGAGGGTGGGGAGGGGGCTCGTGGGCCCCTGGCCAGCCAGGACGAGGCCGTCAGAATGAGTCCCAGGGACCCCGGTTCTGGGCAAGGCCTCGGAGTCCATCCGGGACTGCCTCTGGCAGCCCGCAGTGCTGGGGCCCTGTTAACGGTCACACACCAGACGGGCCAGCTTCCCGCAGCACGGGCAAGGCTAAGTATTCCACGTGCAGAGAAATGCCGTTTCGCCTGCTCGGACTTTGGAGAAAGGCCTGACCCAGGGGGCGAGGCCTTTTCCGGCCTCGTGGGTGCCTTTCCCCCATGATGGACATGACTGATGGCGTCTTGGACTCTCCCAAAAGTCGGGGTCGATGCGCCTAGCAGGTCCGAGGGCTGATGACGTGGCGGGGCCGGAGCACACACCACAGACAGAAGGCTTTTCCCCACCAGGACGGCTGAGAGCACACGGGGCTGGGTGGAGGGCGCCGGGGGTGGTGGTGGGGGGCCTCCTGCCAGAAGCTGGTGGGCGAGAACAGCTTGCAGGATCATTTACCCTTTTTCCTGGAGGCCCCGACGGTCCTGGTTCGCCAGTAGGGCCTGGGGATCCCTGGTATCAGAGAGAGAACACAGAATTTGGGAATCAGGGTCAGTCAGACAGAGGCATGGCGGGTCTGAGCTGGTGTGAGGCTGACAAAACACAGAGTCCCCAGTGTCCTCTGTCCTCGGCCAGCCCTGAGGCTGCCTCTCTCTTCCTGTGGAGCTGCTGCGGGAAGTCCCAGGTGCAGTCATGCTGTACTTGACCTCTACTTGGACCTCTGCATTCGGGGCTGGTGCTGCGGCTGTGTGGGCAGGCCTGGCTCACATCTGCAGTGTGGCCGCATTTTATTTTATTTTTTTGTAAAGATGTATTTATTTGAGAGAGAGCGTGCGCGCACAAGCAGGGGAGGGGAGGCAGAGGGAGAGAGTCCTCACGCAGACTCCCCACTGAGCGCAGAGCCCGATGCAGGGCTTGAACTCACGACCCTGGGACCACACCCTAAGCCAAAACCAAGATGGGGGACCCTTAACAGACGGAGTGGCCAGGCGGCCATGTTGCCACAACTTGAAAGAGCACTTTCCCTCCGTATAGCAATTACTCTGGGTACTCGGGGATGGGCTCCATCTGCAACCCCACCCCCCGCAAACATCCCCCCTCTACAGAAGTGGGCCCCCTGAGGCACAGGGAGGACGAGGGTCGTCCCAAGTCACAGGCCAGGGGGCAGGGGAACCTCGGGCATCTCTCAGGGGACCCGGCCTCCGAGCTGGTGTCCCTAAGCTTTCTTTGCCTGCTGCTCATCCGAACCCAGTGGCGCCAGCTTGGGCCCGTGCGGAGGAAATCCCCACCTGGTTGGTGCAGGGTGAGGGTGAGGGAAATCGGTGAGGACGCAGGGGCCGTCCGTCCCCACGGGGAGGACCACTAGGCGCGGCTCAGTGTCAGGTGTAAGCGGTAAGGTCTAGTGTAAGCCCAGCCCCAGGGGCTGGTCTGGGCACAGCCCTTGGGAGGAGAGGCACCCGCCCAACGAGGCAGAAATAAGGCCATCCTGACGTTCACAGGTAGGCTTGGGGCGGTCACGGACTCCCTGGCGGTGAGTGCCAAACCACGGGCACAGCTGTCCCTAGCTTTCAACAGAGCCCGCAGGGGGCTCACAGTCCCCTGTCATGGTTAAGAGCTGATTCTACAAGGTAACTGGACTTGGGTTTTTCTCAGAGATGAACAAAGCAAGCTGCAAATCCCCAAGCATCCGGCACCTTCCGCCAGGAAGCCGTGCCGGGGTCCCTGGAGCTGACGAAGGGACTCACCGTTTGTCCGGCCTCACCATCGTCCCCTTTGTCACCAGGGGGGCCATCTTGACCCTGTGGGGACAAAAGCAGGTTCCTTCTGCCTCCTGACGGCACCCGAGGCACACACCAGTGCCCACGGCATCCGCAGTCCCTTCCCGAGAATCCGAGTCCGTCTGGGTGGTGCAGGTACAGCAAGCTCAAGCGGGAACACGCTCTCTAACCAGCACCACCTGGATGCCACTTGGGAGAGCACCGTGCCCCAAAGAGAATTCATAAAAGACACCCAGAGAGAAAGAACTGGGGCTGGCAAAGGCAGGTGGAGGGCTATGGGGGGCAGGGGCTCAGCGGCCCTAAACACCTACCGCGGGGCCAGGCTCTCCAGGAGGACCAGGATCTCCGGGAAAACCAACAGGGCCCTGAAAGGGACGGAAACAGGCACATCCGGGCCCTCAGCCACCGAGCTGCCACGGCCACATCCCCCCAGACCCCCGCCTCACCCAGCCCCTGCGACACCCTCGGTCCTGACGCCAGGAGGGCATCACCTCATCCCAGCGACACCACACCCCGGGCAAGATGGGCTCAGTGCTCCGCTTTCCCGGCACGCGGAGGACAGGCGCCTGGCCCGCGCTTCTGCTCCCAGAGCTCCAGGCTGAGACGGAGCCCAGACCTCCAGGCTTCTAGAATGTGCCGACGTGCAGAAACCCCTCCTGAGGCAAAGCCAGGGCAGGCCATGGGAAGGGGGCATCCACATAGACCGCTGTTCACGCAGCGCATGACAGCAAGCTACCTGGGCTCAGCACAGCAGCCCTCACAGCCGCCGCCCCCAGCCCCTCTTCCTCACCGCCATGGCTCTGGCTTGGCAGCGGGGGTGAGACCTCTAGACTTTAGATATGTGACCCCAGACCCGTAGCAGTAGGGAGGCTTCAGTGCACTTCTGGTGAATGAGAACAAGCCAAGCACAGAGCCCCGACAGCTTTGGGGCGCGGGCACATCTCAGAGCTACTCACGGGGCTGCCTTTGGGTCCGTCGTCCCCAGGGGGGCCTTTGGGTCCCGGGGGTCCAGCCGCACCTGAAGGGCCTGACTCGCCCTTCTCACCCCTTTCTCCCTTGGGTCCCTGGAGGGAAAGGCCAGTGTCAGTGTCCTCGGAGCCGGGCTCAGTTTCCCGGAGCACAGTGCTGGCCTCAGGCATGGCCCCTTGTTCCCATGCATGGGACAGCAAGTGCCTGACGGGCCCCACACTGGGGGGGCCCTCAGCAGCTCCCTGCACAGTCGGGCCCCACTGGCGTTTATAGGGGCACTGAGAGGCGAAGCTTCTGGGCGGGAGGTGCTCAAGGGACTCAGGCCACTCCCTGGTTTGCAGGTGGAGGGAACAGTTAGAGACCCAGGACACCTTTGTCCACCAGCTGCCTCCTGGGCCCTACAGCCTCCCACAGGCTGGCCTGGAAAGAATGCCCATCTGACCTGAGAAGGTCAGAATCTTCCAGGTCTAGGCTGATGAGGGGACAATCGCCCCCACGCTATGGGTCTGGAACACCACAGATGGCAGAGCAACTCACAGGCTTCGTTCATGGGTGTTCATGGCACTCACACTTGCACACATGTGCAAACGTATGCACATACACACAGGCATGCTCGCGAACACACACACGCACTCACGCTTGCACGCATGCACACACATATGCACTCACGCTTGCACACATGCACACGTGTGCGCACGTAGGCATGCTCGTGCACACACATGCACTCACGCTTGCACGCGCACACATGCGCTCACGCTTGCACACACGTGTGTGCACACATGCAGGCATGCTCGTGCACGCACATATGCACTGCACTTGCACGCACGCACGCACACGTGTGCGCACACACGTAGGCATGCTCATGCGCTCACGCTTGCATGCACGCACACATGCACTCACACTTGCACGCATGCACAAAGGTGTGTGCACATATGTAGGCATGCTCGTGCACACACATATGCACTCACGCTTGCACGCACGCACATGTGCACACATACATGGGCATGCTTGTGCATACACACATGCACTCACACTTGCATGCACGCACACCCATATGCGCACACACGTAGGCATGCTCGTGCACACACATATGCACTCACGCTTGCACACATGCACAAACGTGTGTGCACACTCAGGCATGCTCACCCACACAGACACACACACGTGCTCACCCCCCATCTCACCCCATCTTGTTACAGTAATTCCAGGAGGTAAGCATGAGGGGAGACTTGGCCCCCATCTCATGGATGGGAAAACTGAGGCAGAGTGTGAGCTTCCCATCCAGCAGAGCTCCATGGTGGTGCCCCACCTCCGCCCCCCGAGTCCACTCACCGGGGGGCCCCCTTCTCCAGGCAGGCCAGGCTCTCCAGCTTCACCAGGCTCACCCTAAGGAGGAAACAGGACATGGTTACGGTGGCGCGGAGAGCAGGGGCCTCCAGCTGCAAGCATTTAGCAACTCCTCCCTGTTGTCAGGCCCTAGGAGTGAGGGACCTGGGGTGAGAGAGCGGTCACTGCTCCCTGACAGCCCCTGGGATCAGAGGGCAGACACATCCATGTCAAGAGAAGTGACACTGGCAGGCTCTGACGGTCACACGGAGGAGGTGACCACAGTACACGGAGCGTCACGGACGGCGCTGCGAGTGAGTTCTGGGGGAGAATCACGAGCAGCCAGTGGAAGGGCTGGGAGGACAGCACAGGACGGAAGGGCCAGGCAGAGGCAGACAGAAAGCAGCAGAGCATGCTCAGGGGGTGCAGCCGCCAGGCGGAGGCAGGAGCCCGTAAGGAAGACACCTCTGAGCAAAAGCAGGGCATCATTAATCTGTGGTCTTAGCAGGATACATTTCTCTGTAATTCTCGTATCATAAAAAATGAGCAGTGATGGAGGACTTCTTCCAATTTAATAGGCTGAAGTCAGAAAGTTCTGGAAATGGTGTACAGGGAATGCAAATGAATGGAAGCACATGGGTTTCATTCCTTTTATCCCAAGGAGGTAGGATAAGTGTGTTAGAAGTAATGCACACTCGTGAGCGCTGCAGGGGAGTCCTGCCCACCGCCCACACACATGTATGGGCACGCACACATATGTGCAGCACAGAAGCCCACCGTGCTCACTGAGGCATCCCTAGGACCCACGCCCTAAAATTAATGAGATCAGATAGGACCCCAGGCTCCGAGAGCACAGAATTGACCGCAACGGGAATGGTGAAAGTAGCCCCCGCCGCCGCCAGCAGTTCCAGGGCTGGAGAAGTAGACCCATCAGCTAGATCCCGGAGAAGGGGTGGGGCCTGAAGGCCAGGGCGAACAGGGGTCAGAGCTCCCACCTACACTGCACAGATCTGCTAAGTGTCAAAGTGCATTGGACAGGAATGGCCCAGGCCCACCCTGCGTGTCTCCGTATCCGCAGCTGGACACACACACACACACACACACACACACACACACACACACACACACAGCCCCGGGCTCCCCGCGTGCACTCGCGCATCAGATGATGCTACAGCAGGAAGGGGTGGGGCTCACCTTCTCTCCCACAGCACCAGGATTGCCTATCCCGCCCGGAGGCCCTTGCGGCCCATCAGCGCCTGGAGCTCCAGAGGGTCCTCGGGGGCCGGGGGGACCTGGGGGGCCCTAGGGGAAGGAGAACCATTGAGCACAGACAAAATGCAAACTGTGAGCAAAACAGAACAGAAGGTCAGGGCGTTCCGGGCACACTCACCATCTGACCCACGTCCCCGGTCTCCCCCTTTTCTCCGGGAGGTCCTGGCAGGCCCTGAGGCAGGAACACAGCAAAAACTTAGTGGGTCGGCGCTGCACCACCCTAGTACCCACATGGCTTTCGCGGTTTCCCCGCCACGGTGCCAAGTAGGCTTCCGAGAGCCTCCGAGCGTGCTTCTAAGCGTGCGGCCAAATAGGAGGACATCCCCATGATGCCAAGTCTCAGTATAAGCCCGAGGAAATCATTAGAGAGTACTTGGAGATTTATGGACCAAGGTGCTGGCTGCAGTGTCCCATTAAACAGTAAAACCTAATGAGCCAGCAGCAGGGATATGTCCGAATAAATCATGTCGCTACCATATGCTAGCACCCAATGCAGTGACTAAAAGTCACGTCTTCAAAAATAAATAAAAAGGGACATGTCCAAAGCACATTTAACAACACTGAACACAACTCGTAAAAAGAAATGGGAGAAGCTGTGCACAAACTT
The DNA here is from genome assembly GCF_009762305.2 of Zalophus californianus. Lineage (NCBI taxonomy): Eukaryota > Metazoa > Chordata > Mammalia > Carnivora > Otariidae > Zalophus > Zalophus californianus. Next base: position 2,449,619 of record NC_045607.1, read on the forward strand.
GCTATACACGAAACGGGATTCAGGTTTTCCAAAAGCCCAATGAAACCACCCAGGCGCCTCCGAGCACGTGAATACACGCGTGTGAAGGTTCGGAGCTGAAACGTGCCCGAGCGCTCAAAGCCACCCTCCCTGGGTGGTCCGTATGGAAGGCACTGTTTTCCTTTACGTGTTTACAATCAGTCAATCACTTCACTTCCAGCATCTCTACAATGAGCTCCGGGAGACATATCCCTCATTAAGAGACGCAAATAGAGACACGCTTGCAATTATGGGGACTGGCATGGCTTTCAATTAATGAGGAAGTCCTGGGAGGTCCCCAAAGCCTGGTCTTAGATTCCCCACTCTTCTAATGTCAGGAGGAGAGGGGAGGGAAGGGGAGGGGAGAGGAGAGGGAAGACAGGAGGGGGAAGGGAGGGGAGGGAATGGGAGGGAAGGGGAAGGAGGAAGGGAGAGGGGATGGAGGAGGGGAGGGGGAGTAGAGGGGAGGGGGAGGGAAGGGAGAGAGCAGGGAAGAGGGGAAGGGAAGGGGAGGGGGAGTAGAGGGGAGGGGGAGGGAAGGGAAGGGAAAACGGGAGGGGAGGGAGAGGGGAGCGAAGAGGGGAAGAGAAAGAGAGGGGCAGACACAGCAAAAATCAGGAGCGTCCGAGGTAGACCAGCAGCCCCCCCACAAACCCTGCAGTTACCTGCAGCCCCACTGGCCCAGGGGGCCCAGGAAAACCTCTTGGACCTTCGTCACCTTTCTGCCCGAAGAGGCCTTGCTGGCCGCGAGGGCCTGGCTCGCCATCGGCTCCCTGCAGGAGAGAGTGGGGTGTGGGTGAGGAGAGTTGCCGGTACCCCACCGGCTCAAGGGGCTCAGGATGTACAGAGGGCCCTGAAGCACAGATACTCACGGAGGGGCCTGGCTGTCCGATGGGGCCCTGTGGACCGGTGGGCCCGGGCGGACCCTGTGGGGAAAAGACAGAGATGCGGTTGCTTCCCAGATCACAGCGGAGGCCCAGGGGGACCACAGTCCGAGGCTGTCAGCTCAGCCCCCGCGTGTGGCCATCCGGGGAAGAAGTCCAGCCCAAGAGCGCAAACGGGTGGGCAGGGGAGCGGCCACTGTGCATTGTCTTAGCTCCCACCACACTCCCAGGACATGGGCCCCAGAGGCCCTGTTTTAAAAAAACAAGGCTGGACACCGGGCGGCTCACCCACACAGAGCTAGGACCCAACTGGAGTCCACGCCTAGCAGTGTGACGCCGGCCCCCGCGCGTCCCCCACACATACTCCAGCGTTGGCACAGGCAGCAAGTGAGAGAGGGAGGCAAGGGGGGGGCCGGAGAGTACCGCCCTCGGGAGCACACCCAGCACCGGGTGGCGGGAAGGCCCGGCTGTGCAGCCGAGAGCACGCAGGCCCCCACTACCAGGAAGGAGCCGGCAGCCAAGGGACGCACTAGGACTTCCGAGCAGACAAATGAAGAGGCACCGGTCAAGGTGTGGCTCTAGCAGGGCACCCGCAGCCCTGAGCATCGCAGGGTGGCCGTGACCCAGGCCTACGGAGTCGAACACCGCACAGACGAAACGCCCCCCCACCCCGGGCTCTATTCCACAAAGCCTGCGAATGCTTCCTGCTCGTCTGTTAGTGAGAGATCCCCTCGGGTATGAACACACGTGTGCATCTACGCACAACCCCACCCGAGTGCACATGTGCGTGCCCACCACCCACACAGGAGTTCCAGCGGGAAAGGAAGCCCAGCAGCTGTGTCCTGTTACGGGCTGCCGATGTGGTTGGGTCAAGGACACCGATAACGCCGCGGTGAGTGCCCGTGGCCCCGTACCTGCTCGCCCTTGTCCCCCTTGCTCCCCTTCTGTCCAGGCTCCCCGATCTCTCCCTGTGGGAAGACGAGGAAGGTCCGTTAGCCCTGAACTGTCTGCATGTTATCTGCTCCCCGTAATTAATTTTTCTTGGGGATTAAGATTAATCTCCTCTCCAGCACGGCCCGAGAACGTTTCTAGGAAGAGACGTTTCCATAAATTGAGTTGATTTCCCTTCTAATACAACAGTGAACAGAGCGCGAGGCCTTGAGCTCACGCGATACAGGATTTCAGTGGATCTGAGAATCACAGTGGAAATATTTACTTTGTTTGTCAAGCGGGGGACACGCAGAGCAAGGCAGTAACGGGATAGTTTGGCTACTGAGCTCCGGAGGAGATATTAAAGCCTCCGGCGTCCGCTGCGTGGAGCCGCACCCCACCCCAAGAGGCGGTGTCCTGTGCACACAGGTGACCCCGCCGGAACTGTCACTGGAGAGCCGACATAGATGGAACGTTGAACCACAGAGCTAAATTTCATTGTCCTCACTGAATGAGGGATAAAATATAAACTCCCGCAGTAACAGCGCTGGAATTAAAAAGCAGGCTCCCAACAAAAGGAGGTCTGGATAATTCAAGTGAAGACATTTAAAAATAGATACTGAGTAAAACCTCATTACATCGGCTCCACACTCAGAACCGATGCGACGCATCGGGAGCGGGAAGGATTTCTGCTGCTCGGGCCACCAGCATGCCAGAGATCTCATCTATCACCGCGTTAACTGTGAGCTTTTCTGAAATCATGCACCGGGTGCACAGGGCGGGCCAGGGTCCTTCGGCGGCCAGCACCCGCCGGCCGCGCTGTGCGTCGTCCGTGGGCAGGAGGACCCGTCCCAACTCTCCTTACCTTATCTCCATCTTCCCCAGGGGGGCCCACGGGGCCAGCTGGACCGGGGAGCCCCACGGGACCCTGGAGGCCGTCACGGCCAGCTGGGCCTTGGGGCCCTTTCTCGCCCTACAGAGGAGAGAAGATCCCCGGTCAAACACAGCTCCATCGTGGGAATGTCCTACCACCAGCTCGTCACCCCAGAGAGGAGGGGCCCACGGGAGGGGAGCCGGCAGCTTGGGGCAGTGACCCCTGTCACAGTCCCAACAGATTTCAGCCAGCTACGCGGAGGGTGACTCTGAGCCGAGCCCGGCCCTGTGCCACCCACTTCCTGTGCACCACTGCCTTTCATCTGTGCCTGTCCTAAAAAGAGCACTTCTTTTAGAAATAGGGAAACCGAGGTACAATTTGTGACAGTGGAGCCGGGATTCAGCCCAGCCAGCCAGATTCCTGAGCCTGTGTGTGGGATCATCTACGTTAAGGGCCAGGAGGGCCTGAGCTGCGGTCTCCACCAACGCCCTTACCCTTTCGATTCTCTGCCAACACCCCCGTGCCAAACAGGTATACACACACCCATCTTTCTTTTCTTGTAATTTTGATCCATTTCCCTTGTAACTGACCCTGGTAATCTCGAACGTCCTTTCTAAGGCCTAGCTCTGCTCAGTTTTCCCAACGTCGGGATCTCTCTAGGAGCGCAGAACAGAGGGGTGAGCGTTGGGGAGGGGGACATGGGAGAGAACACGTGCACTCGGTCTCGGTATCTAAACGCGGCCAGCGTGTACCCGGACGTCACTGCTCCATCTCATCCCTTCCTGCCTGCACAATTCACTGCCGGCCCCTCAATTTCATTCCTGTCGAGATAAATTTCTACCCTAATGAATCCAGAAAATGCCCAGGCTAACTCTGGCTCGCCTGGAACCTTCCCGTCTGATGTTACTGGTCAGGTCGGCTGTGCTTGGAGATACCTGGCCTTGTCCTCTCTCTGGAGCTATTTGGGGAGAATGACAAGCTTTCAACTGGATATGCAACTCTGAGAGGTTTCTGCTCAAGTGTTTACTCTCCTGAAGCAACAAACCTAACTGTTTCCAGCTGAATCTGTGTGTGCTCTGTGCACATTGAACGCCCCCTAGAAGGCGTGTTTCTGACACCGAATTCTACTGGATTGATGTCCAATGGCCTCAGTGGAAATGATTAGATGCCATCAGAATTGCCGATAGCAGACTGAAGGGATTCTTGGTGGTGCAGACGCTGCTAGTGTGGTGTCAACGGGGAGCTCCCCCCCGGGGAAGGCAACCAGGCCCTTCCCACCCGTGAACCGCCAAGCGCGGAACGCATGAGGAAGACTGTGTCTGTCCCGCAGGAACCTATCAGCACGGGCATCCTAACTCCATTGGAGATCATCTATGTGCACATTTGCCCTCCCTCACTCTGGAACTCTGCTCATGCTGACATGTGAATGCAAAATACAACCTGGAGCTAAAATTTGTCTCCACGACCATTTGAATGTGGGGCGGGTGGGAGTTTGCAAAATCCTGTGGGGGAAGCCAAACACGGGGCAGGTGCACGTCGGGGCAGTAAAGGGCATTTTGTGGTGATTCGGGGGAAAGCGCTTGGCAGAGGGCAGCTGTTGGCTTCCCAAGAGGGAATTCTAGATAAGAAGGGGCCTATTAATCTCCTGCATGGAAACTGAGGTTGGGGCGGGAGGTCTCCCAACGCCTCCACACTTGGCTGGGCCACACGCGTGGTCACTGAGTGGTCGGCTGTTGGGGTCCAGGAAGAAGCTGCTTTTCCCCGGCACACGCCTCCCAGCCCATCTGTTCTCCATTCCTGCCCCCAGACCAGCGGAGGGGGCTCCCACCCCAAACACCCATCCTTCTCACACCAAGACCAGCCTGGCTCAGGCCGGCTGGAGGGGCTGTGCACACAGCAGGCAACTGGGACCTCTCCACACATGGTGCCCAGAGCCCAAACCGAGGCCAAGACTACACTTGGACACACACTGTCCCCAGCCCATCCCTCTGTGTGCACGTGCCGGGTCACAGACGCACAGGTGCAACAGGCTGGGCGTTGGCCAAGATGCTCTCCAGCACCCCTCCAGCTTGGGTGACTCCCCGACAGAAGCCGGCCCAGCCTGGGAACCCACCCTTGGACTCAGTTAGGACGCTGGGAACACACACACTTTCCTAGAGGACAAGCACGCGCTCCACCCACCTCCCCCCATCCTGCAAACCCCTGGGGCACACCCGCCTGTGGCAGGGACGGAGGAGGCTGGGGAGGGCCCCTGCACCCCCAAGGTGGTACTCACAGGAGCTCCTTTCTCCCCAGCCGGCCCTGGAGGTCCTTGGGGCCCAGGTCTCCCTGGGATTCCAATGGGCCCAGCAGCACCGGCCGGGCCTCTCTCCCCCGGAGATCCCTGCGGTAGGCGAGAAAATGGTTCATTTCCAAGGCTCTCAAAATGCATAGATCCACTTTCCAAAGCGCCACCAAGTCCTCCTGCTCACCCTCCCTCCAGAGCCCTCAGTAGCTCCTGGGGCCCTGGGCAGCACCGACCACTCAGACCAGCTCTGGGGTTCTCTCAGCTCCCCCTTTCCTATAATCCTAAGCACATTCCTGCCTCTCCCCCAGGGTCCGAGAACACATCCTCCTTAGGTGCTCCCTGGGGTGATCTCCTCGCCTGGGCTCCCATTCTGGGGCCTGCCTGCCCACAAAGGGCTCCGTTTCTGCCCTGCTCCCCAATGTTCTATGGGCGAGGCTCCGCCCCGGGAGCACCACTGATGGGTGGGAACCTGGCCTAATTCGAGGGTCAGCACTGAGGGGCCACCGTTGCCTGGGCATCATTCCGCACCGGCCTTTATTGGGAAGAAAGGTGACATTTCAAAGAAAGGCCTGGCTTCCCAGCTGCCATCTCTCTGAAATGACACGTGACTCAATTGGGGAAAGGTAGGGTTATTTTGTGGTCTGCGCCCAGACCCAGACGGGGGCCGGGGCAGCTCCTACAACCCCCCCATTTGTGCAGCAGAGTAGGGGCTGTGAGATGGGCCCCATCTGAAGGGCGGGGGGAGTCTTATCTCCGTCAAGTGTCAGCCCAAGTGTCCGGGGCAGGGTGGACGCAGCCTCGCGCGGCCCCCGAGTCCCCCAGGCCACAGAGGTGGCTCTGGAAACACTGTGTCTTCAGGGATCTCGTAGCTGGACTCTGAACGCTGGAGGGACCATTCAGGTGACAGGAGGAGCCCCCGGGGCCCTCAGCTCTGGGGATGGACCTGTACCTGCGCTGGCTGAGCTCTGCGTGGGCAGCCCAGGCATGCGGGCCGTCCAGCTCTCGAATCCACGCTCAGGGGCGGGAGAGATCTGTGCCCCTCCGCTCCCCCACCCGGACAGCCCCGGCCCACACCTACGCTAAGCACATCAGCACGCTCCTTGCCCCTCCAAAGTAATGACGGGACCCCGAGGCCCTGCCTTCACACCGCCCATTTCTCCACCTGCCCTCACAGTGCACCCTTGGCTTGTTGTCACCCCAGCTGCCAGCCCACGGCCCGCCGTCCACCTCCTGCCATGGCCTTCCCTGGACCCACAGCGGGCCGGGGCAGATGTGCCTGCTCTCTTGACCCTTGGGGCCTCCCTGTTTTGCCTGCAGACTAGGTTTTGAGGAAGAAGATGGAAGAGGTCTGTGCTGGCCACAGTACTCACCGCGGGGCCTGGCGGGCCAGGGGGGCCTTCACTGCCTTTCAGTCCGAGTGCGCCCTGCAGGGCAATGAGAGCGTGGTTGGGGCACCGTGGGGACAGGCCCCTGGGCTGGGCGGTGTCCCACTCCACCCCTACCTCACCCCTCACTCACCACTGGGCCCGGAAGCCCTCGATCCCCAGGGAAGCCACGTAACCCAGGAGGGCCGTCTTTCCCAGGGAGGCCGGCAGGACCTGGGTCACCCTGAAACCAGAGCCATCGATGAGTTTCTGAGCGATACCCAAGACCAGAGTGGAAGGGGCCGGGGCGGGGCTTCCTCTCCCAGCTCCTCCCGGGGTCAGGTTGGAGCGGGGCCGCCCCGGGCACAGGCTTCAGAAGGAACCTCCAAGTCGTGACTGGACTTGCTCGCTGGCAGTTCCACGCACAGGAACGCCGCCTGTGCTCACGCCCGGGACGCACGTTCCACGGGCTGGCTCCACGTGTGGTCTGGGGACGGACTCCATCCCTCCGGGACCACGGTGGGTTGAGTGGCAGCTGAAGGCCAGGTGGCCGTGATGCCCCCCCATCTACCCTTTGCATACTTTTGGGGTTCCTCGTAAGACTGCTCGGGTAAAGGAAGGGTGGCAGCATCACCCAAAATGGACTCATCACCCAAGTCACTGGTTCCAAATATCTTCCAGAACCTTCTCCGGGGCCGAACATGGGAGCAGAGGGGTTCTCCAACCAGCACGCCCTTGGCCTCCTTTCCAAACTCAGAGGGCCCTCTCGGGGACTGGGATATATGCCTGTCATGCACACGTGGACACGTGTATTTTCAGGACACATGTGTGTTCCAGTGCATATACGTGTGCAGGAGAAAACTTCCCTCAGGCAAGTCCGGGCCGGCATGGAAGGCCCGACCACTCACCTTCGTCCCTTCTTTCCCGGCCAGGCCCGGGAGCCCCTGTTCCCCAGGGGGGCCTGGGGGCCCAGGGTGGCCACGCTCGCCCATCGGACCAGTTTCTCCCGTGGGACCCTGTGCAGGAAGTCAGCATCAGCCACAAACATTTTCAAGAGACATGCCAGGGAGCAACCTTCTCTTCCCAAACTAAGGACAGCCCAGGCCGTGGAGGCCAAGGGCCCACCATACCCCATGTTGCTTTTCGAGTCTCTTCCTTCCCATAAAAATCCGGAAGGAAAAGAGCAGAGCAGACGGGGTGGGATGTAACGGGAAGCTGCGTGCCGTGAGGGGGGCCAGATCGCCACACAAGAGGTAGGCAGCATGCCCGCATTTCCTGCAGTCCGTGGCCGCAGCGGGTCAATATCTCATTTACTGCTACATTAGGTGGGAGCTTGCTGCCCGGTTTTGCTGCTTGAAGCCATCGGTCCCAGCTGTAAGCCGCCCCGCGGTGATCCACCGGCAGGTAGCTGCACAGGCTGGGGGCGCTGACCAGAGCCGGGGGCGGGAGGCCTGGGCGGCTGGGGGGCAGGGGAGCAGGGAAGAGCGGGTGCAGCGGGGCCCTGCCCAGGAGTCCGGCCGGGTCTGGCTGGGCACCAACCGCCCGCGGGCCCTCTTTGTTCTGCCTGCTTGGTTCTCGCTGACTGTTCAACAGATCGTCCCCCATTCTCCCATCTGGTTCCCTGTGCAGAGCTCAGCTCTGAATGTTACCAAGCCTGTGGGACTCAGGATTCTCTAGGAGCTGCACCTACACCTTCCGAATCCAGGGGCACCTCCCTGCCGCGTGGGCGCACGACACAGATGGCCAGTGAAAGCCGGGGACGCGTCGCTCACCTGAGGGCCGACGACGCCCGGGGGCCCTGGGGGGCCGGTCTTGCCTTGGAAACCCTGTGGAGAGAGTCACCGCCTGAGCTGGCCGAGAGGCTCCCATCAGAAGTTTCGCTCCCCAACCCCCCGCCCGGGGCCCCAAATAGCACAGGCTCCCGACTTCACCCAGAGGGCCCAGCTCTCCTGCTCCGTTTGCACATTAATTTCATGAAGATAATGAAGCCAGACAAGTTCGCTTCACTAGCTGCTTTTTCCGCCGCCGTGTTTTTGTGCTGAGAAATATATTTTAAAACCGTTAATCTTTATAATGTCACTAAGTGTTCATTTTCCCAGCAGACTTGGTGCCATTTCTCAACCTCCAGAAGCTCGGCTCGGGAGCTACCTCTGGGCCGTTTCTCCTTAGCGGCTCTGTGAGCCGGTCCCATGTGGGCCGCTATTGCCTCTGCCGCGTGACAGGGGACCTCACGCACCCCTGGGCGTTCGTGGAAATCAGGAAACAGCGGGGGCTTGCTGCTCTCGTGATCCGGCAGCTGGAACGTGCCGTGAGCTCGACTCCAGGGGAATTTCGCACTTCCGCCTGCACACTGCTCGTGGGCAACATCCCTGGCTTCGCTGTGGCTGTCGGCTGTGCTACACACACTTCCTTCAAGGGGAAAGCGGGCTGTGGAGAGGAAGCCTTAATTTCTGGGCGCGTCTACAGAGCAGGCACGTGCCAACGCGGCGCCACCTGCAGGTGCCTTGTGAGCTGGCGGAGACGTGCGGATGTGACGCCCGGGAAGCCGTGAGCGGATGCTCCAGGATCTGCAGAGGGAAGTCTGAAGCCCCAGCGAGACCCAGAGGGCGAGCGGACCTGCCCGCGTGGCTGATGGGCAAGGGCGGGCCCCTGCATCCCCGCGAGGACGGCCACCGCGCTGCCATTTGCAACTCCACACTCTGCCGCTGGGCCGTGGGAACCCGTGGCGGATTCCGCGTCTCCGTAAATTCTCAGGGGGCTCTTCTCTTTAGGCCCAGGGGAGTTGCACGTAAGGCGCATATATGCCCATTTTTAAAGCAGAACTCTTTGTAGGCAGGGTTTACAGGGTCAGAAACAAGGGGTGGGGGACAGGTTGAGGGCACCCCCGCTTGGTGGGCCAGGGTTGAAGTGCCCAAGGGGAGGCAGGAGCCTGAGGGTAAAGGCAAGAAGGGCCTCTCTCTTGGCCCCACGGGCAGGACCTTCGCTGGCTGCTAAGGATGGAATCGGTCTCCAGGCCCTTGCCCAGAAACCGGCTTTGGGTTCACATCTAGAAGTATTGCTGTCTTGTGTATCTATTTCCTTAAGAGTCAACACTCCAGAGAAGACCTTTCTGGACGATGTGTCTGGGCCCCATGTTGGAGCTCCCTGTCCTGGCCGGGTCCGGAGACGGGGTGCCCCCGTGTCTGTGAGGGCAGCCAGGCATGGCATGGAGGGTCCCTGTGCTACTTTCCCAGCAAACAAGCAGCTTAATTATTCTACCAGCCTCTCTTCAGGATAAGTAAGAGGGAGAAAAGCACACACTTGGCAAAACCTTCTATCTTGTCTCCTCGGAACAGCATTAGAGAAAAATATGCAAAGCTCAGATGAAATGTTTTAATTTTTCTCTATAAACAAAAGAGCAAGGGAATCTGCATTTGTCAGCCAGCATGCGCCATGCAGCAGAACACCGGGGAGGTATAATTAAAAGAGGTTTCATCACAATGAATCAGGAGACAAAGGGATTTTTCTTTTTGAGCGAGCACCGAGAAGATGTTAAATCTGGCGTTCAAAGTCCCGCTGGACGCAGGGACCCCATTTGCTGTGAGAGCCTCTCAGAGATCTGTGGCCACAAAAAAGCCGTGAGGACACAGGGGCCTCCCAGCAACCTCCCCCATCTATCCGGTGACCAGGAGGTCCCCAGCTGTCTGCGCCTGGAGCCTCAAGGTCACAGGTGTACCCCGCCACGCCCTCCCCCAGGACACGCCCGCGGTGGACGCGGTGTGTTGGGTCAAATCCCAGGAAGTGACCTTATTTCCGAAAAATGCTTTTGGTCCCAACCAAAAACGCCCAGATGACACAGCTTGCACCGGGCTCTTCTAAAGGGAAGGGCAAGGCGGGCGGTGGGCACGGGGCGGCACAGCGGGGGATTGTGAGCATAGCTGAATGCCCCCTGCCTCCTTGAAGGAGCCCTGCACGGCCCCTGCCATCAAGCCCGAGGCCGGAAGGGCCCGGAGAGAGGAAGCTGGGCCCGCACGAGGCCCGCGGCCCTCCTCTTGCAGCTTCCCGGCATGATGCAATGGAAGGCCACAGAGCCCTCCCGACCTCCTTCCGGTCCAAACGTGGGCAGCTCGTGCTGGGCTGCACTCACGACGGGTTTACGGAGGAAGAGGAGGTCGGCTGCACACAGTTTCGGTGTGCAGATGGCATCTCGTTTGCCACAACGGTTTAAAATGTGGCCTTGGACCACAGTTGCTAGGACAAGGTTGAGACCGGCACCTGCCTCCAGCACCCACAGCTGCCCCGGGCGCTGTCCCAGGGCCTGCCCGGGGCTGTCCGCAGACAGGCTCACCTCAGGTCAGCAGAAGACAGCCCAGGCCTCAGGGGCCTTCCCGAGGCCGGTCACGCTCTCCCAAGGCCACGGGGCCGAGGAGGTGGTGCCCACGTGCAGGGACGTGGGAGAGGCCGGGCCAACCCACGTCTCTGTGTCCCCATATGTCCCCATGCCCCCACACCGCCAATACTCACGGTCTCTCCTCTCTGTCCGGGGTGCCCCGGGAGCCCGTCCTTGCCCGGGGGGCCCTGAGGAAAGAAACAAAGGGAAGACGTTCCATTCGGTTCTGAGAAGCATGCCCCTTTGGGATTTAACGCCATCCCCGGGGTGGGGAGCTGATCATTTCAGAGAAAATTCCTGTAACAATTTGTCACAGCACCTGTGCGTCACCTCCTAAACCCTCACGGCCTTCCTGAGGGCCACTCTTCACCTCCCCGGGGGGAAACTGAGGCAGGCAGCATGGGGACCCAGGGCTGTCCTGTCCGGATTGCTGACCTCCAGGCACATACTAAGCCTCTTCCGAATTAAGGAAGTGTGTCCCCCAGAACACACGTTCGGTCTTCATCGCACACTCCTGTGAAGGTGACCTCACTTGGACACCGGTGCTTTGCTGACATCATCAAGTCAAGACGAGGTCATACTGCACTAGGGTGGGCCCTAATCCACTGACTTGTGTCCTCATAACAAGATGGAGGTTTGAAGACCCCAAGAGGCCCAGGGAGGAGACGGCAATATGAGGACGAAGGCGGGATGGAGTGAAGGGTGCACAGGCCAAGGCCGGCCAGCAACCATAGGAAGCCGGGAGAGGGGCAGGGGACAGTCTCCCCCGGAGCCCCCAGAAGGAACCAGCCCTGCCAACTGCTTGATTTTGGGCTTTTGGCCTACAGACTATGAGAGAACACATTTCTGCCATTTTGAGTGACCGAGTCAGTGGTAACTGGGCATGACAGCCCCCGGACACTCATACTGGGCCCCACCAGAAGGTCATGCTGGTCTCAGGGAGAAAGCGGTCCACACTTCTGAAAAGCAGCTCTCTCCAGTCAGTTTCCTGGCTGAGCCCCCTCCCCCTGGCCCACTGGGAAGGGCCTGCATGAAGCCCCCAGGGAAAGCAAACGTCTCCAGGAATCCCTGCACCTGCCCAGCGTGGAAAACACATTACTTACAGGGGGGCCCTTGGGTCCAGGGAAACCGGTGGGTCCTTGGGGTCCGTTGGGTCCCTGGGGACAAAGCACAGCCAGCTGAGCACAGAAGTCCTTTCCCTTATGCATGGGTGCCCAGCGCCCCCCACCACTGTCTTCCCGATGTGTGGGTTCCCTGAGCAAAATTTCTCTCTGCTCCCCTGGACCCATTCTCCATTTATTCCAGCCGCACCCTCACCAACGTGTAAAAGGAGGTCAGGCTAGGGAGCTGAGGGGGCCGACACGGGGCTGAGGGCCCAGTTTCCTGACGGCTCAGCCCACCTCTGAGCCCCAAGGCCAGAGCCGAGGGCAGGGGATTACCGACTTCAACGGGCAGGAGACTTCACTCCCAGTGAAGGCTACCACTGACCTTGAGGGAAACCCTCTCCTCCAGCAGGGTCAAAGCATGCCTCCCTCGCCCCCAGCCCACCCTAGGAAGAAATGGACAGGGACATTTCCCAGAGACGCTCACCCGTTCACCCGGTGGGCCGGCCGGGCCATCGCCTCCAGAGTTGCCCTAGGGAGGGAGGGACAGAGCAAGAAGGGCTTTATTGTTATCTGTAGTACTACCGCTCACGGCAGACAGCCTCAGGCCCACGACGTGGCCAGGATCAGAGTCACAGACGGCACGCGTCCACGAACGGAAACGCGCTCATTGCGGAAGAATGCACGGTGGCCTCCGGTGGGCCCATCTGGTTAGCCTGGGGACGGGCGGGCTCTGCACCCCGGCCAACCAGAAGGCCCCCGGCCCTGGTGGGAACGCACTTGGGAACGGCGACCCGGCGGGACAGGGAGGGCCCGCTGGGTGGCCGTGCGTTTCTACATGGAGACTCGGGGGAGTTGGCGACAGTGCCCTTGGCGGGAAGTGGGGGCATGTGGGGCAGCTCAGGCTCTCTCCTGAGGCAGAAGAACCTTCTTTCAATTTCTGGCAAAGTTCTCTCTATAGCTTCCAAACGCTTTTCAAAGAAAAGAAATAGGGCCTCCCCACCGGAACTGTATGGCGGGGTACCCGGATGGTTTGACATTTGTGCAAAGCCCGGCGGGCCCGCCCGGCCTCCTAGGGCCTGCTGTCTCGGAGGTTCCAGTGCTGGGCGTCCCTTCCCGCCTCTGCTCTCGGGGCCAAGGCACATGATTCGATTCAACCTGACCTGTCCGAGTGCCGTTGGACAAGCTCCTTCTTAAATACCCTCAAGGAAACGTTTCTTTTTTTTTTTTGCTTCTCCAAATGAAAAGGCCATGATGACCCACAGGTGCATGACTGTGGGCAGCATGGCAGGCAGCCCAGAAAACACTGAAAACCTACCTTGGGGCCAGGCTTCCCAGTGATGCCCCGGGGGCCTCGTTCACCCCGCGGACCCTGCGCAGGCAGCAAAGAGGAGAGGTGAGCTCGAATCATCCCAGCCCCCCAGACCTCCCTCCCCCTCCCCCCTAGCGCTCCCTCTTCTGGAAGCCCTGAGGGCGGTTACCGTCGGGCCTCGTTGCCCCCGTGGTCCTGGCTTCCCAGGCGTGCCCTGGAACCAGAGAAGGGACTGGTCAGTCGCTCGAGACACGTGCCATGGCCTGGGTGCTGGCCGTCTCCTGGGTTATGGGGAGAGCGCTCAAAGAAGCGAGGAAGACCCTGTCTCCTGATCTTTACTTCTACAGGAGAGTTTTCAGGCCGAGGGACTCACTGCACATTCAGTACACAGAGCCTTGTATTCCCACTCAGGCCTGTAGAAATCCAATTTTCTTCCTGCAGCCTGATGGATGTTTACCACCGTTATCTGGTTTCCTTTCCACAAGCATAGACACCCCTCCGCCCGCCCTCTCCCTCTCTCTCTCCATCTCTCTCTCCCAGCGGTGGGGGGGGGGGGGGTCATTATTGCAAGAGAAGAGAAGAACGTCAACGCCTTTCATACATAATTTACTTGTGCTACAGTTAAGAACATTAGCCATTAAATTTTCAACAGGCTCCGCAGACAAGCAAACTTGCAACTCAATATATAAATCATATACCCAAAGTCATTTGCTTCTCTTCTAATAGAATTTGAACTCCTTTTTCTTGTTGTCATTGTTTTGCATTCTCCAAACCAAGGAAAACAGATGCGCTGCATTTTTTTTTTTTTCCTCCGAAGCAAAGCTCTGATAGCTGGTAAATGCAGTTTACCTATGACGTGTGGAAGCAGCAGGCTGAACGCCACCCCGGTGTCCCCACCGCCTCTCGCCTGATTTTCCAGAATCTTATTCCAGTTTCTAATGGTAACACGGAAGACAGAGCTGTGTTGCTAATGGCCGGCCACCTGACACGCTGCCTCTCACCATCTCTTGCTTGTTTGCTGCCAAGATGAAAACTGCTTTCTGCAGCCTCCCATCTTGAAACGAATTTAATAAAACAGTGTATGACGATGAGATAATTATGTTGCATTTTTAACAATGCACTCTGGTTTCCCTGCTTTAATTATACGGCAATATCCTTTGGCTTCCAATAAATATTTGCATACAAAAATTAATGAAACATTTGCTTTCTTCCAAAAGTAGACTTTCACCAACGTGGACATCAGGGCCAGCCCTGGATGCTGCTTGATGTTTGTGGGTGCACCCCAGCTTCCACCCACACCCCCACCCTCGGCCCCGGCCCGCTCTTGCCCCACAGAGATGACCCACCCCAGAGCAGACAGCAGGGGAGTCCCAACCGTGGTCCACCCGGACCTCCCGCGTCTTCTTTGTAAACTAAGCCAAGACAGAGAGGCACGGATGCTTTTGGACAGAAAGTGCCCCATCCACAGTCTCCTCTGTGGCTTGCCAGTGAGCACCTGTGCTCACGTCCCTGCCGGCGAGGCACAGGCAGCGCCAGAAACAGCCCTGCTCGAGCCGAGAAGCTAAACGCAGGTGGCATCTCGGGACTCTGGTCCCCCTCGGCCGCCAGCCCCGCGGAGCCGCCCTCCCGGTCAGCGGATGGCTCAGGATCGGCGAGGAGTAGGCTCCACCACCAGCACCAGGAACTTCCACTTCTCACCACCTTGCCCACGGCTCTCGTCCGAATCTCGATGGTTTCCATCTGGGACTCTCGGGGAGGATGTTTTTAAAAGCAGCCAGCGCCGTCAGTCAAGTGGCAAGATCGCACTGTGCTCCACGGGGTGGCTTTGAATCCCGGGGATGCCGTCCCTTCCCGTCTCCTCCACATGCTCACCATCCTCTCGTCCCTGGGACAGCCCCAGGCCCTGAGCCCCACTCTGCCCCCCACTCAGGCCCGCTCCTCCCAGGCATCTGTCCGTCCCTGACCCCTGCCTACCTCCGCAGTGACCCCTCCCTGCCCATCCTGCTCTGTTTTGCTCCTAGCACACACTGCCATCTGCCACGCCATCTGCTTTACTTACAGATTTGCCCACTGCCCCCACCTCTAGAAGGCAAGGTCCACAAGGGCGGGGACCTGGGCTTCTCCTGCCGCATCCTCAGGGCTCCAAGAGCACCGGGGACATGGGGGGCAGAGGAGGTGCTCCATGATTGCTGTTTGAACGGATGGATGGATGGACACAGCGACAAGATGCCAAGAACAACCCCACAAGTTGGTTGAGAAGGGGCGGCGACCAGCCGGACTGCCACAGTCCCTGGAGGGTTGAAAACCACAAGGGCACAGGGAAGGTCACTGCCCCTGGAAGACGATGCCTCCTTCCTTCCCTGGGGAAAGTTCCAGAATACAGACATCTCTCTCTGGAGGGGGCGCTCCGTGGACGTGCGTGATCGGGGGCTCCTCTCCCTGCAGGAACGTGGGTCCTCTGCCGCCTGTGGGGACTAGGGCATGGGGAGCCCATGAGCCGAGCAGCGAACAGTGCGGGTCTCTGCCAGGACGTGCATATAAAACCGCAGCAGGACGCTGGTTCGCTTGTGCGAAGGGCCGTCTCGGACGCTTCCCAGGGACAGATTCGGCCGCGTTCCTCCAGATGCCATGTCCTCTGCTTGCCTCTGTGTCCCCGGCCCCCAGGAGGGGCACGGGGACTGTTTCTCTCCCACGATGAGTGGACATGCTGGCCGGTCCGGTTCGGCCGTAGTCCGAGCCATTCCCTTTTGTCAAAGTTCACATCTTTGTCATCCGGGCCCAACCCCACCACGGTGGCCACCAAATACAGATACCACCACACACAAGCTGCAAAATCCCTGGAAATTCCCAGCGTAGATGGTCTCCTCGGGGTGTCCATGCTTCAGGGCCTGGGAACTACGAGCTCACCAGAGCAAGCCCTTTGCCCCACGCCGCCCTGCTCTCGGAACACCTCAGTTCTCTCTGTGTCCCCGGTGACCCATGGCACCGACGCATGAGGACAGTGGCCCACGGGGGCTCGGGGGGGGCGGGGCGAGGGGACCCTGGCATCCATCCGGCCTTCTGAGCTCAGGGGTGGGAGGCTGAGCAGCTCGCGGGGCAGGGAGAGGGCAGTGGGGCTTGGACCACAGTGCAGCTCCAGGTCGCCGGCCAGGCCTCTACAGCTCCACATGACCCAGCCCCCCATGGGGCCTTGATCCCTGGCGCTGCCAGGCAGATGCCTCCATGGACAGGGGTTGTGGTCAAATCACAAGACCAAATGCTGAATGTCATGACCCCTCTTGGAGAGTCTCACTGCAAGGTGGTGCCAAAGGTCATGAGGCCTCCTCCAGCACAGGAACCATCCCCTTGTCACCCCACGCTTCCAGGTGCCCTCTGTGAGTACTCCAGAGGACAGCCTTCCCCAAAGACATCTGTCAGACTCTCCCTAGAAGGAAGAAGCAGGTAGACAGACAGACAGGTAGGGAGGTGGGTAGGTGAGGGATACATGGGCAGACGGACAGGAAAGAGCCACACAGAGCCACACACGCAGATGTAGATCCAGACAGACAGGGCCTACGTGCCGATACACAGCAGAGAGACAGACCCAGACCCAGATGACAACAGTGCCCCTGTGTTCACACTGGGCTTGCACCCAGAGCAGTCCCTTGTTTCCTCTCTTGTGAATCGGACAGACACGTTTGTTTACACAGGTTCGGCCGGCTTGACGTCTCTCTCTGTTTTCAGGAGAGCTCACACACGGTCTCTGCTCAAACACAATAGGACAGTTTGGAGCAGGTGCACAGAGGAGGTGCAGGCCTCCACCTGCACCAGGAGCTCCAGCGTGGGCGGGGGGGGGGGGGGGGGGTCGCTGTCCCAGGACACGCAAAAGCTGCAGTCCTTCTGAGGCCTGGGGTTCCCCCAAGGCGTTGCCCGCACACATCTCACCGACCGGCCCCTCAGAATGCCGAAGTTCATGCTGATGACAGAGGGGACCACAGCGCACCGCACCGGGCAGCTGCCCTGTGACTATGGCAGCTGGGGAATAACGAGGGGGAGGAACTTCCTGAATTTGGATCAGCCAAGTGGGTGACATACAAAGAAGGAGGAAATTCCTTTTTCTCCTTCCCTTCCTTTTAAACTTAGCCTGGAGGAAAAATCACTTGGGTTGAAAGGGAAGAATCCGGGTTTCACTAATGACTGGAGGAGTGTCGGAGTCATGCTGTTTATTAGAAAGCTCTATTCCCCCCACAGGCTTTCCTCTCCTGCTGCCCTTCCTACCCCACCACCACCTAGCCTCGTGTGCAGGAAGAGTCTCCGGCGCTTGGAGCCGAAGACCACGAGCTTAAGGTCAGCTGTCTGGAAAGCAGTTTTGGCAGCAGAGTGGGTAAAAATAAACAAGACGTACTAGAAAATATACCCATTAAATACCAAGGCAGCAGAACAAGCCACCAGATCAGAGGTCAGGCTAGCCTTACCCTGCCACCCTTCTCTCCGTTGGCACCAGGAAAGCCAGGAAATCCAATAGAACCCTGAAAGAGAGGAAATTAATGAAGAAGCATGAGAGCTGGGCCAGAGGATGAGCCAAGCTGCATGTGCCAGGCTGCACAGCCTCAGACACAAACTCTACCCACCTCCAACCCACCCATCCATCCACACACCCATCTATCCATCCGTCCATTCATCCATCCATCCTTCCATCCATTCATTCATCCAGCCATCCATCCACTCATTCACCCATCCATCTGTCTTTCTGTCTCCTGTCCATCCATCCATCCACTTACCCACCCCTCCACTCATCCACACATCCACTCATCCATCCATCCACCACTCACCTACTCATCCACTCATCCATCCACTTACCCGCACATCCACTCATCCATCCATCCACTCACCCATCATCCACCATCCATCACCCGCCCACTCAATAAATATTTCCTGAGAATCTCAATAAATATTTCCTGAGCATCATTAGAGTCCAAATCTAAAAACCAAAGCTGTCTGAACCATGTTTCTCCTCTCTCCCTTTCTCTACAGCCAGGTCTCCAAAACACTGGTATTTGGGAAGAACAGGGTGCACAGACTCCTGAGATGAACTGGAGATGACATGTGAATCTCACGTTTATGATATTTTGTTTACTTTGCCTTGTTGTCATGTTTTGTCATTTTCCCAGAACACCTCTAAATAAAGCATGGCAGCTTGTAAAGTCAGAAATCAATGCAAATTTATGCACTGGCTGTAGCAACTAACAGCTATTTCTTTCTAGAGACCTACAAGGGGCATGTAGACAAAAGATGAACTCAGGACTTTGATGTGGCGAATATCCAGAACCTACCGGGTGAACTTCCTGTGACATGAAGGCGCCCCCCACCCCTCACATATACGGGAGGTGGTGACTATCTTCAGTGGGCCCCTACTCTCCATGTGGCTCAAAATCCTGACCCGAATGTGTGCTTAGACCAGGAAAAGCTCACAAATGTCCAAACCTTGCACTTTTCACAGGGGCTGAGCGTGGCCCACCAACCCCTACGCCCACCTGCCAATCCGGGCCGGAGACTGTGCCACAGATACCTGGGTGCAGGTCCCACAGAGCTCACTGGCTGCATCCAGGCACTCCCAAGGACTTTCAAAACAGCCAGGTGGCTTCTAAGTTCTACCCTTGCCTTCCAAGGACACTGCCTGAACTTGATCCACACACCCCCAAACTTCTCTCGACTCTGCCCCCCAAGCGACATGTACTTCAGGAGAGAAAACCTGTCCATCAGCCCCTCTTCCTCCAAGACGTGGTGGGCCCCACATGACAGCCACGTCCAGCATGCCACTGTCGGACACTAAACAAATTCCTGCTTCACAGCAAACTGCCTCCCTGCAGACAAGGTACGGCTCTATGTGCCCGGGGCCGGATATTAGCATTCCACGGAAGGACTGTTCTTTCCTTAGCCAGATGGGATACCCAGAGGGGCAGCCAGCCCCTTCCCCTTAATGAGACTGAGTGAGCCTGGAAGTCTGGAGAGGCGCTGAAGCCCAGGAAGCAGGACAACACAAATGCAAACCTGGGAGAGACAGGGGCTCTCCTGCACCACTAATTATGTCTCCAGTACAGGCAGCTGGTTATTTTTTAAGGAAGAACCATGAATAATAAAAGCTGAGATTTGAAAAAAAACAATGTTTTAAATGATTTCCAAAGCCTCGAGGAGCTGTTTTACTTAAAGCAGAACATGATTTTCATATAAGGAAGGTTTCATCTCTCTTTGACGCTCAGTTACGAGCAAATAACCTTCCAATCTCCAGGGTGAAGCAGAGGTGAGCGAGGCCGCACGGGTGCTCGGTGTAGAGAAAGCAGTGGGCACAGGCCCTGGGGACCCAGCGTGCAGCCCTCAGCCCTCAGCTCTGGCTGGCTTTGCCCCATTCTCTGCAAGGCTCCACTAATGGTCCCAGCATCTCCTTCCAACTCGGCCAGACTAATGCAGAAGGCTGTGAACAGGGCAGAACTTGGGGTGGGGGGGACACAGCAGCCTCCCCAGGAATGGTGACTGGGTGAGAGGGGGCAGGGCAAGCAGGAGCCCTGAGGGGGTGTCCAAACACCTGACATGCTCATAGATTACCTTGGGTCCTTGTCTTCCTGGGTAACCCGGTAATCCTGGCACTCCGAGTTTTCCCTGGGGAGAAAGAAGGCGTTGCGTTATCTGGCCAGCACCGTATTTCTCGATCCATTTTCTCCAAGCGGAGAAAGCCGGCATGTGTCAGCAGAGACCAGAGCAGGATGCGGTTTCCAAAGACCGAAGGACTTGGAGAGACCCCTGCCTGCCCCCTGGGATTGTGTCTCCCGAAAATCCTGCCCTAACTAAAAGCAAAGGCCCCACAAGTAGAAAAGATGCCATGGCTGAAAGCAAAAGCAACTGGAGACCAATCTTCCATAAAAGGAACTCTTTATCTTTGAGATTCTGTTTAACCTTTTGTAAAAGAGTCCTAGCCTTGGGGCAAGACAGAGTGGATGTCTGGGGCACTCTGAGAGCCCACTCCTGTGCCAGGGCCAAGGGGGAGGGCGGGGCAGCCCCGAAGGGCAGCGGTGAGGATAGTTGCAGGCGTCCCCACATGAAAGACGAAGCCAGGTTGCTGGGACTCACAACCCAAGCTCCGGGAACCTCTGGAGGAAGGAGCTCTCCCAGGATGCTGGCAAAGTGCTCAGAAAGACCCAGCTCGGGACAAGAAAAGGATGGACCTGTCAACAGATAAATCCCTTGGGAAGGTTGGTCAGATCACACCCATGCCCATCTGGGGGCCTCAGCCTGGTGGAGTCACTGGCCAGACAGCCAAGGCCATCAGAAGGGTCTGTCCCCGGGGGATGGGGGGAGCATCCCAAGTCACATACCTTCTCCCCAGGGGGTCCCAGAGGACCAGGGTCACCATTCGGACCTCCACGACCCTTCGGGCCTTCAGGGCCATCTTCTCCTCTAGGACCAGGGGGGCCGATCTCCCCCTGCAAGTCAGAAAAGAGAAGGTGAGGGAGAACCCCCGGTCTCATCCCCCACCCACAACTCCCACGGCCCTTTTGGGCCTGAGAGTCCGGGTTCCGGGTAAGACAGGGCTGTAGGAACTGCTCAGCCCGCTCAGCCCAGCAGGCGGCTCAAGCAGACGGAAGGTGCTTGGGTCAGACAAGACCAGAGCAGCGTGCAGCAAGCTACAGGGCTCTCTGTTGAATGGCCACGCCGTCCCTCTGCACAGAGGTGGGTGACTCTCTCCTCAAAGCCACATGCTTCTGCTTCCCAGTTCCCTTCTCCAAATGAGCCCCTCTTGGCTGAGATAACAGGTTAACACGGGGAGCTCTGAATCGCTACTTTCCCAAATACAGCAGAATAGCAATGTGCAGGGGCCTGCTTTTTCCCTTGAAGCCCCAGGAGGCCCCTGGCTGGGCAGCTGTCTGGGCATGGCTGGCACACAGAAGACCACGGCACGTGTCCCAGAGATGACAGAGTCCCAGTACTGCCCCACCCAACTTGCCCACGGTATGGATAGGGAGGCCTGGGCCCAGACAAGCGCGAGGGTCTGGGGGCTTTCTGAGGTCAACGGCAGCATGCCGGCTGAGCGCCCACCCTGGCTCTTTGCCCAGTGCCGAGTCTCCCAATGATCGCTGGCTCCCAGGAGCAGCCGCGAGACAGCTGTACCACCCACAACAAAAACGCACACCACACGGGTGAAGACCGATAATTCCCCTGTATGTGTGGTCCAGGGTGTCTGCAGGCCCAGGTCCCTCGGTCCCTAACAAGTGCTTTTCTCCATCAACAAAAGAGTCCTTCACACATTTACTGAGCACCTAGAAAACGCCCAGTGCTGGGCGGAAATTTCTCTCCGGGGGAAATTGAGACCAATGACTCCAGCTCCCTGGCTGAGGAAGAGTCCTGGCTCCCAGTCCCACCCTCACCTAATTCCGACAGCGGGCCTGCTCACGGAGCCTGGCGTGTGCCTGCCAATCGTCTTTAGTGCGATCTCTTTTGAAAATGCGTCCTTGTAATATGGCCCCCAAATGCGGGCTACTGCATCGTTAGAGACAGAATAAAAAGGACTTTGACCAGCCAAACAGAGAGGCCCCTCCGATGGGGGGAGTCGGAGTCCTGTCACCATGGAGAAAGTTCTAGAACGGCTGTGCAGCAGGAACACGACTGGGGCATAACCGTGAAACAAACCTTTCTCTTTCATTCCTCCTCCTTTGATAGAAGCCAAGATTGCTTCTGCCTTTTGAGGTTAGGACACCGCGCCAAGCGTGTGGGGCTCTCACGCCCTGGCGTGTTCTGAAGAGGCACCTGCAGGCCTGGCTTGTCAGGGAATAATTTCGGCAGCCGCGTGACAGCCCTGTGTCTGCTGACAGCCGGCTGTCCAGGTGTGCGTCCGGCTGCCGCCGTGGCTGTGCCCACCGGGCGGCCCAGGCACCTGGCTCCCTCCTGCCCGGGCTTTGGGCTCACTCTGAAGCTGGGAGGGAACCTTCAAAGTGCCCTCACCGCGGTGTGGCAGCCACCCGCTCCCCGGACACTTCCTCCCACGTCATCTGCATCACCCTCTCCTCATTTAGATGAAAACGCAGCCGATGGCTTTCTGCCGGGCGCCTGCCATGCGAGCAAGCCCCCTCTTCCCCAAGCAGCGACTGGCTTCCTCCGGAGTGGAGGTGAATTATTCATTAAAAGGAACGGGTTTGTTGCAGCTTCTGATAGCCCAGGATGAGGTTACATGAACACAGGAGCTGCTCAGGGTCCTAAAAACACGCAAGAATGCTTGGCGAACCGAGATGCTGTGTGGGGGTGGGCAGGGACCCCGGCCCTCCCCGGTCAGAGGGCATGTCTGTAGCCCCTTCCCCTCTGCCCCCCACAACTCCCCCACCCTTCTGAGACAAAGGAACTGCTCTGCTGTTTAGAGTGTCGGCCAAAACATGACACGTCTCCACCAACCCCCTGTGCAGGGTGGGGACATAGGGCACAGGGGCCAGGTGACGACAGGTGACCCCAGTAACAGGGGGTTAACACCAGAAGAGAGCCGCCAGGGCTCTGAACCAGAAATGAGGGGCCAGTGAGGGCGGCATGCACAGAGCCAGGCCTCTGGGCCCCCAGCAGTCTTCGCCTGAGGGCCAGGAGCCCCCACAGAGGCTTCACCTAAGAAGAAGCTGTCCTGTGGCCCCAAAAACCCCAGCCCTCCCCCAGGCCCCTCTGCTGGCCCCGCCCCTGGCCCCTCCCTATGGCCCCGACACCACCCTCTGCCCCCCGACACCCCCAAAACACTCACCCGATCACCCTTGATGCCCATGTCTCCTTTAAACCCAGGGAAACCGTCTTCACCCTGACAAGGAACAAGACGATGCCTGGGCTGTGTGAAAGAGCCCACCTCCTGGACGGCTGGTCCCCAGCGCTCAGCACAGGGCCCCCAGCTCCGGCCACAGAGCCGCTGAGCAAGCACGGGTCGCGCCGGGCGGGGGGCTTCTGAGTACACGAGCCATCCCTCGTGAAGGGCATCCCGCTAACCCTCTGCGGTCATGGGGCCAAGTTCACAATCCGCGGCCCAGCGTCCCCTGCACAGCTGGGCATAGCTGGCCCCCGCACCCACGGCTGCATCCAGTCCAGGCGTCGCTGGGGCCCAGTGACCACTGACCAGCAAGCACCGGAGGGGGGCTGCAGGGAAGAGGCCCCACAGAAGCCAGGACCCGTGAGAGCTGTAGGGGAGGGAAGGGCCTGGGGCTCGGGCAGTCCTGCCGTGGGCCCAGGCCTCAGTGACACAGTCCTGCATTTTCTGGGCCAGTGGGACACATTCCTGCTAGTTGTGAATTTGGGGATTCACACATGTCAGTGGCCTGCTGTCCACTCGAGTCCCCACAGAGACACCCTCAGAGACCCTCAGGTGGTTTGCCCAGGGCCACCCGGCTCGCCCTTCCCTCCCAGGGTCCAGGCCCTGCATCCTGATCTCAATCGCCCATCCAGGGCCTGGTCCTCAACACCCAGGCCGGCCAGGAGCTCATACCCAGAGGGAGGCAGCTTTCTGGGATGGGGCAAGAACTCGTCCCTCCCCAGGCCACCGCAGCTCGGTGAAGTGCCAGGGACTCATCTGCAGCAGCTCAAAGGGTGCCACGGTCCCGGGAGGCAGTTCCTCACCCCCTTCCCACCCCAGAAGGATAGGACAGCTCAGGGACCCTCCGGGAGAAGAGGCCTGCCCCGTGCCACCCAATCCATATTCTCTCAAGCAGCCCTGTCTCTAGCTAAAGGACCAAAGTGACAAGACAAACGTGGCGCTCCGGGGGCTTTGGGCAGCCCCTCCAACAGGACGCAGGAATTTGGGGAGACGGGACCTGCTGGCAGGGACGTGGTCTGCCCTGCAGGGAGCGTGCATGGCCCTGACCCGCCGGCCCTCGGTCCCCACACTTCAGATGCCCCAGCACGAGGGCTCAGAGGTCTGCCTTGCCCTGGCCGCTCCCCAGAGGGAACTGAGGCAGCCCGTCTGCGTCTGCGCCTTCCACCAGGCAGCCGGCTGGGCAAACGCACAGCACGGAGGGTCCGGCTTCCCTGCCATCCCCGTCCAGGGCAGCCACGTGATGAGCCACCTCAGGACTGGCCGGTGCCGCAGGGGAGGACCCATGCCTGGAGCAGCCGGAGGCCATGGGGGCACCGCTTTCCCTCCACGCCCGGCTCTGCTACAGCACAAGGGGCTGCCCCTCCCCTTGCAAGGCGGGAGTGGGGCGTGGGGCGTCCATGGCCTCTGCAGGTGAGGGGCAGGCTGTGTGCTGGGCCAGAGCCATGGCCTTGGGCAGGGGGTGCAAAGCCCCAGCCCCTCAGCCCCGCCAGGAGGGACACCCACAGCCTGTCCTCTTCGAATGGTTTTTCCTTTTCCAAACAGTCTAGGCCTCAGGGTGCATCCTGTTCCTCCTGCTCAGAGGCCACAGGAGCCTCAGCTGCATCCGGCGCTGTCACGGTGGAGCCACCAGCCTGAACCCCGCTCTGGGCTGTGTGCGACAGGCGGCCACCGCAGGAAGGAAGGGCCACTCACCTTCTCGCCCTTGGTGCCCTTCAGACCGCGGATGCCATCTGCCCCCTGTGCAAACACAAAGGGAAGGGAGTGAGTCAGAGCCTCTCCGGAGCTCTCGAAAATAAAGGGTCTACGCCCCCACTACCAAGGAGGGTGAGGGCTCAGCCACCCCGACCCAGGCAAGCTCCTTTGCGCTCCCAGTCTCAAAGGAAGGGCTCCGTGGGCTCCCGGACGCACCACCCCTCCTCGCTTCCACGCGAGGCCCCCCGTGCCAGGGATTCCCAGATGGCCTCCATTGACATCCCCCCCCCTTCCAGAAACATCCGCCTCTCTGAGTTCTGGGGAGCAGGCGGGACGCGAGGCCTCGGCATGCGCTCTGGAATCAGGTCCCGGCCCCAGCTCGGTGGCCGCTGACACGTCCCAGGTGCCTGGCGTCTCAGTTTTCTCATTTGGAAAGTGGGGGTGAAGACAAGCATTACCCTGCTACTGCTGGTGGGAGGGGAACGCCGGACAAGCCCCAGCACACAGTGTCTGCTCAATTACCAACAGCCATGTGCTACTGTCATTCTGCATTATTAATACATGATCATAGGTATAATCATGTTAATTACCAATTAATAATAATAACAACACTTCCGACAATAATCAGCTCAGGACGTACTCATCTCGGTGCCAAACAAGAACTGTAAGGGAGGGAGGACATGTCCTCTTCCGTCTGACACCCCCCACCCCCCGTGCCAGCACCGTCCCCAGGCCAGGTAAAGCCATCCGTGGAATGGAGTTAGGTGGCCTCTACCTGCGCCCTCCGAGCAGGGAGCAGAACTGACTGCCGACTCCGGAGGCCCGCTGCCCGCGGGACCCCAGAGAGAGGCCGGGCCCCCCATCTGGTTCCAGCTGAGGCTGCCGGCAGGACAGCGGGGCCACCTCCCGGGTCCCTCGGGTGGCCGGCAGCCCTCTTGTGGCAAGAACTTCGCACAGACTGTGCGGTTTGCGCCTCTCCCCAGGGACTGAGGAGGGGCCCTAAGCAAAGCTGAAGCTGGACACAGAGCTGGGACAGGCCTGGGGGGCATGGCCTCCCCTGGGGCCATCTGCCACACAGACACACCCCAGGCTCCATCGGCCCCAGGCGGCCGGAAGTCTCAGGGCAGGGGGGTGCGCAGTTATCCCGAAACCCTGATGCGCCGGGGGCTCTGACATCAGCCTCCTCCCTCTTGCCATGCTGGTGGGGTGGGCTTCCCCTGCCCCCCCCTCCCAGACCTAAACTACCATTTCACGACCCAGGTCCGAGGTCAGGGGAATGCAGCCCAGGCGACAAACAGACCAGGTCTCTGAGCCACGGCACTGCTGACATTTAGGGCTGGGTCACTTCGTCACGGGGGCTGCCCCAGGCAGAGCAGGGGTCTTGAGCAGCCTCCCTAACCTCTAGCCATCAGATGACAGTAGGATCCCCCAAGATGGGACAGTCAAAAATGTCCCCTGATGTCCCCCAGGGGGGCACGAATCTGCCCTGGTTGGTTGAGAACCACGGGACAGCAGCATCCACTGTGGCCCTCATGGGCCAGCTCTGGGGGACAGAAAACAATGCCTCGAGGGAATTTGTATTTAGGGTCTTCACCAGCCCGCCCGGCTCCTGCAGGTACGCTGAGCGGTGGATGTGACTTTGCTGACAGGCAGGCCCACAAAGCTAGCCCTCAGGAAGGTCGGGGAAATGAAAGCACACGGCGGGGCCCTTCCCCAGGAAGAAGGCAGGACTTGGTGGAGAAGAGCCAGGCCTCCCTCACCGAGGGCCGGCCGTCCCCACCAGTGACAGCTGGCCACCTCTCCGCCCGGCGCCATCACCTCCCTTGGGGGCCTGCTGCCCCTCAGGCTGCGGACTCCACTGACAGTTTCCAAAACCTGGGGAAGGAGAATCTATTTCTCCAATGAAAAGAGCGTTCAGCTTTGCTTTTTCTCCCACTCTCTGCTTCCAAGTCTAACTGGATCGCTCATGGCATGAATGAATTTTAATCAGATAGACAAGATAAGAGCATCCTCCATAAACATTTTAAAGCAAACACCTTTCAGCACACAGACACAGCATTATGCAATTAGCCATGTATGGAGCTGGTAGACGCTTTTGCTCTACGACAAGAATTTGTAAAATAAACATGCGAGTGCTCACATCATCAGCATTTCTGCTAAAAAATCATCCTTGTAAGACTCACTAGGCATGCTGGAAGAGCCTGCTTCGGGGAGAAACCGGGCCCTCCTAGGGCTCCTGGCCCCGGGGAAGTTGGCCCGCGGTGGCTCGGGCCCTCGGAAACCCACGGTTCCTGGGACACGCAGCTGGGCGGCTCGGGGTCCCGTCCGGGGCACTTGGTTCAGAATAAGCGGGTCTGGGTCTGAGTCCTGACTGAGGCACCGATGTTAGGCTAACTAGGGGCACGTGACTGAACCCTGAGGTCTTGGCTTCTCCATCCACCACACCGCATGCCAGCCACACACTCCTGATGCGCAAGAATGCTCAGGAGCATTAAGCATCCGAAATGATGTGGATCCGGGGCAGGAGCCGATGGGTGTGTTCGTGCTGAAGGCTCAGGCTGAGCTAGCTCTGTGTGTATACATATGTATATATTTCCCTTCACATCAAGTTAAAATCATTTTGAAGGAAAGACTCTATTGGCTTCCTTCAAGCCCCAGAATCACGTAGAGCTTTCCGACGCTACGCCCTTAATGTTCTCGGAGAAAGCAGAACACTGCCACCCCACCCCACCCCCGCCCAGCACACGTC
Organism: Zalophus californianus; assembly: GCF_009762305.2. Classification (NCBI taxonomy): domain Eukaryota; kingdom Metazoa; phylum Chordata; class Mammalia; order Carnivora; family Otariidae; genus Zalophus; species Zalophus californianus. Next base: position 2,477,006 of record NC_045607.1, read on the forward strand.
CCTCGGGGCATCTCCCTCTCCATGTAAACGTGCCCGTCAAGTCCAGAGAGCCAGCTTACATTACACGACTCAAAGCAAAACACGGTTAGCTCTGGCGGAACAGACGGGGCCTGTGCGCTGGGTATTGCTCCGGAGCTCTGTGCCCCGTTTAACCAGGTTCCGGGAGGCTTTCAGCGGCAGAAACGCAATTGTGGATAAATGGACACCTCCCACCAGCTCCCCCCGCCCACCGAGGCGCTCGGTCTGCCCAGGTGTTATCCATGGGGACGGGCTCTCCCTCTCCGGACATGCAAAGCCCCCGGAAGCCTGTGTGCCAGGCTCTTCACCTCAGCTGAGGTGTGCGTCCCTGTGGGGCTTGGGAGAGAGTAGGCTCTGGGTGACAAATAGAGCAGCGTCCCAACGGATGGACAGATGGCCACGGTCCTGCTGGGTTGTCACAGACGTGCCAGAGACGTCCCCTGCTCGGGATCAGCCCCTCCTGGCCCCTGACAGTCACTACCCCGCCTGCCCAGGACCTCTGTCCCAGGATCCCACGAGCCCAGGAGGACCAGGGCTGCCGTGCCCTGCTAGCCCAACCTTGACCTCCAGGAAGCCGTGAAGCAGCGAGAATCTCACCTTGACTCCTCGAGGACCCGGGTAGCCGATTGGGCCCTGGGGGCCAGGCGGACCCTAAAACCAAAAGGGAAAGACCATTAGCTCCGTCTCAGGTGGGCAGGCATGGCTGTGTCCGCCCGCGTGCTCCCCACACAGCTGGAAAGCTTCCCTTCCACCAGCACACTCCCCCTGCTCTGAGCAGAGAGGACATCCCAGATCAGACCCTCGGAAGAGGCTCCTCAGGAGACACACAGGACCTGCTTCCATGGGACCCAGCCCCCCAGGAAAGCAGAAGTACAGGCTGTGCCCTGTGATGAGAACACCAGGGGCCAATCCAACCATGGCCCCAGCCCAGCAGGTGGGGAGTAGGGGTGGGGCAGTGAGACGCTCTGATGCTCTGGGAGCGCCAGGCTGCCGCGAAAGCAGCGTATTCCCAGCAGAGGCACCTCCGACGACACGGGAGAGCTTCCGACTGGGACAAGGGCTGACCATCTGGGAGGGGCTGCCGTTGACAGCCAAAGGGCCTTGCTGACAACTGTCCCGGCTCACTGAGCAGGTGCGCCCCCCCCTCCCCAGCTCACTGAGCAGGTGCGGGCCTCCCCCAAGGCACTGAGCAGGTATGGGACCCCCCAGCTCACTGAGCAGGTGCGGGCCCGGGGCGGGCTGGGCGAATGAAGGGAGTGCAAGTGGACTTTGGCCACAAACAGGGCAGGAGACAAGTCCCTGGGTCTCAGGCTGCCTGGGGACTCCATCCCACCGTCAAACCCCCACGTCCTGGACCCCAAACAAACAATGGCAAAGAGTCATTTGGAGCCCCTGGCCCAGGACCTTCACTTATCACTCAGCTTTTGTGTGGCCAAGGTGACGGCTGTGCCCACACCCCATATGCAGTAACCAAGGGTGGGGAAGGGTCACGGGGACCTAGATGGGTGGAGGTCCCCCGCCCCCCGAGGCTGGGTCCCCTGGGCACAGACACCCGAGGAAGGGCCCAGCTGCCCCGGCTCATTCCCTTCTGAACCCACCTGGCCTCCTTTCTCTCCTGGAGGGCCTTCTTTGCCAGGGTGCCCCTGTCAGGAGAGAGAAGGTGGGCATTAGTCAGTGGCCACCCCCCAAGCTGCTGTCACACGTGGGAGGGAGAGCTGGGCCCCCCCATCTCCTTCCCCCGCACCCTCAGCCAGAGAGGCTGGAAGTCAAAGGCATCAGATGGTAGCTGACCGCAGAGGTCACTCCCAGCCGCGTGGCCCCGAGCCAGTGGTTCAGCCCTGACCCTCGGCTGCCCCTCTGTGACGTGGGCTCCGTGGCAGGCGCAGCAACAACCCGAGCTGGTGTGGCGGAGAACATGCTTGGACGCCCACGGGCAGGATCCACGCACGAGGATGTCACTGGACTCACTGACGCCCAGCCCGCCTCCAAGAGCAGGTGAGCCGGAACCATGGCCTCAGGGCCCTCACATCAGGGATTCTGTGCCGAGGGAGGGATGAAGTGGGACCAGGGGTCTGGCCATGCTGGCCTCCGGACAGGCAGGCGCCATGCTGTTGGCAGGACCCACGCTCTCATGCTGGGAGACGTGGGGGGGGCGGGCAGGCTGGTGCCGGGACAGAGACCACGTGCTGTCACTCGGCTGGGGTCCCAGTGCATCCCTAAGTCTTCGGGCTGTTTGCCTCCCAGCTGGTGCAGGCTGAAGCGGATGACCTAATCCCACGATATGCGTTCAGAGCCAGCGCCCAGCAAACATGGTCACGGCCCTCGAGTCACTGCCCTGTCTACCTGAGCTCCGACCAATCCCATTCTCAGAAATGCGAGCTCTCTGACTTTCCAACCGAGGTCGGTCACTAGTTTTATGCCTTTGAGTTCATGAGGCAAGCCAGAAATAAAAGCAGAAAGAGAAACACTTCACTGTCTGGAAATACCCCCAAGGATTCCAGTAAAGAGGCCATGTGCTGTGGTGAGGATGCTGGCAGGGCAGCGTCGGATTCTAGGCCTGGTTACCCACCACCCGCTGTGTAACCTTGAGGAAGTCACTTGCCCTCTCTGGGCCTCCACGTCCTCGTGTGTCAAAGGAGAGGGTGGACTAGGTGCTCTTTCAGCTTGAGTGTCCTAAGCATCGAGGACTCCATTTCTAGAACGCATCAGCATTATGGGGACCTAAATCTCGTCTCTTTGAATAAATGATTTGTGGGTATTCCATTTTATTTGTATTAGTTGTGCAATTGGATTTAATGCTGTTGCAAACAGCCTGCTCTGAGGGCCAAGCAAGCAGGAGGCTACAGAAGTTCCTCTGCAGGGCAGGGTGCCCTCAGGGAGCCTCGGAGCATGGGGAGCCTGGGGGTGCCTGCCTTCGGGGGAAATCAGGCACCAGATGGACCACACCTGCTGCTCTGGCCCAAGGGGGACACGCCGTCCGCCATGCTGCCTTCCCAAAACAAGGCTCACGGCGCCAGCGCCTCATGATGTCAGGGCTGGACCCAAACAGTGCCGAGGAGAAGGGAAGGTGTCCTGATTCAGGGTGACTGGGTCACAGTGGATCCTGCCCCCCCTCTGCCACGTGGCTTCTTGGGGGGATTTTACTCCAGCATATTTCCGTTAAGGACCCGGGGACACGGGGAGGGCATCTGGGGGTGCTCGAGCCACGGGCTCCAAGCGACACACACACGGGGGGCAGAGCCCACATGGGTCCCTCGGAGGGCAAGTTTCGCCCTCCACATGGTAATGTCCTTGCTCACGTGATGCAGGCAATCACATGCCCAGCGATGCTGCAGGGACGGGGAAGAGCAGGTTTGCCAAGCCGTCAGGACTGCGCCCAGCTCGGAGCAAACAGCCAACACGCGTCAGCAATTATCGTAATTACTAGCATTATTTGAATGGAGGCCAAATTTCTTTAGGTGCATTTTAAGTTGTATTTATAAAATGAGAGCAACTACGTGGGGGGAAAGCACAAAGCACACTTATTAAAAATGTCGAAACAGAAAAACATTGAAAGGAAATACATCAAAATAAGAGATTGATTCTCCCCTAGGGAAAAGCCAGGCTGTCTCCCTTCCTTTGCCATGTGTTTGCATTTTTGCAATACTCTGTAACGAGCATATATCGTATAATGGAAAAATAATAAAGCTTAAATTATGTGTATTTGATATTTTTCTGATTAAAAAAGTAATATATGTTCTCTGTAGCCCATCAGGCAAGAGGCAAAGCAGACGAGGTCCCTCATAACCTCACTGCCTGCAGCAACCCTGGCTCATTGTGCTACCGGTCCTCTGATCCATGTTCTGCACACCGGAACACAAAACTGGCATCGCGTGGTGCAGTTTTAATTTAATATTGCATGGTGTGCCTTTTCTCATGTCACTGAATACTTGCCGAAAGTCGGTTTTTACTGGCTCCGTAATATTCCTTCGAACCATAATTCACATGCCCGTCTCCCCGTCGTGGGCTCTCCGGGATGATTTAACCACGCGCTCCAGCGTGTGTCGGCCCCGAAACACTCCCTCCTTCTGAAGGGCTTTAAATCAACCTTACTTTCCGCAGCCAAAGCCAAATGCAACCAACTCGAGGGAAGAAGAAATAAAACCCTCTCTTTAAGGATGATCAACAGCCCACTGCCTCGGTAGCAAGGGTGTGCTCAAGGTCTCTATCCCTGCAGATTCATGGGAGACAACTGGCCGGCTTGCTGGGGCTGCGGCACCGGTCGCCCCCGCAGTGTCTGCCGCGTGAAGCACCTGCGGGCGGCCACACTCAGCCAGGTCCGCAGGGCGTTCTTGTTTCCGGTTTGAGTGTTCGTTGGGGGAAGGGAGAGGTGCAGCCAACGGGCCGCACGGTGGGAAGAACACCGGAGGGGGTGTCAGTGTGGGGATGGCGCGGGGGTCTCCCTGGCAGAAGCAGTCAGGTCGGGGATGGGGGTTTACAGCCTGCCCCACCCCCAGCACCCTCACCCCGCGGCCGCTGCAGAAGCTGCACGGGGGTAAAATGCATGTGAGGAGACGAGCCCCTATGCTATTGCAGGTTGGGCCTTGAAGTTGGCGTCAAGGTGGTTTTAATTTTGTTTTCATTTCATTTACTTTGCTAATTTTCCATAACAAGATGTGTTATTTTATAATCAGAAGAGGAAATTAAGTGTGAATATAAGTTAAAGGAGGGGAGTGACATGCTGTGTCCGCGCTCGCAGACATGTGGGCCCGGGAGGACGCGGGAGGCCCAGGGCAGCTCTCGCGCAGTGGCGCAGGGGAGCCGCCAGCTCGGAGAAGGACAGGGCGGTGGCGGACGTGTGATGCCCTGGACCGGACCACGCTCCGCCGTGGAAAGGGAAGCAGACGGTTGTGCCTTAAACAGTCACCAATTTTGAGTGTCAACATATTGAGCTCTTGCTTAGTTTTTAACGGCTTGATTAGAACAATAAAATACGCCCTGTCTGAAACAGGTAATTCATCCAATCTTGTTTGTGGAAACAGGCTGTGTATGCAGCATCACCTGAATCCTCTAAAAAAACCCAAATCCCCAAATCCCACCAGCGACTTGCAGAGAGGGCCGTGGGTGCAGATGAAACCACACACACTCACACGCACTGACCGTGTGTCATCTCCCCACCCCTCCCTCCGACAGCCCAGCCTCGGATTGGACGGGCCACTGGCTCGCTATTTCTAGGCGCCATCTAATTTGGCTCCACAGCTGTGCTCACACATAGCAAACGCGCTCATGAATACCCTCCTTCTCAGTGTGTGATCGATAAAAATACACTCGGCGCACTCGCTGTCCTTCCCTTCAAACACCAGCGACACAGGGACCGGCTCAGAGCCCAGCCCACCCTCCTCCTCAGAGTTAAAAATGCAGGCTGGGCTCTGGTCATGAAGCAGCACCCCCAGTAAATAGCTCATGTTCCTATTCATGCAGTCTCCACCCCTTGAATGGAACCCATTATGGAAAAGTGTGTCCAAAGCCCAGTAATTACTGGGCAAGCAAGCTCACAATCAATCGGGTCTTCATCTGCGGAGGTGGGAGGGAGGAAACGAGGGGCGAGGGGGGCGGCTGCAGGCCTGGGTGCCAGGTCCCCGCCCCTGGGGACCCCCCCGGGGCCAGGCGGTGTGTGAAGAGGTGAGGCGGGCAGGGTACTCACCGGGGGTCCGTCGGCACCGGGCATTCCTGGGAGGCCTGGTTTACCCAGGGGACCCTGGAACAAACCAGAGACCCCGTGAGCCCTGGGGTCTCCCCTTCCCTAGGCTGCCCCACCCTCCACCTGCCCCCAAGGGCACTTCTCAACATTTCTGCTCAAAGAACATTTGTTGAAAGGGATGCTCAGAGGCACGGAAGCTTCCAGCAACTGAAGCATCCAGAGCACAAGGACCCTCGCCCTCTGCTGTTTCCTGGACCTGCAGGTTTTGCTACCGGAACAAAACGCACCCACCAAGTCCAGACAGGCAGGGTTCCCAGTGCTGCCTGGCCATCTGAGGTACCGAGAACCACACCTTAGAGGCAGCTCTGAGCCAAGTGAAGCACCTGGGGTTGAGCACAAGCTCTCAGCAGGTACCGGGGATACACTCAGGGTTGCCAGATTTAACAAAAACAAAACAAAAGTGAACAACAAGAAAACAAGATGCCCGGTTAAATTTGGGTGTCAGGCAAACCACAAAGATTCAAATTTAACAGAGTGCCCTGTGTTTATTTTTCTTCCTAAATCTGGCAATCCTCTACATAGCTATACAATGAACGCCATGGGTAACTGAGTGAATTTATGATCAGTGAAAGACGAAGATCCCTGATCTTCCCCTGAGCTCATCTGCTCGGCGCAGGGTGAGCTGAGCTTCCCTGCATCTGGGGGAGTACAGAGGCACACACAGGCTGGGGGTGACCAGCACTCCCACGGCCCGGACCCTGGCGGGATGAGCTTCCCAGGGGCAGAAACACACCCTGCCGGCAGGTGGGGCCATCCCTACACCAGCACAGCCCACTCACCTTTTCCCCTGGAGGACCGATGGCACCCTGGGGGCCTGGAAGACCCTAGGAGAGGTGGAGCAGGGCAGGAAAGGTCAAGGAAGTTGGCCCCAAACTCCTCCCTGCCACCCGTCCACCTTCCCTGGCACCGTCTCCCTCATGACTCGGTTCTAGGTCACATCCAGGCTGTAGGTCCCTTTGGCCAGAACTGGCAGCACAGGGCCTAGCACACCCCAGCGGAGACCCTCATCTCCCGCTGCCCACTGCTGCTCACTTACCTGGGCACCTGGATTACCCTGCTGTCCTGGGGGGCCGGGCTCTCCCTGGGGGCCCTAGAGGGAACATAAGCGAGGGCACTGATGGGGACTCCGGAGGGCATGCAGAGAAACAGTCTGCTCTCATGCCCAACACCAGCGTCAGAGGACGATGCCCAGGCGGGAGGAGGCAGGTAGCCCCATAGCAGAGGGGAACCGGGCCTTGGCACCTGCGAGGCTCTCCACGCTGACCCCCAATGCAAGAGGCACTCAGTGGTTTCTGCCAGCGACCCAGACAGCCACCAGGAAGGAGCCCCCGAAAGGAAGAGACCGGAAAGTATTCTGTTTGGCAGAACATTCCCAAAACACTGTGCTGAAGTCTCACGGTAGAGCCGTGAGACTGATCTCTCGTGGGCTTGGCTCACGGTGCATGCTCATCACCAGGGCACAGCGTGGGGAGAAGGTACGTTCCCTCCGCGCCTGCGCGGCTGTGGTCCGGCTCCGGCGGGGACAAGCCCGAGCTCTCCCGCTGCCGGCTCCAGGCGGGGCTGGGGCTCAGGGCCTGCGCCCTCCTCCTCAGAGTCCCGTCTGGTTTGTTGGCAACAGCTAGGTGGCAGACCCCGGAGACTTACCACGTTTCCTTTTGGGCCTGGTTGGCCATCCATCCCCGTCACACCCTGGATGAGATTGAAAGGAAAGAAACACCAAGACAGAATGCTAAAGAGTCCATGATGCTCACAGGGAAAATCCCACCTGACTCGGCTTGGTGTCCTGGCCACGTGTCTTAGGATGGCACACCCTCTGGGGACGGGGCAAGGGTCGATTCTAAAAAGTCCCACAGGCTCAATCGGCCAGGGGTCGGTGGAGCTGCTGGGCCCCAGCACTGGGTGTGGCAGGCCCAGGGAAGCCACGCGTCGGGACAGGGCCCCACCAGACCCATGGGCTGCCTCCTCCCAGAACCTTCCGAGAAGGAGGACATGAGGCATCCCGGGGACTGTTGATAACAGCACGTGCCGCGTGAGGAAGGGGGAGCATCACAGCCAACTGGCCTCCGCGACTCCACCCACAAAGCCACACGTGCCGGAGGGCTCCGTCTGCCTGGGGGCATCAGAGCCCTGCTGACCTCAACTAGCCGGGCAAGCGTCAGAGTGGACAGACGTGCAGAGGTGACAGGCCTTACCGGAGGTCCAGGAGGTCCCGGGGGCCCCTTCGGCCCCAACAGACCGCGTGGCCCCTGCAAGAGGAAAGGACAGGCTGTTCACACTTGGCCAAGAATCCCCGCCCCAGCCCTGCCCACAAGCAAATCCTGCAGCCTCTCTCCTCCCAGAGCCTTGCTCCTCCCAGAGCCTTAGCTGCCACGCAGGTGTCCACATCTCCCCAAGAGGCATGGCCAGTACCCCATCCTCACCTGCTTCACCTCCTCGCCCCGCCCCACCTCTCCACCTCGGCTCTGGACGCAGAGGCGGGAGCCAGGAATTAACGGGCGGCTCAGACCACGGATGAGGGGGCGCCCTCAGAACCAGGGGAGCCTTTCAAGTCAAGGGGGCTCTTTCACCCTCGCCTAGGGCAGGTGCACACAAAAGCTCTCCTCACGGAGGCCACAAAGACACTCTGCTGCATGGTGTGCTTTGGTGCATGTCTCCTTACTGGCTCCCTCTCAGATCCCTCCGTGCAGGAGTGCACGACTGCATTTCCGACACCAGAAGGCGGAGGGCGGACCCGCTGACGGGAATGCGGTGGTCAAATGCAGAGACAAAGCGCGGGGCTCAGGCTTTTTCTGGGGCACCACGACAGCCCAGAGCTCAGTCCCTCCCTCCCCTGCGGCAAGGGGCACGTGTGGGGACAGCCCCTCGTGCTTATGGACGGTCACGGCTCCAAGGTGGTGCCGGCCCCAGCACGGTTCACGAGACTCAGAAGGCCACACAGCAGAGCCGTTGCCCACCACGCAAAGGAGCCCCATCCCGAACCCCTCACACCTGCCCTGCCCGCTGGGGAATCATCCAGGCCTTAACCAACGCGTGAGCGCCCTTACTTTTGATGGGCACTCTTCAGATGCCACGGAAGAGAAACTGTTCCCATGCTCTTGCCATGTAACTGTCCCCTTCGTTACGTAAATGCGTGGCCCTGTAAATGGCTTTCTAGGAGTTAATAATCCAGAAGGTATCACTTAGACGCGTGTTGAGGGGAGGACTGGGTAATGGATTCTTCTTAGGGGCTAATCAGACACGCAGGGTATAATTTAGTCCCCAGTGAGTGTGTGAGAGCAACGCCAGGCTCTCTCTGGGCCATGTTCGCAATACTTCTCCACTAACATCGCCAGATGCATACGGCCGTGGCGACGCGGACAACAAAAGTGAGACATTTGAAAAGTAACCATAAGTGAAATGTAAATGGTGTTCTTTGTCACTGAGGAAATTTGCTTGGGCCCTGAATAGAGGTCAGCTTGGGGAAAAGAGCTGTTTGATGTCACAGGAGGACCACCCTGATGGAAGGCTCCACTTTTGGGAAGTGTAGACATCAGAAGGGATGGCAAACCATTTGATCAGTCCCTGCAACTGCCCCTGGACACTTGCCTGATGTGCTCTGGGTGTCCACCATGCCTGCAGCTTGGACACCCCCATGATGACCCTGAACACCCCCATGGTGCCCCTGGACACCCACTATGAAGCCCCTGGATACCCACCATGATGACCCTGGACGTCCACCATGATGACCCTGGACACTCACTATGATGACCCTGGATGCCCACCATGATGACCCTGGACTCTCACCACGATGACCCTGGACGCCCACCACGATGACCCTGGACTCTCACCACGATGACCCTGGACGCCCACCATGAAGACCCTGGACTCTCACCACGATGACCCTGGACGCCCACCACGATGACCCTGGACGCCCACCACGATGACCCTGGACTCTCACCACGATGACCCTGGACGCCCACCACGATGACCCTGGACGCCCACCACGATGACCCTGGACTCTCACCACGATGACCCTGGACGCCCACCACGATGACCCTGGACGCCCACCACGATGACCCTGGACGCCCACCACGATGACCCTGGACTCTCACCACGATGACCCTGGACGCCCACCAGGATGACCCTGGACGCCCACCACGATGACCCTGGACGCCCACCACGATGACCCTGGACTCTCACCACGATGACCCTGGACACACCATGAAGACCCTGGACGCCCACCAGGATGACCCTGGACGCCCACCAGGATGACCCTGGACGCCCACCAGGATGACCCAGTGTCCAGGGTCCTCTAGGGAAGGTCATATTTGCCCTACCAGCCTCTCCAATGTGCTCCTTCTTTCCCTCCCTCGAGAGTCCCCCAGATGTGTCTCTGTTCCTCTAATCTGTGCTCTGGGTCGGTCCCTGGTTCTGCTCAGAGTAGCCTCCTCAAACAGCCCGTGGCCATGCTGAGGACACAGAATGCGACCAGGACTTACAGGTTCCCCAGGCAGCCCTCTGGGCCCGACTTCTCCGTCGTCACCCTGTAGGGAGAAAAGAGGCAGGATTTCAGAGACAAGTTCCAAAGCTCAGACAGAGAGACAACGTTCCCTGCAGCCGTGCAGGATGCTGTGTCCTGGGGCGGCTTCTGCCTCTGCCAGATTTACGGGTCCCGGTACCAGCCGGGAAGGCCCAAATGTCCTCACTCCCAGAAAGCTACAGGGAAAAGGTGAGATCTGGGGCCCTGGGACACTGCTCAGGAGGTCACAAACCACAGGTCCAACGAGGAGAAAAAGCTGCACAGGAAAAATCACATGAGCAAAGAATCCGGTTACCTTGATGGGTAAGGATAGGGATGAATGATAGAGGGGTCGAAGCTAGATGGAGACAGAAAACTGGGAGGGTGAGAGATGATGGGGAGGGAGGGGAGAGGGAGGGAGGGAAGGGGGAGGGAGGGAGGGAGGGAGGGAGGGAAGGGGGAGGGAAGGGGGAAGGGAGGGAGGGAGGGAAGGGGGAGGGAGGGAGGGAGGGAAGGGGGGAGGGAGGGAGGGAGGGAAGGGGGAAGGGAGGGAGGGAGGGAGGGAGGGAAGGGGGAGGGAAGGGGGAAGGGAGGGAGGGAGGGAAGGGGGAGGGAAGGAGGGAGGGAAGGGGGGAGGGAGGGAGGGAGGGAAGGGGGAGGGAGGGAGGGAGGGAAGGGGGAGGGAGGGAGGGAGGGAAGGGGGGAGGGAGGGAGGGAGGGAAGGGGAAGGGAGGGAGGGAGGGAGGGAAGGGAGGAGGGAGGGAAGGGAGGGAAGGAGGGAGGGAAGGGGGAGGGAGGGAGGGAGGGAAGGGGAAGGGAGGGAGGGAGGGAGGGAAGGGAGGGAGGGAGGGAGGGAGGGAAGGGAGGGAGGGAGGGAAGGGGGAGGGAGGGAAGGGGAGATGGAGGGGGAGAGGAAGGGAGGAAGGGAGGGAGGGCGGGAAGGGGGAAGGGAGGGAGGCAGGGAAGGGGAAGGGAGGGAGGGAAGGGGGGAGGGAGGGAGGGAGGGAAGGGGGAGGGAGGGAGGGGGAGATGGAGGGGCAGGGTGAGGGAGGAGGAGAGGGATGAAGGTAAACGACAGGCAAGAACAAGCGTGCTAGAAGCTGGGGAGGAGAGGAGTCAGGGACATCACCAGATCCCCCGGGACAACCCCAAGGTAGCCTAACCTCTCTGCCAGGGCCCTAAACACAGCTGGGGGAGTAAACCAGGATGAGTCTTTCCCTCCCAGCTGGACAGGGAAATGCTGCCTAGACTCGACTGGTCCCAGGTCAGGAGCTGCTTGTCAACACCCCGCTTCTCTCCGACAACGAGCCGCTCCCTTCTCTCTTCCCCACACGTGCACGCACACAGCCAGGCCTGCACATCTGCACACGAACGTGCGCGGACACCTGGCACGCACGTGCGCACATGAAGTCACGCTCACCCTGTGCACGCACACACACGAGCACACCCAGCCCTGCACACGCATGTACACACACACGCACACACCTGCTCTGATTCAAGGAGCACAGACGTCCAGGAGGACCCTGTTGGCCTTTCTCAGGGCGCAGTGAACTGTGCTGGGGCCTAGACAGCAGAAGGTGCCCTGACAAAGCCCACCTGGGAGCTGCTGAGGACAGCAGCACAGCCGGGACCTGCCCCTCCGACACCCCACCCGCTCCCCTCACTCACAGGGCTTCTAAACCTTTTCCTAAAACACCCCTAACACCCCCAGACACAGTGTAAGTGACTGGGGTACATGGAGGCAGGGGCTTAAAAGCCCCCCACGTGCTTCTCTGTCGCAGGATAATGGTGCTTAGGTCTAACACTGAGCCCGCAGCCCCAGGAAAACACCTGACAAACACCGGGACTCTGTGGAGCCCTTGGGAGAGGCCCGGCTCCGGCCCAGCTCCGGCCCAGCTCCAGCCTCGGGCACAGCATCGTGCCCCGCTGCACGCTCCCGGCCCGCTGCCCCACCCCTGCTCCAGAGCCGGGACGGTCTGTCCCAGACTCTCCACCCCTCCCCCCATCCCCGGGCTCTGCCACCCACAGCCTCCGCCCGAACCATGGACGAGCAGAGACACTGAGCTCACGACCTCTCCCGACACCCCTCCTCCACGTGACCTGGGCACCTGCCTCCTGGAACTGGGGGCCCTCTCTCTGAGGCCGGTGGCAGGTGAAAGCCACTCCAGGATGCCACACAGCGTAGGACCAGGGGTCAAGCTAAATGTTTTCACCTGTTTTACCTCAGAAGTGGCTTGCAGGCTGTCCCCACCTCCTGTGGCTTCGCCCTCTACAAGCCCCCCGCCCCCAGCCCCGAGCCTGGCAGCCAAGCGCTCTGCTACCAGCGTTTCCCAGCTGTTTCCGGCCCAGACCCCCTGAGGGGCAGGCAGGCGGGCACGTACCCGTTCTCCGTCATCTCCTGGGGGTCCTGGCGGCCCAGAAGGACCAGGGTCACCCTAGGAAGTCAAGCAGGGTCTGCATTAGGCACCTGGGAGCAGCCACCCACGACTGTCCCGAATGCCCACCCGTCTTTCTGTGATTCCGACCCTGGAAGTCCCGAGCCCGCTCAAGATTCCCGGAGCCTCAGACGGCCGTTTGGCGAGCTGATGTCAGGAGGCAGGGCCGGGGACAAGTCCACGGACATGGGGCGCCCCGGGACACTGCAGCGGGGTCTTGGCCACACCCTGTCAGCTTCTGAGAGCACCCCAGCCCCACAGGGTCCCCCAAAAAAGGGCTGCCATCCTGCACAGCAAGTGTCCTGAGGGGGAGAGCTGGGCCACCTCCCACCCCTGGCAGCTTCAGGCCTTGCACACAGTCGGTGCTCAATATGTGCTCATGCATCCAACGGATGGGCCCTGACCTGGAGGCTGCCTTTATTCCAGCCTCCATGTCACAGTTGGAGAATGTGGACAACGCAGCTTTGGTAAATCACTGCGGCCATTTCTCAACACGCTGTGGGACGTGATGGATAACAGCCCCCCCCCCCCCGCCAACACAACGTGTGTGTGTGCTCGCGTATCCACACGTGCCCAAGTATAAAAGAGGCATCGTCTACTTCAAAGAGAACAGGTAAGGTAGAAAGTGTCCAGTGAGCGGCACGGGGCTGTCTCGTGGAGACCGCCTCCCACGGGAGGAGACACGGGGGCTGCCGGGCACAGCACGCACCCGCCCTCATCAGCTGCAGCCACGTGGGCTGTGCAAAGGGCCCTCGGCAGCTCGTGGTGCACCACCGATCAGACAGCGGGTTCCTCCAGGGAAGGCTCACCCTCGCCCTACTGAGCCCCTCGAGCACGGGGCCTTTCTGTGGGCTGACCTTCCACCAGCAAACGCATCACGTTGGCACTGGCTTTCACACCCCACACCTGCAAGTTTCTTTAGGGACCACCCGGGACTGGAGGGAACCCAGCCCCACGTGAGAGCACGAAGGCCTCAGGAGAAACAGAACCCATCAGGGCCTCTGCCGCGAGCGCTCAGACAGGACACTCACCCGGTGGCCCTTCTCCCCCGGCAGTCCGGCCAGGCCGTCGAAGCCGCGGTCACCCTGTAAGGGGACAGAGAGGCTGTTCAGACGCCGCACCGCACACAGCTCAGCCGCCCTGCCTCCGGCCATAGTTCGGGTGGCGTCTGTGAACCCAGGCCCCAGAAACCCCGTGCGCAGTGACCCCTGGCCTCCGCTAACCACACACCCCACTGCCTTGGGTCTATGTTCCTGGGCTCTTTTCCCTCAAACACCAACAAAGGCCAGAAACACAGAGGTGACTTTTGTCTTTAGGCCACAGACTCTGAGCCTCGTTGACAGCGCCGGCATGTGCGCCCATCTCGCTCACTGCTCCGCCCTCAGCGCCAAGCACAGCCCGGCACGCGTAGCTGCCCATACCCATCTGGCGCATGGGCCAACGCTGGGCTGCACGCACCCTGGCTCCCTGGCCACCCAGGTTGCCTCCTGGAGCCCAGGAGCAGAGCCCTGTCTCGTGGATGTGGCAAACCACGTGCGGTGAAGCCGAGAGTAGGCTAATTCAGGCTTAAGATACTTCTGTGGTTGGAAGAAGACCGTGGGCTACTGGGAGAGATTCAAGAAGCCCTTCTTCCCTCCATGCTGCTCCGGGGACCCGAGACCAGAGCCTCGCAGGAGCTCAGTGGGGAGCACCCGAGCTCATCCGCACCAGCTACTAGGTGAACGGATGTCCAAAACCTGGCAGGTGTGGTGACCCATTTTCTACCCACTCTGGATAACAGCAGCTCGTCCACATCACGGTGTGCTCACTGAAGGAGCGCGAACGTCATGAGTCATTACTTGCCATCAGAATTACATTCACCACATGACGGACATATTGGCCACATCACCAACATGATGACAGCGATCGCGGCCACAGTTCCGAGGACCCCAGGAGGCAGTGAGCATAGCCTACCTTGGGGCCAGTCTGTCCAGGCATCCCTCTTGCTCCGTCACTCCCAGCTCGGCCCTGGAACAGAGGAGGCAAGCTGTCACGGGGACCTGTGAGTGGTGGCTTCGGGTGAGGCCCAGCAGAGTTGCACAGCCCCACGTGGCCAGGCTGGTCCAGAGGACCCAGAGCCGGGGTCCTGGGGCTGCTGCACATCTCTCGACGTGGTTCACGTCTTTGTGGCCCTCATCATCTGAAATGCCGGATGGGGGTAGTGCCACCTGTCTCTGCGCCTGGGCTGGGACCATGCTGCAGGAGAGCCAACAGGCAGCTCCGTCTATCCACGGGACTGGGGGTCTGTGGGTCTGTGGCTCAGAGAGAGCGTGTCCCTGCATCAATACACAGCTCCCTTCCCTTCCACTGTTCAGAAGCCAGATGAAAGAATGGAGAGCCACAGACAGCAAGCGCCTAGGATCAGTCCAGTTGGCTACAAAGGAAACTGAGCCCCACAGTGGTGGCTGGTCTCACAAAAGCCACACAGCCGCCCACTGTAAGCACAACATTCCATCTGTTGAAGCCACTCCCCGGCCCATTACTTCCGGCTATTCCCAGGAAACTGCAAGGACAAGGCCACGGCCCCCACCCGACTGGCCACAGGGACGAAGGGCAGGCTCACCACAAAGGCCCCACGGTCGCCCCAGGAGAGCCCCGCCAGGCTTGAGGCCACCTGGACGGGAACAGGGGCAGACTCGGCCAGGTGCCGACTCGCTAACGAGCGATGTCAGCCAGCTGAGCGTGAAGGGCTAACCCAGAGCAGCGTCCTCTCTCCTCCCTGCGTCCGGCATGCAGCTGATCAAACAAGGCCGTCCCCGGGCCACTCACCGCCCGGCACAGAACATTTGGAAAGCGGCAGCTTTTGGCCTCAAAGTACAGGGGAGACAGAGCAGCAACAGAGAAGAAGCCGGGGATCTGGGTAGACCACAAGGAGACAGTCTGTCTCCCCGGGGTTCAAGGTTGCAAGGAGCTGCCAGGGATGAAAAGTCACCTCGGGAAAGGCGCCCAAGAGGCTCGGCTCCAGGGCAAAAGGCTGAAGCCTAACCAGGCGAACAGAGCAGCTGACAGGGGCCCCCCGCAGGCGTGCACACACTCAGAAATCATGGGAGATTCGTCAGAACCGCTCCCACGACCTCACGGCACGGCACCGCTCAGTGGGACAATCAGCCGCTCCCATGTTCGCAGCCCCACGCTCCGGCCCGGCTACGGGGCCTCCAGAGAAGCGGCAGACCAGCGCAGCCCACCCGGCCTCCCGCCGCCTCTCCTCCGGCACACCGTGCGCTCCGGGCGCCTGGGTGCTCTCACCGCGGGCCGTGGAACCCCGCCAGCCGCGGGAGGACCCGCTGTCCGCCTTCCCTGCCCTCCCAGGGACACTACGCGTTTACAGAGACTCACAGAAACCTTTAATGAAATACGATTTTTTCCGGAATCAGGTCCAAGATAAACCCCCGACTGTCTCCCAAGAATCACCGAATTCCGGCTTTGGTGGGCCGCGTAGAGGCATAGGTCTGACCCTGCATGGGGTCTGGATCCCCCACGCTTGGGGGACCCGCGTCCTGACGGCCACACAAGAGCCGTGCCCCCATCACTCCTGTTCAGGAACACTGTTAGCCCCCCGCCCCCAGAGGGGTCCTGTCCGTCCCACACACTTTCCAAGCAGAGTGGCCAGGTAGACCCAGGGAACAGCACCCCTCAGACAGGCTCACATCCAGAACTTTCTCTTCCCTCACTTGAAGCCTTCTCTGGCTGAAAAGACCCGCTCCTTAGCCATCTTTTTGGTGAGATGTGAGTTCATTAGGTTCTCCCTGGCTTGTCTGGATGGGGATCGTTCATTTATACCAACCTGTAAACGCACGTCCTATTCAGCAGCCATGGTCATATGGAAACAAACTCGTTTCATCCACTGGAAATGCCCCCCAGAGTCCCGAGGGCCCTGGACATCCACCGGGCCATTCCCCTACCCCAAACCGAGGCCATTTCTGGAGAAACAAGGCTACCCCAGGGAAAGAAGGCCCACCAATCACTTTGTCTTCTCCATGCTTGCTCCCAGAAGGCCTGGGAAGCTGCCTCAATTAAAAACGTTTACAAACTAAATGAATGTGCTCAGGACAGGGGCCAGGCCAGAAGAGGTGGGTGAGCTGCACCTGCCCCAGGACACTGAGCACCCGCTGGCTCAGCTCGCGCCCGGGGGAAGGGGATCCGGCCTTGAAAACAGTCACCCTTCGATGGGAGGGGAGTAGCCGGGCTTCGGGCCTCAAGCCCGGCACTGGGGACAGAGCAGCCTCCCTGCCCCCGCGTGACCCGGTTGTTGGCACTGACCCCCAAAACTCACCCTTCTTCCAGGCTTTCCAGACGGGCCAGGTGGGCCCTGCACACCTCGGGGTCCCTGTCCGGAAACAGAGAGGGCAAAGGGTCAGGCCGGATCCGTGTTTTTCAGAGGCAAAAGCAAAGCTTTGTCCCCGTGCTCATCCACCCAGCCGATGGTAGCTCAGGGCTGCAGCGGGCAGGGCACAGGATCTGCGGCCCTGAGTGAGGGCCCGACGGGGCCAGCTTGTCCCCCTGCACGGCACAGGTATTTCTGCTCTACGCCCAGCTGTGCACAAAGCCACAACTCCCACCAGCTTCCCTGAAGACATGCAGTGTCGGGTCCCCCATTCCAGCAGTCACCACCTCCGACACACTGGCGGTGCCCCTCCAAGCAGCAAGAGTGAGGTGCCTACGTACCTGAGGCCCCATGTCTCCCGGCTCGCCCTTCAGACCTCCACTCCCTGGAGGGCCCTAGAGAGACACGGTCTGGGTTAAGGAACTCTCATCAGACCCCGGGAAAGGGGTCGCCCCGTGGGGCAGGGCTCCCGCTGAGAATGAGCAGAGGAGTCCAGCCTGCCTGCCCTGGACAGAGCCCAAGGGACGATGAGTAACTTTCCAGTTATGTGGATGTCTTCTTCGTTTTGAACAAAATTCTGGACGGTGGGAGCCATGAAGCCCACACCATGTTTGTTTCTCTCTCCAGGGTGAGTGTGACTGGGGTCTGTCACAGCCCACAGCTCAGGGCAACGTGTGGGCATCCTCCAGGCCCATGACAAGGCAGGAGCCGCAGATGGACGGAGCAGCCCTGAGCCAGCACTGATGGGGCAGGTGCCGAAGGCAGACCCGGGCAGAGAGCCACGTCTGCCCCTCCCAGGGAACGGACTGGTGGGTGTTTAAATCCGCCATCTCCTTGCAAACTGCAAAGGCCGCCTGCACTCCCTGGGGATCCTGTCTGCCGGCCCTGAGTGCGCCTGGGCACACACCACACTCGGCTTGTGCAGCTGGGGAGGGCAGCACTAGAACGGCTGGGTCTGCCCCACCCAAGAGCTCTTGACCTTGGAAATGTGATTGTAAAGAATAAAGACAGCTGGAAAGAAAGGCAACCCAGGTCACGAGGCAAAATCATAGCCAGAGCAGGTATGGCAGGCCTCCCAGCCCCCGCGCCCCCACGGCCTCCCCCCAGGACCTGCCCAGGGACCCCGTACCCGCTGGGGTGCCGCTGATATATTAGTGGTTGAAAAGAGCTTAAAGGGTGCTCTCTCCGGGTGAGCTGGGAGCCAAAAGGGACTGACAAAGGACGCCCCAGCCCTCATCAGGCTCCCCCACTCTCCCCCACCAAGGACTCACCATGGGGCCGGGTCTCCCAGTAAGACCCATCGGGCCAGCCGGCCCCCGCAAGGCCAGCTGCAAGAGAAAACAGGGCAGGCTGAGGAACAGCTGGGGTACTGGTCCTAGCAGAGGAGGCTCCATCGGGCGGGAAAGGCCCAACAGGGCATGCCAAGGACAGGGGCCTCTGCAGGAGGGGGTCAGATGGCGCTCCAGAAACCCAGCACCGAGACTCCTCTGGGGCCTGTGAGCCAACCACGAATGGAGGGGGAACCGGGGGGGGGGGGGGGGCGCATGCCCCCCTTGTAGGGATAGGGTACCTGCTCCTTTCTCCCCAACCAGCGCCCCCTCCCACACCCCTCAGCTGTTACCCACCCTGCCCCGCCCAGAGCATGGCTCCCACCTGCCACAGCCCAGCTCAGCCCCCTTTCCTAAAGGATCTCTTCTGCTCCTATTCTGCAACCCAGTTTCCCGCCCCGGTCCCTGCACCATGCCATTTTCATTTTGGAAAAGATTTGTGCGCATTATAAAATCTTGTAAGCCCATCACCCATTTGGCTCCAATTAAAGCTCTCAGATTAAAAGGCCAGCCAGGCAGGCCCAGCCAATAAATCTAGCCGCAGGCAATGGGGTTTGTCACGCACTGCGTTGCATCACGCGGACAATTTATTCCATAGCAACAATTCAATACTCAAGCTGTCCTGTAATTATCCACGCGTTCTGATCATTAACATCACCTCTGCTGCACCAGAGCCACATAAATATTGCCCAAACAAGGGATTATTTAGCAGCTTCCTGAAATGCCCCATTAGAGGCGATGCTCCACTGAAGGATCACCCACCCCACCCACCCCACCGAACCGGGGTCTGCTCTTGTCACCTGCAATCAGCAATCTGGAGTGTCATCAATTAAAACCTCGGTTCACTAACCAGCTGATTTGCAGAGAGTGGAGCCGTCAGGAAGAAAGTCTCCTTGGGACCCCCAGGCCAGGCGAGGGGCTTTGGGGCTCACAGGGGCTCTCCCAGAGGCTCTATCTCAGTCCCACCCCCCCACAGGGAGCCCCTTCCAGGTCTGTCCATCCCCGGAGCCCCGCAGCGGACAGCAGACAGCCCTGCACGTCCGTATCCAGGAACCTGGACCCTCGGCATGGACAAGGGAACCCTGACACCCCTCCTGCCCCTTTCCCAGCGCTGGCCTGGGCCCCCAGCTAGACAAGGACAGGTACATGCCCCAGAGTGTCCTGATCCCCCAGGAGGCGAGCCCCCCTCCACTGCCCCTTCACCTGGGACACAGGCGCCACTTACCCGGGCCTGCTGCAGAATGGCTTGAGCCTGGGACTCCTGAGCCGACACCATGGGGCCTTTGGAGCCAGCGTCACCGCCCCCTCCGAAGCGGAACTGCGGGTGTAAGATGGGGGTCACCTGGGGTGCACTGATGCAGGTGCCCACCCTGGACCCCAGGGCCTCTCGGGTGACAGCGGAGCATGGGGGGCTCTGGTTGGGCAACGTCTGGCACCAGACCCTCCAGGGACACGCTGCCCCAGCCCCACCTGCCAGCTTCAGCCCTGGGGCCACCTGGAGACCTGGCCCAGGTCTAGGATGAACTTTCTGGCTTCTGTGGCACCTCACCCTGAGACCCCACAGCCCCTACCTATTGCAAGAAAAAGCCAAGGGCCCAGTGCAAAGGCCTGCATTGCGGAGGCCTAGCCAGGAAGCTGCTGGCTCCACACAGAGTCTCCCTGAGCTGTGCGCAGCCTCCCGGGCAGCACTGGGCCACCAGTCAGAAGCCTGAGGTCCAGGCCAGCATGCCACACAATGCCCTCCTGGGCCTGGGTTCCCAGTGAAGGAGATGGCACCACAAGGCCAAGGGCAGGTCAGGCACAAGGAGGAACCAGCTGGTGGCATGCCCACTTGGAGATCCCAGTGGAGACAGACAGATGCCCCTCAGCTTTCTTACAGAGAGCCATACTCCCTGCCCCTTGGATGGGCCAGAGTGACTCTGTGGCCAGGGGATGGATCCTCAGAGCCCAGGGCACCCTCTCCACCGCATTTTGAGCCCTGAGCCCTGGCCACCCACCCCCACAAATAAGGATACTCACAGGCAGCATGAGCATGGTTCCAGGAGGACCAGGCAGCCCATCAGCCCCAGGAAGGCCTGGGCGTCCAGGGGGACCCTGTGAACAGAGGGCCCAAGACAGCTGGGTCAGAATGCAACAGGGATGGAGCAGGGCTGTGTCCGGATGAGGAGGTCAGAGCTGCAGCCCGCGAGGAAATGCACAGAGCAGCAAGACCCCATGGCATGGAATGTTCCAGAAGCCAAGCGCAGGGAAGAGAGGGGCATTGGCTGTGGGCTGAGGATGAGGAAAGGCTTCTGGGGGGAAAGGGATAGGGAAGGGGGCTCTGAGCCAGACCTAGAGTGATTTGCAAGGGCAGACAGAGGTGGGAGCCTGCAATCCGGGGACACAGGTGACACTCTGGGAGGCGGGCAGCAGCCACCATCCAGGAACGTGCCCTCCGGGCCTGCACACCAGCAGGTGGGGCCACCCTGAGGCCACCCTCAGACCAAGGCCTGAGTCCTCCGTCCACCAGTGTGCTGCCGTTCGTGACCCGGTCCCCACCGACTCTGCGTGTGGTTGCTCGGACAGAAGGTAGTCGAAGCGTTTGCTTGCTGGGACAGATGTACAGGACGTCCACGGGACACAGACCCCTCTTGAGCGATTTCAGGAGCCTGTGCGTACACAGCCAACCCCGTGGTCTCCACAGACCTCGTTAATCTGGTCCCTAAGGCAGGTGCCGGACAGACACCTTCTACGGATTCTCTAGATGAACCCTGTCCCTTTCAGGACACTCTAGAAACATTAGACAAGTAGGACAGTGGATCTTCAAAAAAAACCTGTTCTATCAGCCCAGCTTCCTCACCAGTCCTGGTAGACTCCCACCCAGCCTGAGGTGCATGAAGTTTGTTTTGCGTCCAGAAGGAGGTTTGACTCCCTCTTCCTGACGGAAAGGGACCCCTGTCGGCCGCACCCCGGTACAACCGATGGGTGTTGGGTCCAGGGCTCTGCACCAGGCACGGCTGCATGCGGACAACAGCGCCCACACCACCAGAGCACGATGTTCCAGGCGGGCAAGGGACACCAATCCCCGGTTCCCAGCCAAGAAGACGGACACCTGCGGCTCTCCAGGAACTATCCCGAAGGACACGAACTGTCTGCCCCTGAACCCACACTTGCTCCTCTCTTCTCCTCTGCTTGTTTTACTGTCGACGTGGTCCCTGTTCCTGAGAGCTGTTGTAGAACGTGATTTGTACAAAGCGGGAAGGGGAAGCTCCCTCTCCTCCCCCGGAGTAGCCAGCACTGGCAGGGACGGCTGGCCGCAGGGACAGCGGCTCACGACGCAGAGTGCACCCGCGGGGGTGCGGGGCATGCATGCGGCTCGGGAGGTGCTGCTCCTTCTCCAGGAGGTCACCCCCTACAACACCGCCCTGCAATCTGCTCTTGCTCTTCGCTGGGCACCGCGGCCTATCCATGAGCTTAGTGGCCGTAGAGCTGCCCACGCGGGAGGGGGTCCTCATGGACTCCGCCTGTCTTCTAAGGGCACGCACCGTGGCGGTGGGTAGGCGGGCAGCTTTCTCAGGAAAGTCCCTGGAAGCAGACCCCCTGGGTCAAAGGTCTGCTAACAGATGTGGCTGAACTGCCCTTGCCTGCCATTTTGGGAAAAAATCCTCAGAAGACAAGAAGTGTATTTTAAAAAGAAAAAACTGAGAACAGCTCTGGCTACCCGGGGTCTCCTCTTGGAAATCTGGGATGCTGCTCACTGCTGAGCCTTGCACCTTGGAGTCGGTCCCAAATCAAACCGCAATTTAAGATGTAGGGTCCGCGTCTGCCAGGGACCTGACGCTGGTGTCTCCGTGGTGTGCATGCGCCTCGGTGGCACTGGAAGCCGGGGGCAGGCTGGGGGCGGCCCCTCGTCCACCTTCCCCTCCCCAAGACCCTCCCACCATGTCCTCCTTCCCTGCTCCTTCTGAGCCACAGTGCTGGGCCCGCAGCCTCACTAGGGCTGGGGAAGCTCTGGAACCAGAACGATGGAGGCAGAAGGTGTGTCCCAGCCCCGTGAATCCCCCCAGAGCTTTACAATGGGATGTAAGTGCCGCAGAGCCCCCAGCCCATGACGGCTTGTAAAACTGTCAGCAAACCTCTGCCAAGCGCCAAGGTCTGTAACCTAATGCCTCTGTCCCCGAGCTGGAGGGCAGGGCTACCTCCAAGCCAGCTCCCCACTTTTCAGGACACTGACCACAATGTGGCTCGCTCTGTTACACAGCCCACGTGGGACACCAAGGGCTGCCCCGGCAAGCTGATGGGGAGGTCGCGGGGACCCTACTCAGCTCCAGCTACTGGGTTAAAAGCAAAATAAGAAAGGTCACCTGTTCTGTATGACTTGGCCAGCTGGCCCCCAAATCAGTGTCCGAACTTGGTGGGAGAAAAGTGTTATGAAGCTCCTGCACCGCGGGGCTCTGGGCCACACCTCGACCAGGTCCAGAAACAAGGGGCCACCTCCGCATGAAGGAATTGCTGCTGTTAAGTGGGGGTGTCCTGAGGCCATGCTGGCCTCACTCTTGCCCCAAGATGAAGGCACAGGGCACTCAGATCCTTGGTGAAGCTGCAGATCCAGACCCAAAGCTGAGCCCGTGAGCCCTCAGCTCGGCACCCGGTGAGCCGCCCAACAGCAGCCCATGCTCCTGCTCCCAAAACAGGCAGCAAGGTGTCGGGGAGGGGCCCCCAAAGGCCAGAGGAGTCTTTATACTGAGATATTTTTGCCTGGCTCTTAGACCCAGAAAAGAAACCTGGCATGAATCCTCGAGATCCTCAGTGAGGGTGCTGCTTTTCCTTTCAAGGCCAGCTCCTGGGCAATTAGAGCTTGGGAGTGGCCAGCGATGCTCTCCGTGGGGTCAGGGGCTGGCCACATGTCCCGCTTACCCCACCTGCCCCCCGCCATCTCCGCCCCCCAGAACAGGAGCGGGCCCAGGTGGGACAGCCCGAGCCGTGCCCACAGAGGTTTTCCAAAGCCCTCGGTGGCTGCTGGAGCCAGACAGAGGGGCTAAGATGTGCCCAGGACTGTTTCTAATTTCGGCCTTGTCCCCTCTCGAGGAGCGCCCAGTAGGCTCCCTGATACGAGAGGGGGTCCTTCTGGCTTCCAGGGGGTTCCAGGGACTAACAAGAAGACTCAAGAGCCCGGCTCAGTGTTCAGCGATGTCTCACAGAGGGGGGATGACCAAGCCACAGAGAGGACGATGACCCACCACGCCCAGGGAAGGGCCATGCCCCCGTGGCTTGTGGGCACAGATCCACAGGTTTCCTTTCAAGACACTTCATGTCCAGAATGGAGACCCTTTCCCACAGGGGCGCCTCCCTCCCTGCAGAATCGGATGCACTTCGTACCCTCCGGGTGGGGGGAGCAGCAAGGGAGGCCCACAGCCGTCTGTCCGGGACCGTCCAGTGAGCTCCAGCACAGAGACGCCTGGCTGTGGGGGCACGTGAATAACCAACTGTGGGGGGGTTTGAATGGTGGCCCCATCAAAGCGGTCTGACTCAGGAGCACTCAGGGGGAGAACAGGTCCGCATGCGTGTCCCCAGGAGGCGGGGAGACAACAGAGAAACCAGGCTGCCCTGTGGGCCAGCAGAGCCATCACTAGAAATGGCGTCTGCGAAGCTAAGCGCTTCATACGATCAGTCCTCACTGGAATCTGCCGTCAGGGTGCCAGCGACCTGGCCTGTGTCCGTCCCCCTGGTGCTGGGCAAAAATCCAGCCAGCCAGCAGGGAATGCGGTGACAGGGTGGGGTGCCATCCCCAAGGTGGTGCTGGGGACTCCGCAGGCACCCGGGAAGCGCGCTTTCCTAGGGGAGGGGGGGTACTGATGGATGCTCTTTAAAACGTGGCTTACAAACCGTGTAAGGCACAGAAAATGTATTCAAGCAAAATCCCACGGGAAACCCCAACCCTTGAAACTTGAAGAGGTGGTCGGTGGGTGGGGGCTGAGACCCTCCCAAATGGGAGACGGGGCTGGCCAGGCGGCAGGACAGCCGTGTCCTTATCACGGACGGACAGGTGTGGCCTCCCTTGCCGCTCCCCCCCACCCCCGAGGGTACCAAACGCATCCGATTCTGCAGGGAGGGAGGGGCCCCTGTGGGAGAGGGCCTCCGGCCTGGACACGAAGCGTCTTGATAGGAAACATGCATGTTGAGTGGGCTTCGGGGAGGACTCAGCCCCGCGTGGGAGCTGGCAGCGCCCTCGGGACCCCCAGCTCTCTCGTCCTCGGTTTCCTTCTGAACACCCCAGAGGAGGGAGTGGGAGCCTCCCCACTGCATGCCAGGAGAGCCGGGCCACATCAGCCCCAGCCCTGCCTTGCCTCCCCCTGCTGCTTTCACAATTCCCCCCCACCCCTGCCTGCCTGGGCCTCCCCGTCTCTCACTAGGGGAAGGCGGATGGGGTGATGGCTCAGGCCCCTTCTCTACTGGGACACCGCCCAAGGGCAAGAACGGCTGGGGAGGAACTGGCAGCCATCCTGTTAGGAAGCCAGGCTCAGCCAGTCACGGTTAGATAAGAACTAATTAGTAACTGGTGTGCCTGGGTGGCTCAGGCAGTTAAGCGACCGACTCTTGGTTTTGGCCCAGGTCATGATCTCGGGGTTGTGAG